>NC_052058.2:50369241-50679866 GCF_903992535.2 Arvicola amphibius
ACAATCGGTGATAGTCATGGACAGACGGTCAAGGCTGACAAGATGCAACAAGTCTGACTGTTCATTCCATGCTCCACTCTGCAAATGACGCCTCTTAAAACCTACCCCACCAGCCACAGAGAGGGTCTGTCCTTCGCACAAACAGCTTTCAGTGAGAAAGACTCAAAGGGATTCATGAAAGAAATTTGGGAGGAAGAGGTAGCCTTGTGCTGGAACTTGAGGGATTTAGTCTGGACCACATGAGCAGGAAGCCTCATTAACAGCAATGAAATGTCTGCCTGTCCTCCTTCAATCAGCCCCTAATTGATATGACCACACATTTTCTTTAGCATGGCAAGAGATGATGTTCCCCTTAAGATTAAATATTTGAATATGAATACATTTGAGTATATTCATCTTTACTCTGCCAGAAACAGACACGGTTGGTGATTTAACAGAAGCGAGAAAAGAAATTTTTACTTTTTCTTCCTAGTCCTTGCTTCTTTTAGATCGTGGAGCCCTCTATGCCCTTCTCCTTGTGTTACATTTCTCGAATGTACTTTCTATTGCAATGTCATAAAGATAGACCAAGTCCCTCGGGCGTGAGAATGGTAAAGCGTAGAATCATCAAGAGTGATCCAATACAATGTCCCATTAAATGACTTATGCAGAATTATCAGGATGGTCACTCTTTTAAGTTGTTACAGTCATCTGTAAGACCGTCTACCCCAATATTCATAATAGGCTTTCATTTTGCTTATTATTTTGCAGAGATAGTACTTGAACTAAATAGTTTAGATAAAAATATTTCTGCAGGCCACTGATGGCTATAAATTCTGGGGTGTGAGTAGGATGTGGGTGAGGTGAGGGTGGCATAAGAGTGGGATGAAGGCTGGGAGTGGGGTCAGGGGTACACTTTTCTAAGAGCATGTATCTCTACTTGTAATAGAAATGACTAGTCTCACAGGTTCATTTTTACCTGTAGGAGTTTTGCAACAGCATGAGCAATCAACAGAAAACTGTTTTTAGGAAAGTATGATCCAGTAGCAAAAAAATAAATGTGAGTTTTAGGCTGGAGAGATGGGTCAATAGTTAAGTACACCTGCTGCTTTTCCAGAGGACCTGAGTTGGGCTCCCAAAGGCTTCTAACTCCAGCTGTGGGGACTCAGCACTCTCTTCTGGTCTCCATGGGCAGGGACTCGCGTGCACATGTGTGTGTGCCACACACACACACACACACACACACACACACACACACACTGTATCTTACAAAATTTAAAAATAGAGTTTAAGACTTTTACTTGCACCTGGTAAAATGGAAATATAGTAAAACATAGCTCTCCATCCCTATCTGCAGAATGGATGACTGCCTATGATCTGCATACTCTGCTATTTTATCAAACCTTAAATAAAGCTGTCCAATCATTGGCTTTTCTTTTCTCCCCTTGTTCCCTTTGCCTTTGACAGTCCTCTCCTAACAGCGTGTGAGTTTTGTCTTTCCCTGCCTCCATCCTTCCTAGCAAAAGACTCCTGGAGATCACAGGAGGTGAATATGAAGAAAGGCAATAAAAATTCACATTACTAATCCTTGACCTCATCACATAATAATAGCAGGTATTTATCCACTTCACCTGTTCCGCTGCCTCCAGTGGACCTCAGCCACCGCTTCCAGAGTAACTGCTGCATCATTTTGGCGTGCTTGAACATAATCCAAGTTATCACATAGCTGCTCAACCAAGCTGGATTCACCAGCAAGAGTAGTGACTTCTCCAATAAGCCAAAATATAGCTCAGTGTATTTAGTTCATGAGTGGTGGGTATTTAAGAGTGTACCTTTTCTATGAAATTCTCCTCTGCCCCATACCTATGGAGAAAAGGAATGGTTCAATGGGTTTAGCAGTATAACTAGTAAATTAATTTCAGCCCACAATATAATTAATGCATTCTCTCTTCTTCCTCCAAATACCTTGCCCTTAAGGGAAATTAAGGCAGAATGTTATTTTCTAAAAACAAAAATACTGGTACATAACAATGAGAGGAATAAACCCACATTTTCATGTAATCTAGCTCTTCAAGAGCTGACTCCCTGCTTCCCTCTCCTTTTTTGTCCCCGCCCCCCTGCAGTGACCTGGCTCTTTGGGCCCCACATTACCCTTATCATAGAACAAACCCTAAGTCCCCTACAGAAACCTCATGCAAGCATTTTAGAAACAAGAGTTAAAAAGCTCTACTGGCAGTTTATAGAAGAGTCTAAGGCAAATGTGTTGGTCTTGTGCTTTACGTGGAACATTCTAGAAGATACTTCAAAACAAAAAGGCCAATACAATGAGCATCGTAGTTATAAAAAGCATGTCCCAGCCTCATCCTGGTTCTCTTTGAGACCAAACCCTGATTTTCATCACTGGGTGAATAAAAGCATCCCGTGTACTCTAAGTCTGTAGTCTTCGAGATCATGCCCCACGTTGTCTGCAGTTTTGGCTTTTACTTTCAGTAAAATAGTAACACTAAATTTACTCTCTGGACTAGGACAGATCGCCCTTTCATTCATCAGTTTACTCATCTGTGGGTTGCACTGATAGAGAATGCACAACACATGCTCCTAGGACTGTTTTAAAGAGGAAGAATGGATAAGACATGAAACTATTATGTCAATGTTGTAGGTCATTGTTTTCCATATTATTTAATGTTTTAAAGATAACAAATTATTGGTGTGGTGAAGTCATGACAAATTGGTGGCAAATAGTTATGAAATACTAAAAACTATAGAGGGGAGAAGTTTTCAGTCTACCTGAACAGAAAAGAAAGTGCTTCTATTGCTAATTCAAATTTCCTACTATATTCAACTAAAAAACTGTACAGAACATCTAGATATATTGGAGACACCAACACAGTCAAATTTTACATGGCCAGGAGAAGAGAGGAATCCACAGAGGTGAGTCCCGCATTTGGGTTGCTTTTCCACTGAAGGTACACATGGCTCTCGGAGACTAGGAGAGATTTAGAGCTTGTGCATGAGAGAGTGCTTACAAAAACCCCTGCAGTTAAGTGGAATGCCAGAAATCTGGCAGGATTAATCCCCACAGTAAGAGTGAGCCAGATGTGGCCCATTCCTTATACTAACTTTGGCCCCACAACTATTCATCAGCACATCTGAAAAAGTCTCCGTCCTAAAATTTAATTCAAATGATCTCAAATTCTTAGTCCTTTAACTTACTGGCAGAAAAAAAGATAATATGTTCCGGGAAGACACTAACATCAGCATATTGTCTTAAATTATTTTTGTGGTTTGTTTTCAAAAGAATACCAAGCATATGTGTCTGTGTGCTCACCCATAAACACACCAAAAAATACCAGGAAGCAGTTGCCATGTTCTGCCTCTGAACTCATATACTAAGGTCCTAATTACCATGTGATGGTGTTAGGTGGTGGTTCTATGGGAGGTAATTAAGTGAGGATAACATCACGAGTATGTGGCCTCTAAGATGGATTGAGCAGCCTTATACTGTGGGTTTCAGTTTGTCTTTCTGTGCTCACTTGAGAAGATAGTCTGAAGAGGCTGACTTCAGGACAAGACAAGCAGCCCCAGAACAGGTGGCCTTGCTGTTGGACCACTGTCCCCCAGAACTGTGGGAGGTGGACTTCCATTGCCTCCTGGCTTATGGTATTACAGGCATTTTGTTACAAATAAATGGCCAATCATATTTTATGTAAAAATTGGAGCTATCAGACACAGATGTTAAAGCAACTGTTTACATTGTTTATGGATAGAGAATGTCGAATGTTTTAGTTTAAGTTTTTTTTAATTTAGCAGAAAGCTGGAATCTATTTTAAAAGTCGCAGATGTTACTTTTTTTCACAGATTAAGCTTTTTTTCTAGTTTCACATTTTTCATAGTTTTTTTTCATGGCAAATAAGTGAATTTAACTTTCAGGGTATTGAATAGGAAAGAACAATAAAAATAAATAAATAAAATCTAGTAGATATTGAAGGTGTAAAACCCTAAGTGAAGCTCCTTGGTTTCAGAATGGCATTCTACTGAATAGATACTCATTGGGATTTATAAAATTCGGGACCAGGAACACAAGTGGAGTCACGCTGTGCTGTTGCTGTGATAAAATACCCCACAGTGTAGGCAAACAAAGATCTGTTTTGACGAATGATTCCTGAGGGATAAAGTCAATCACATTGTGGAATGCATGGCAGCAGGGGGCAGGGGCAGGAAACTAACCGCTAGTTTTAATTTATACATAGGAAGCAGAAAAGGGAACCAGGAAGTGGAGCAAAGCCATAACCCTCAAAGCCAGCCCCTCGTGACTTCCTGCAGTAGGCTCCATTCCCTTCCTAAACAGTGCCACCTGGGAGCAAGCCTTCAAATACTGGAGCCTCTGGAGGACATTTCTCATCCAAAGTCCCACAAGTGGCTTCTTTAAAAACCAACTGTGTGAGACTTTTCATTTGTGAGTTAAAGTCTCGAACGGTTTTAATAAAATGAAGTCAAGTAGAAAAGGATAATGGAAATGACAGGTATTTGTGGAAAGCAAATTGAAGACTCTCGAGCTACATTTTTCTTAAGCAATAGAAGTATTTTATCAAATAAAATTTCACAAAATACCCATTAAAGAGTCTCAGATGGTGTGAAAAAGTACCAAATAGAAGCAATATAAAGTTGAAAAAAATACAGAAGCATACTGAATGGATTTAGTACCGCATTTTCATAAACACGATTGTTAGTCAACTGGACCATGTAGAAGGAAGAGGACAAACCACAATGAGGGAGAGAGACAAAGAAGAGAAAGTAGAAGTACAATGAAAAAGTTCGATATATATTCATTTGCAAATCCAGAGTTTTAGTGGAAATTATATTTTAAGAGAAAAATTTCAAGCTGTAAGGGAAAGGCTGGGTGAGCTGGTTCATGCCAGTAATCTAAGCACTAAGGATGCTGGGAAAGGACGACCATTTGACTGTAGGTGTTCAAGATCACCTGTGTGACACAGGGAGATCCTGTCTCATAAAAGGCTGTAACTCAGTCAGTAAGAGAGCTTGGCTTGCATAGATTTAGGGCTGGGTCTGATCCTAGCACCACATAAAGTCAGATATGGTTTTACACTCCTGTAAATCTCAATACTCAGGAGGTAGAGGCAAGAGGACCAGAGTCCATAGTTCTCCTTAGGTCCATGGTTAGTTTCAAGCCAACCCAAGATGAATGAGTCTCTCTTCTCTTTTCTCCCTTTTCTCCCTTCTCTCTCTTCTCTCTGTCTGTCTCTCTGTCTCTGTCTGTCTCTCTGTCTCTCTGTCTCTCTGTCTGTCTCTCTCTCTCTCTCTCTCTCTCTCTGTGAGATGCCAAAAAAATTCAAGAACATATCCAAGCTACAGTACAGAATGAAGGATAATCCATATGAAGACATATCCCAATAAAATTGCAGCAAAAATGTGAGAAAACTGTGTATCTTCAAAGGCAACAACAACAAAAGCTATCAAAGCTATCAAAATCAGTAGATACGATATTTTACATAGCCAAGAGAAAAATAACTACCCAGCTAGACAGATATCCATAACATTCATTAATTCTTTATAAATGCTGTAGTTTAGATCTGCAATGTCTTTAATGCCCTTACACATATTGAAGGGTTGGTCTCACTCTGGCACCTGAGAGAGGTGACAGAACCAAGAACTGAGCATAGTGAAATTTCTTAGGTCATGCTTCAGAAGTGAACTATGGGATCATGGTCTTCCTCCTTCTCCTGCAATGGAGATAGTGGCTTTGCTCTCACAAACTTTCTACCCACAAGCCAAAGTACAGGAAGACTAGTTGGCTGTTTACTAAACGTATGAACCAAAAAGAAACTTTTCTCTTCATGAGTTGATTTAGTATTATATATTATTATTATTATTATTATTATTATTATTATTATTATTATTGTCATTATTAACAAAATAGGGAGCTGGATGAGATGCAGGCATATATGAACACTTGATTTATGAGGAAATGGTACCACAGGACTCTGGGGGAAAGGAAAATCTTTTCAGCAAATAGTTCTAGGAAAATTGAATATCCAGGTAGAAAATTAATAAAATGAAGCCCTACCTCACATTGTATATAAAAGCTGGTTCCGGGTAAATTTTAATTCAGAATGTGCAATATAAAGCAATAAAGGGTTTGAAGACAGCACAGAGATTATCTTCTTGATTTTGCTATAGGAAAAGACTGTAACTAACAATGTACCAAAATCTTTTCAAACGTGGCAAGAAAAGGTCAAGAAGTCAGACTTTAGAGGAAGTTGACCCCTCCACCCACCTCCTTATCTGAGGTATTTGGCAGGAAGTTGACAATGGATGAGGGTGAAGTAAATACATTTTTTTCTGTGTAAACCTGAGAGACTTCATCATCAATTCACATACTAAAGGAATTACAAAGTAAAAGCAATAAGACAAAAGATGGAAACTGTTCTGAGCTAAGTGAAGACAGCTAAAACTTGTAGCAAACTAAGTAGGTATTTAGAGGATGACTTTCTTCTAACTATGACTTAATGTATTTAGTCAATAAATTAATATCTGAGAGGTATTGGAGAAACCATTCTGAACAGTTAGAGAACTTAACTGGTTCAAAATAAGGTTTTTTTTTTTTTTTTTTTTTTGGTTTTTCGAGACAGGGTTTCCCTGTAGTTTCTAGAGCCTGTCCTGGAACTAGCTCTTGTAGACCAGGCTGGCCTCGAACTCAGAGATCCGCCTGCCTCTGCCTCCCGAGTGCTGGGATTAAAGGCATGCGCCACCTCCACCCGGCTTCAAAATAAGGAGATAATAAAAATAGGTAGTACAATGGCAAACACAAGTACAATCAAATAAAATGATCAAAGAGACCAAATCTTGATTCTTTAAAAAGAGAAATCACCAAGGAAATCCAGCATTAGAAACAAAAAGCAAACTTGTATATAGTTATTGTAGTTGCTGAAAAGAGAAAGAGAATGTGTGAAATGATACCAGGGTAATGCATTTGAAAGTTTAGATTAAATAGTCACGTTTTCAGAAAAATAAAATTGATCCAACTTACATAAGATCAAAAGATTCTATGAATAATTTGATAGTGATTAGAGAACTCAAACTTGTTTTAAATGCTTTTCAACAAACAAGTTATCAGGCCCAGACAAATTTATTGGTATAGCCTGCCATACCCGAGACAACAAAAATAAGAATCATACTTAGATTCTGCCAGAGCAGATATGGAAAGGAAAGAGAAATTCTTTTGCTGTCTGATTACTATATGAATTGCTCTGCAAATAAACCAAACAGGAGCAGTACAAAAATAAAATGTATATGTTTAATGGGAGGAAATGAATCCCTAAGTGATGCCAGATCGGTGGAGAACAGACACACATAGGTTATATGTTCATACATCTATGAAAAGGATAATATATACTGATCAGAATGACTTCTGCATCGTGGTAGACTATCAAATAATGTCGTCCCTCAGATTAGTTGAAGAGAAAATGAGAGGACCAGCTCAGGAGATGTGGATTAAATTAGAGGTGAAAATCCTATGTACATGAATATCGAAGTTCTAGGAAAGCTGGAAGGGAATGACAAGTAAAAGTGAAGTGCTGTCAATCTGAGATTGACAATGACATCAGAATAATCCCTACTGACATTTGTACTATGAAATGTGCTCAAGTTCCCAGTGCACAAGTTCCTGAGAAGGAATCAGAGATGAATAAAGCTGTTATTATTTGTGGGCAATATGATAACATACCACAAAAGCCCAAGAATATATGGAAAATTGGTTTAGAATTGATCAGTAGTTGTAGAAGGACCTCTAAATATAAAAATATTATACATGGTTTCAACTTCTCTATTCACAATTAGAATGCAAAATGTTTTAATTTAGCATTTAATTTAGATTTCATTTCATTTAGATTTAACACCAAAAATCAGATATTTAGAAATAAAGATATGTAACCTTCTAGACAGAAAACTATAAAGTGTTAAAAGCGTTAAAGATGAATTAAATAAACAGAGATTAATTACTGGTTTTGTGAAAACTTACTTTTCTTCAGTTGCCTTTAAATTCAGTGAGATGCAGACCAAAATTCCCATGGTTTGGTTTTGGTGAAAGCTGACAAGTGAATCCTAAACTCTTTATAGAAATGTACCCACAAAACTTAAAATAATAATAAAAAAAACCCACCACTCCAGGGCTTATTCTACAAGATATTTGGATTTATTTATTTATCACAAGGCCACAAGACTTAAGCAAGCAAAATATTGGCACAAGCATAAGCAGACTAAAGGAGCAAAATAGGGAGCTGGATGAGATGCAGGCATATATGAACACTTGATTTATGAGGAAATGGTACCACAGGACTCTGGGGGAAAGGAAAATCTTTTCAGCAAATGGTTCTAGGAAAATTGAATATCCAGGTAGAAAATTAATAAAATGAAGCCCTACCTCACATTGTATATAAAAGCTGGTTCCGGGTAAATTTTAATTCAGAATGTGCAATATAAAGCAATAAAGGGTTTGAAGACAGCACAGAGATTATCTTCTTGATTTTGCTATAGGAAAAGACTGTAACTAACAATGTACCAAAATCTTTTCAAACGTGGCAAGAAAAGGTCAAGATGTCAGACTTAAGAGGAAGTTGACCCCTCCACCCACCCCCTCAAAAAAAAGGGGGGGGGAATTGATGAAATGGTCAGCAGCGAAACATAGTTTGTAGCAGAATGCAACGCCAGACATGCTTACTGCAGTCATCAGAGTCTCTGCAGACGGAATGCATTGAGTGCGTGTAAGAATATGGAACAACAGAAGCACATAAGAGAACACAAACCCTGTGATTGCCTTCATTTTATGTCCGCAAACCAGGCAACTTTATATTCTGGTGCTTACAGACACTCACTGAGATGGTGAAATTAGAAGGGAAGGCATGAAACAATCCCTGCAGAGGTCAGGCCCTGTGAATGAGGTGGGAAGGGAAAGGGGCCATGTGGGCTGAAGTGTGTGGGGGCTGGCAATATTCTATTTTTTTTTTTTTTTGCCAGGCGTGGTAGAAGATATGCTTTTATTTTGTTTTGTATTAATTCTGTTATCCAGATACAAGCCGTCTGCAGTTTTTCTCTTTGTGTGTATTATATTTCAAGAAAAAGAAACAAAATAATAAGACAAGTGGGAAAATAACAACAACAACAACAATAATAAATGGGAAAGGAAAGGAAGAACTCAATTTTACTGTATGGTTTAACTGCTGGCTAGGTACTCAATTGTTGCATGTTAGCTTAAGCCAAAACAAAATAATTGTGGCGGGGAATCTCTGCAGACACACTGCTAACACCTGCCCGCCATCCTCCTCGGCTCTATGAAGCTACCTGGGCCAAAGTCGTCATTATTTTTCAAATAAAGAACGGAGACCACTACAGAGAGGACCCTTGTTAGTTGGCAGCAATAATTCCTGCTGACACCACTTAAGGAGAGCTTATGATGAATGACGCGTTCTAAGCACATCTTCGACTTCATTGCAAATCCCTCAGGGACTCTCCAGACTTCCCTGGTTTGCAGAAGCAGAAATGGAGGCTGAAGGCGGCTATGTGACTTCGAGAACTCTGGAAATTCAAGGTTCAGGCTGTCTGACTTCAGAGCCATGTTTAGCCTTCACAACACAATTGCTGGGTCTTTGGAGAAACAGCTGCTCCTAAAGAATTCTAGCTAACTGGGGGGCTGGAATCATACAATGGAGCAGAGGAGCAAGGTACAGTTTGTGCTGTCTTCTTCAGTGACTTCAGGAACAGAGCCAGCATTTGATGATTCTCGTGCTAGTGGCTTCCTGTATTTCACTTTAGCCAACCACCACAGCCATCTGCTGGGGAGATAGTGCTACCCCAAGTCCCCAGGAACAAACTCGAAAGTTCACACTTCATTAGATGACCAGGAATAAGCCACAGCTGGTCAAGATGGATGACAATCCACTAGACACTGCCTTTTTAAATCAGTGAGGACTCCCAGGGCCTCCATTCAAGATCCTTCAGGTAGCCAGAGGGTCTTGGAGAATCTGCCATCTTTCTTGGATGTGAAAACATGTAGAAAAATCATTGAAAGAGTTAATCAGAGAATAGGAGCGGAATGGAATGCAGCATAGGTTTGATTTGGGATCTACCAATTTTCTAACAAAAATACAGTTTCAGAATGCGATCTCAGCTAAGTCAATTAGAGATTTTCCCTCCCTGTGGATGTATTAACACAGCTCCAGAAGCCGTCCGCTCGGGTGTTGACAACTCAAGCTTAAAGTGGTCATCCAGCTCGTCATTGGGAGAAACCAGAGGCAGGAGAATCCTCCATAATGAAAAGAGCCAAGGGACCAAGAGGGGAGGTCCAGTGATGTTTAAAAGGTGGTGTGGCACTTTTCCTTCAGAGGAACATCTGACTTCAGGGCAGGTTGCTTTTCATCAAAACATTGCTGACTATAACCAAGCGCTTAAAGGGCTATTTGCTTAGGGATAATTTTAAACTGTAGTCTCCAAAACTCAACCACAAACTATTCTCTGATAACTCACTTCAAGCCAAACACAATATTAGGCAAGTTATTCCCACCCAATAAGAACGGCGATAACTCTGAAGGACTCGGCGACGGCAAAAACAAGAAGGTGTGTACATGGGATCTGGGCAAGTCACCAGCACATTGTGTACAACTCAAATCCAACTGGCTTCTTTCTTTTAGCTTACCATAAACCAGTTGACTTTGTATTGGTCATGTTTATCTACCTCTCTCTGCACCCCTCTTGCCATTACAAGCCTTTCCAGAGCCACTTCTTGATCTAGGATTAACCAATCAATTTTAGAGGGTATTTAAGAGTTCTTTTTTTTCCAAACAGTGGGAGTCAGTGCATTAGATGGTAGAGGCCGTGTACTAACTGAGCTTCAGAATAGCTCAGTTGAGGAGTCTTTTTTGCCAACAGATATCTTTGGGTCAAAGAGGTCTATAAAAGCTGGAAGATTATTTTCATTCCTTTAAGACAGGCAAAAATTCCTTCAATGCAATTAAATGCTCTCATAAATTTCCGTCCACTACAGCCCTGCTTCTTGCTCCCGTGGAGTAAAGCTTAGAGCGGCTGGCATTTCAAGGTGCAAAGCGTTAGTGTGGCGTTACCTTGAAGAACTGAAGGCTCACGCTGGTGCTCAAATCATCTTTTAATTACAAAGCAATGAGCCCAAGTCACACACAGTTCCCAGAAAGGGGAGCTTTCTAGAAAGCACCAGACTTCTTGTCTCTGAAGAGCTCTGAGGAGCTGGCCAAACTCTTTCCTCCATGTCTCCATGGGTTCTGCAAAGTTTGGAGTTATCGGTTTTTGCTGTGGATCATGCCTACAGTCTAAAACTGCCTGTGTCCCTGACACTCTCGTGAAAGTCTTGCTTGTTTAACTCTCCTCAAAGTTCTCTTGTTAATTCAGGAATTTTTAACAGCTCGTGTATGGTTAGCTTCAACTTTTTTAATGTTTGAAAAGAGAGAGGCTCAAAGGAAGTTTGAAATAATGCAAGAATTTAAAAGAAAAGCATTTTCTGAAAAAAAAAAAACCTAAGAACTCCTCATTCTGGGTTAGATTGAATTCCAGAATACAGCAATTAAAAATACCATTTCTTTATATAGACTGTCATATGTAAGCTGTTAAGTCTGACTCTTAAAATAAATATCTCTATTCTCTAGCTCACTCAAGGTCACACCAGAGAAAGAATGCATTAAAACAGAAAATCAAGTTAAGATCACTACCCTTAAATGGAAAGCAAGGTCATGATCTTCCAGCGTGCTGAAGAGCCAGCCAGGGCTAGATCACATGAGGCTTTGGAAAACGTAGCTAAAAGAACGTTTTATACCCCACAGCAGTCCCTAAAATGTCTTTCCTAATCTTCCTATTTCTTGCTGATATAGGATCACATCAAACACTGACCTACCCCCAGGGACATGGAGCATGGGGACACCCTTCTTACTAGAATAGATTTTCCTTCTTCTTCCCTCCGTTCTAGATGGAACTCAAATATCAACCACTCAGAAAGATGTCTTGAAGTGCCCAGTGTAAGACAATGTCCCTATTTCCTTCTTCCCTTAACTACAAAGTCCCTTGAATAGGCAAGGGTCATCCCATGGAAGGAACAAAGGCATAAAGCTGGCTCTGTAGATGGCTTCTCTTTCTCTTTCCCTGTAGATGGCTTCTAAGTTGGTGTAGGACATGTTAACCTGAACTTTTGTATCCATGATGTAATGATGGGGTCCTGTAGTGATTTGGGTCTCCAAAAGGAAGCAGTTATCTCTCCTAGCAATGGTACCACCATCTTTAATGCCCCTGCTGAGAAGCTTAAAGATGGCTGTATTTTGATTATTGTTTTACAGAGTAAGAAACTTTGTAAGTTTTACATTTGGTCTAGAGTCTAGGGAATGAAGGCAGTGTGAAATAGTCTCTGTTCCTGCTTCATTTATGTTTTATTACAGTTTTCAATGCTTAATCTTTTCAAAAATGAACATTTTCTTTAAAAATTAACTGTGGGGATGTGACCTCAGAGGCCAGAAATTGTTGGATACCCTGGATCTGGAGTTATAGGTGGTTGTGAGCTTCCCAGTGTGGATGGTGAGAACAGAACTTAGGTTCCTTACAAGGGCCACAAGCACTTTTAACCACTGAGCAATGTCTCTAGCCCCTTCACCCCTACGGCATTTGGTTCCAAGATGGATTTAATCCTAACAGAGGCTGGCTGGCTTGTGACTGAGATAGATCAGAACTTACCCCACCACCTGCCTCTTACCCAACAAGTTAAAGGTTCATCGTGTGACTCCTGTTGGATTGTCCTGATTAAGATAATAAGCTTTCATCCGTTAATCAGAGTATTTATTTGCACTAAAGTCTGGACTCACGAAAAAAAAAAAGAATTGTAATTTCACCAGCACCGGGTCTTTTTAATGGTGAAGGAAAAGGTGGAGGAGGGACCACACCTTTAATTCACTAGTCAGGTGAAAGTGCTGAAAGCTTATAAACCGTGTGATGATTCAGGAGTGGGTGCCCATAGTCCTTCCTCAAATGAGCCCTTCCAGGCAGCTCCAGAGGTGTGTACACTCCAGACACAAAGTACCATTAATTAAATGATGTGCTCAACAAACTCTTAGAGCCGTAAACTGTCAAAGGTAGCCTGTCCCGTGCTTGGCTCTAAACTCTATTATAACTGAAGAACCTGAGTTAGAGCTAACGGAGGTGCTGGAAGAAGGTCACCCTCAAAAGCAACACCAGAGGAAGCTATCAGAAAAAGTCTATGACAAAGCATGAGTACCTTTTCACTTTTCCCTTACCCATTTGCAGTGTCTGAAAGTGTCTCCCATTGTAGGGAATTTCTCAGAATTAGATTATCTCCTGCAAGATACAAGTGAATAGAGAGTAATCCTTCTTTCATTTTGACCGGGTTGCAGAGAAGTGTAATATCAGCAGAAGATTTGGAGACCAAGAAAGTAGATTTTTTTCATAAGCCCCAAGGAAGGGATGGGGTCTTTTAGGGAGAGTCCCTGCTGGGCATGCAGCAGACGTGAGAATAGAAATAGAGAAAGCAGCAGACAGAGCCTCCGTGCCTATCTATATAGTAGCAGGAAGTGCCCAAGTTGTGTTGGGAGTTAGTTTCCCAGCCTGCTCTGCTTCCCCCGCCTTCTACCAGGCTCAAAGCAGATGCCATTATATTTGCAGAGGAGGCAACCTCAGGGATACCAGAGGCTGTAACTCAGAGCTCCAAGCTTTCAGGTCAGTTTTCTTGTGTGCTTCCAATTCTTAGAGTTTGAGTCTTAAAGTCCATGGTCACTGTCTAAGCAGAAGTGGGTCAGCCCCAGCCTTGCCAGAGAACAATTGTCTTCACCCTACTTCCTGAAAGGCTTGGCCTTACGGTGTCCAGGGCTGCATTTGTTTTTTATGACCCCACAGACGGGGAAATGGACCTTGTTGAATAGGAAGTTCATTAGCCCTTGGTCGTCTCAGGAAGTGATGTTATTATTCAGCGTGTGAAACATGCTACAGAGGGGTAATTTGGAGTCTGGCGGCTTGCGTGGAAGTTACCCACTCTCTGGATTTCACCCTCACGCTTCTGGGTTTCTAGCAGTGAACCTGGGGTAACCCCTTCCTGTCTCTCGATGGAAGCATAATTGTACTGTCTCAGAGATACTGATCAGAGCGGATCTCTGACCCTTGGCATCTTTCCATCAGCTTTTCCGTTACCCACCTACTTCAACACATTGCCGTCAGCAGCTTTTGTGCTGCAGTTTTTCCAGGCCAGTTTATTAAGAAAAAGCTAAAGAAGAGAGGTCAGGGGCTCTGCCCTTAGAAAATTGCTCACTTGCTTTGGTGTGAGTAGGATGCTTTTCTGTGGCTGCTCTGTGGCCTCACTAGCTTGCTTGGAACTAAGGTTTTAGGAGAAGACACTGGCTAAAGAGGTTTTTGTGCGAGCCTCTCAGGGCTGTGTTATTGCTAAATGTGGTAACTTAATTTTAAAACTATTTCTGGATCTGAGGAGATGGCTCAGTCAGTACTTGTCATGCAAGTTTGGATCCCCAGTACTCTAGAAATCTGGGTGTAGTGACATGCACCTATAATCTTAGCACAGGGACATAGAGATGGGAGCAGCAGATCCGGGGCTGCCTGGATGGCTCCCTGGACAGACAGAATTAAAGGGATTGTTGAGATCTAGTTTCAGTGAGTGATACAGCCTCAAAAATAAGGTGGAAAGAATGTGAATAAGGAAAGTATTTAACGCTGATCTCTGTTTTCAGTGTGTACACGCATGCATGTGCATTCACCCCCCCCCCCCCACACACACACACAGATGACATACCATTTTTGTCTCAGTCCTGGTAAGAAAGCCAGACAGACCATGTCACTGATCCTAATTGGCAAGGATCACCTGTCAATCTGCAAAGGCAGTAACGGCCCCAATCACATGAGTGAGGAAAATACCCTTCGTCCACCCCGTTCTCAGCAGTAAAAACACAGCGCACCAAGAACACATTTTAGAGTGGAAGCCCCGGTGAAGAATGGAGAGAGGTGAGGATGCTGCCACTCTCAAGTGTGGTGATTCCTTTCCACGGCTTCTGCACACTCTAGATCAGTCAGAAGAGGCACAGCAAGGCGTGTTTCCATCTCCATAGGTAATTCCAATAGACAATCAGGTGTGGGGCTGCTCCCATAAAGAGAGAGAAAGGCAGCTGAGCTCTGTAGTCCAAGCCTTCCCTTTATACACGGTCGGGGTATGTTGCCTGTGGGCAGCTCCCATCCAGGTTCACCCACAGGAGAGAGACAGCAATTTGTCATTTCAGCTTCAGTGTGTAGACGAGGACTTTCTCTGGACCAAGCCTAGTGGAACTGGAATAGGAGAGACTAACCTCCTTGATACATCAGGTACAAAAATACTGCCATTGACGCACTCAGAGGACACGGAGAAAGGTTTTTTTAAAGGTTGATGAAGGTACCATTAGAATCTACAATGTCCCCTAAAGGCCTAGGGGCTAGAGGCTTGATCCCCAACCTAGCGTTATATGGAAGGGATGGAACCTCATAGGTGAGGCCAACTGAGTGGTCTTTGGGCTTACAGGAGACTATGTCCTCTTGTCTGGTTTTGTTTCTTTGTTTTTTTTTGGTTTTTTTTTTTGTTTGTTTTTTGTTTTTTGTTTTTTTCTTTTTGCTTCCAGCTCACCATGTGATCTCACTACCAAGGACCAAAGCAGCAGGCCTGACTGATCACAGACAAACTCCCCGAAATTTCAAGCCTGAGTCAACCTTTCTACTTTCTACATTCTTTATCTTAGGAATCCATCAGAGGAATGGAAAACTGATCAACATGATAACAGCTGCTCATCCAAGAAGTCAGCAGGGTTCAGTGCAGGCTCACAGAGGAGCAGCCCAGGGACACCTATGATTTCACATGTACCCATCAAATCATACACAGAACACAGGAAAATTTCAAAGACCTTCCTGTGGGTTTCAGGGACACATGAATGTAAAGGCTTCTATAATCTTTCTCAAAAACTTTGATGATGGTCTTCCATAAGGCATTTGCATTTCCCTTCCAAATCCAAAGCTTTCTTCTCAAATTATTTCTCATACTAGTAGAGCAATGGAAAGTTCCTCCTGTTGTCTTTCATGACTGAAAAATGTGCATCTGACAATATAATGCCCGTCATTTATCAAGCATATTGGTTTTTTGTTTGTTTGTTTTTGTTTTTGTTTGTTTGTTTGAGACAGGATTTCTCTGTATGTACCCCTAGCGGTGATGGAAATTGCTCTCTAGACTAGGCTGGCCTTGAACTCATATCGATCTTCCTGCCTCTGCCTCCCTAGTGCTGGGACTAAATAATGCACCACCTCCACCTGGTTTATAAAGCATATTTTTGCCACTGTATCTATTAAGAACTTAGACATAGTTGAAAATTGAGGCATTCATGGCTCCTTAGCGCTCTGCCTGCAGAAACCCATGGACATAACCTGCTCATCTGACTCCTTGTGATCGGTGCCCTGGTCTTACTCTGCAATAAAGTATTTTTCCAAATGGTCTAGAAGCATGTCAGGGATTGAAGCATTCATTTCCTCACACTCTCCTGGGAGTCTTCTTCCTTCATCAGCAAATCCTTTGATTGACATCCCTGGGTAATTGAAAGGCTCTACCATCAATGGTGGAGGTGACATGGAAGGAAACTGAAGATCTGAAAGTGGACACACTGTTTTAGGTCCACTAAAATGGAGAGTGGAACACGCCACCACCTGCACTCTGCACTGTAAAAGCACAGTTGCCACTGCTTAGCCAAGTGCTGCATCTTTACTGGCTACAAAGATGACAGAAACAATCATTCAAACAAGAGAGGGAGACCCACAGAGGGGAAGCATTGCACTACCCTAGGCACATTTGTGGGTGCTTTATGTAGACCCTACAGCCCCTACTAAATGTACTCAACTCACCTCACCTCTCACTACAGAGACACAACAGAACTTTGGACACATTTTTCTCAAATGTAAGGCTTGTAAACCATCCCCATGTTTGGGGTAAGAAAGGTAGACACAGTTTTCCACGAGGCTCCAGACAAGTTATATAAATGAAACTACCACAGACAGAGCCTTGAGAAGCGAGAAGGATGTGCAGAAGCTAAGGCTGTGTGAAGGATAAGTTCTAGAAGCAGTGATAGCGATCTGACAGAGCCTCCTGTGGAGAGAGGGTTATAGGAGACTCAGAGAATACAGAGCTGGACTGAGAAGGGGAAGTGGTAGCTGGAACATGGGCTCCAATGTTCAAAAATTAAACTGATAGAAACTCCTAGGACATAAATCTGCCATAGACAGGCAAGGCAGAAGAAAAGAGAGGCCACATCCATTTTCCGGCCTGCACAGTTGCCTCTGACTCAGAGTCAATAATTGTTCAAGGACAAAGTCTGTGATGAATGTTCAGAAGTTGACCCACATCTCCAGACAAGGCAAGCAGTGCTGAGAACACCCACAAATGGTCCCAGAGTCTTGTGAGAATAAGGCAGGACCCTTCTCTGGAGGGCAAGATGGCCGGTTTAACACCCAGCCTTCCCACCTTCTTTATGGTGCAGAGTGGTCCAGGTGAGGAGTGACTTAGCCTCTGTGTCAGGGTCCCAAAGGGACTACATGTCATTGTACTGATCTGCTTCACTCTGTGCTCTCTGACATTACTACCAACTTGCAGGAAATGGGTTTCTAGACTCATGAAAATTCTCCTCTATAGATCAAAGACCAATGATGTTGTCCTCACCAATGTGAGTTTGAATGGATCTAAAACCAAGACAGCCTTAAACAGAACCCTTGAAATAAGCCCAGGGAGCTCTCTCTTCGCACCGAGCATCTTTTGTGCTGCACTAGAATCCACAGATGGCAAACCAGATATGAAAGGCAGCTTAATTCTCCTTTGGAATCTCTTTAAAACATTGAAGGAGGGGCTGCAGCTGTGGCTCAGAAGATATGAGCCCTTGATGCTCTTCCAGAGGACCTCACTTCAGTTACCAGCACCCACAGAGGCCACTCATAACTGCCTACAACTCCAGCTTCACAGGATCCAGTGTCCTCTTCTGGCCTCCACAGGAACCTGAATGCAGTGCAAAATGTAATTGCGCAGACACGTACATATATGTGAATCAAAACAAGATTTTGGAAAGAGAAAATACTTGAGAAGTCTGTGGTTCATGACCATATTTCTCAAAATCTCTTCATTTATCATATCCATGGTGGCTACCCAATTTTCCTAGCACCTCCTCCCCTAGTCTTTTCCAAATTTTAAGAAATAAAACTCATGGCCGGGCGGTGGTGGCGCACGCCTTTAATCCCAGAACTCGGGAGGCAGAGGCAGGCGGATGGCTGAGTTCGAGGCCAGCCTCGTCTACAAGAGCTAGCTCCAGGACAGGGTCTAGAAACTACAGGGAAACCCTGTCTTGAAAAACCAAAAAAAAAAAAAAAAAAAAAAGAAAAGAATTAAAATTCATAAAGGCTTCCACTCTTGCCCCTCCTACTTTGCTTTTCTTCCAGTTGTTACTCTGCTCCCGGCTACCAGGCCCTGCCATCCCTGTTGCCGGTCATCCCCATCTTACTGAGGCCCAGGCATTGAAGTTTAGACGGGTTAAGGCTATGACAAATAAGGCAGAGGCAGAGCAGTGTAATGTAGCTCCATGGTCACCTGAATTTTGATCTAAACTACCCCACTATGCCATCAAGAATTTCTTATTTTCCTGCTAGATAAAATAAGACAGTGACAAGAAGATATTATTTAATCTTGTAAGGAGAAATGTTTGAGGCCTGACACATATCCTTAAGATACCTTGGCCATTAGGGAAAGCTGAATCAGCCAGCTGCACAGGGCCTTAACAGTTTCCCAAATCCAGGTGCCAAACCCTTCACATTTGCATGGAAAGCTTGCCTTGAAACAGATTCCTGGCCACTCTACAGATCTGATGAATCAGAATATGGGGGACAGAGTCCAGAAATCTGTGTATTTAAGCTCAGCAGAGAGTTTAGAGAATGGTAATGTTTGGCATGCCCTTTTCATGTAGTACATACCATCTGAATTGGTTTTCTCTTCGAATTGGTATAATGTGGAAATTTAAGAGTTCATTCATCTGACCTTTAGTGATGGTCAAAGGGCAAAGAAAGAAAACGCATGGACCCAGAGGATAAGTGTAGGCATCAAAAGGTCTGAAATCATTTATTTCTCATAGCTTACCCACACATCAATATCATTTCCCATAAAATGTTAACGGCAATCTAACAGATTAACAGTAAACAAACTTATATTCTGTTTATTGCTGTGTCTCAAAAGAAACGCTACCGGTTCTAACTAAATGTCTGTTTTATGTTCTGTCATTTCCAGGCATGAAAGTAACTCAAACAAATCCCAAGGCATAAGGAAATGGGCCTCGCTCTTCTGGACTCTGCAGCATTGGAAATGAAGCCGAGCAGACTTTATTACATCCCACGATTCTGCAGCCTTTTGCAAAGCATTTTATTGCACTTGTGGAAGCCACTGGGGTTCCGTTTCAATCACAATGACTGACAGGCTAACTTCACCAACAGTAGCAGAGAGAGCCTGCCACAGTTTCTCAGTTAGGTACTGAGAATAGGACCTTTTCCA
Organism: Arvicola amphibius; assembly: GCF_903992535.2. Taxonomy (NCBI): domain Eukaryota; kingdom Metazoa; phylum Chordata; class Mammalia; order Rodentia; family Cricetidae; genus Arvicola; species Arvicola amphibius. The sequence goes on from NC_052058.2 coordinate 50,388,851, forward strand.
TACTGTTCCTTAGCCTGGATGAAAATAAAGTGGTAGCTAAAATATCTACCTGGTGTTGCTGGCTGATTTAAAAATTGGTATTTTCAGGCCTCTAAAAGGTCTAATCGAAGAAGCTGCTCTTTTGGAGGTAGTAGGTTTCCTGTAAGCCAAGAGTTGGTTATAGTAGAGGTGAGATTTAGAGAATTTCATTGACTGGCTAATAGTACAGAAATCTTTCCTTGGCCAAATTCTCCTCCTGCCATCAGTACACAAAAGGTAAGTTGGCCAATGTCACTGTGGGAAGCGAGTGAGCACAAGGTGCTACTCACATATCTTGCATTGTTTTGTGGTTTTGAATTTTCTTTTCTTTATCTATCTGTCTGTCTGTCTGCCTGTCTATTATCTATTCTGTGTAGCTGGTTGATTTTACTCTTTAGCTCTTTTGTTATTTAGGAGGCCTGTTACCTAGCTCCCAAATAAATAACACATAGTTCTATTCTTGCTTATGAATGCCTGGTCTTAGCTTGGCTTATTTCTAGCTAGCCCTTCTTAACTTAAATTATCCCATCTACCTTTTGCCTCTGGGTTTTATCTTCATCCTATATATCTTTCTTTACTTCTCACTCTATGGCTTGCTGTGTAGGTGCTGGGTGGCTTGGCCACTGGAGTCCTCCTCCTTCTCTGACTCCTAGATCATTTTTTGCTTCCCTATCCCTCTTTTTCTCTTATTTATTCTTCCTGCCAGCCACACCTATCATTTCTCCTGCCTTGCGATTGGTCATTCAGCTCTTTATTAGACCAATCTTCCTCTGTTTTAGACAGGCACAGTAACACAGCTTCACAGAGTTAAACAAATGCATCATTAAAGAATGCAACACATCTTTGCATTATTAAACTAATGTTACACAGCATAAACAAATGTAACACATCTTAAAATAATATTCTACGGCAATCGTGTGTGTGTGTGTGTGTGTGTGTGTGTGTGTGTGTGTGTGTGGTGCCTACTTACCTCAGTATATTTGTGGAGGTTAGAGCACAGCGTTCAGAAGCTGGCTCTTTCCTTCCACTTTGTGGGTCCTGAGGATGAAGCTTTGGTTGTCAGGATTGGCAAAAAGAATTTTTACCTGAATGAGCCATCTTACAGCCTCTCCATCATATTTTTTTTGAGACAGGGCCTCTCCTAGAACCTGGGGCTCACTGATTATGTTATGTAGGACAGTCATTAAAACCCAGGGATCCAGCTATCTCTATCTCTCCAAATGTTTGGATTACAGGCACAGGTTATAATGCCCTGCTTTTTGGATCAAACTCAGGTTCTCACGCCGGGGTGTCAGGCATTTTACTACCACTCAGTCCCATACAGAGTACTGGGAATGTAAGGGAAAGAAGCAGAGAGAGCACTCAGTACCTATCTGGTTACTGTGCCCATTTCTATCTTGCTAAATTCTTTAAGAAAGAAATTATGGAAGCGGATCTTTGCTCCAAAATTTCAGAGAATAGGGTTAGAGTTTGCACAGGTAAATGGTAGCACAGAAACAAATGGAAACAAATGTCTGAAAACAGCCCTTTTTTCTTCTCAACATAAATCCTTTTTGAGAATTTCCTTTGGCTTATTAATCACTCCCAGCTTGACCCCATTACCAACGTACAGTGACTTAGGATCCTATGACTGCAGGACCGAGGCGGCTTATACCTTAGATAATTCCCTCCACTGCTGCTGTTTGCTAATCCTCCCACTTCTCCTCCTCTCCCTCTGCTCCTGCATGGCTTAGAATACCTGTTTTGGACTTACAGCCACTTATATCTTCCAGTGCCATCATAAGAGCGCCTCTGCTTCTTTCCATCTACAAAGCCCACTGATTCCAGGAATCTGAAAAAGGTTTACCTTTCAGATAAAGCCCACTCTTCAACCTACAACTTAGGGTGTTTGGTACTGGATTGTTTCTGATCTTGTCTAATAGACTGTGTATGACTCAGTGCATTTTGTTTAAACTCTTGCTCTAGGTCTTTGCCAATAGTGGCAAGTCGCTGGCAGGGACTGGCAGTGCCTCTTGACGGGGAAGCTGTTCGTGCCTCCAGCCTGGACTCTTTAGTTCTTTTCTTAGCTGGAAATTAGAAACTCTGTCATCTGAACAGGCTGTGCTCAGTAGATACAACACCAGGGAACAAGAGGGGATGGGGGATATACCCAGAAACCCCCCAGATGGAGGTTTGCTGATTGGTCAGTCAAACAAAAGCCCTAAAACCATCATTCCTCTACCATGGAGCTCAAATGTGTCGCTCTTTGCCTTTTGTAGCAAAGGGACTTGAAAGCCTGCTCTTACCCCTGCAGTTAATTCTGCTCTACACCCACTGGCTCGGAAGCACTGATGAATAAGCGCTTAGTCACAGGGAACAATTAGTTGACTCATATCGCAAGTCATGTTTGGTTTTCCATGTTGTCTGTGCTGTCAAAACCCTGCAAAATTCCTCCTTCGTTTCTGCCTCTTTCTCCACGAATCTCCTACCTCAGTCTTTGCCTAACTCTCGCCCCATTGTGAAACTGCGCTTTATAAATGCATACACTGAAATGGTGTCGTAGGATGAAGCAGAGTCAGGGCCTTTGGGAAGTGTTAGATCATGAGAATGTTATGCCCAAATCCGCAAAGTCCCCCAAAAGCCAGCAAGGAGACCAAGTCCCATATGTAAAAGCAAAGAGCCTCTATTTTATGCAGGTTTGCAAACTGGGTCTCTCTGTGTGTCCAACGTATTGGAATAATCGGAAAGCCCAGAGCACAGTTAGAGTTGGGTTTTTCTAGTAGTAGAGGTGGGGATGAGGGGTTTAAGACCCCTGATTGGCTAGCATTTGTCTAGGAGTGTCCCGGTGAGTGTGTGATGGCAGGTGATCCTATCTACAGAGGTTGGGACGTTAGGCATTTCCTTTAGATGGTCTGTTCTTGGGTGGTGCTCAGGTAATCTCAGTTTATGGTCCTTTCTGCAACCAGGTATTGCTTCAAAGTAGACTACTGAGACTAAGGTCTCCATTAACTTTATTGATGGCTGAGTCCTACACTGGAAGGTGATAATGGTTGGAAGTAAAGAACTTCCTTTGGGTGGTATGTTCATATTTAGCTTATCATGGCTGACTCCTCCAGGGAGCACAGTCTCCTACAGAAAACACCCACAGGGCTGCCGGCTTTCATCACACCCTGTGAGCACCCAGTGCCGTCTAGGAAGCAAAAGTGGGACTTCACTGGATGGCTAACCTCTGAGCACCCGAACCTTGGACTTTGTGCCTCCAGAACTTTGAGGAAGGAATGCATGTTGTTTAGGAGCTATCTTGTTGCCTGTGTATTGCTTCAGGTTGTTCAAGAGACTCTGGTTTGCTTTGAACTGCAAAGATAAGGGAACTGGGAAGGGCAGGCCTTGATTTAGTAAGACTGTAGATCCAGCACAGGTATTTGGAAGATGAGTTGAAATCGGTTCCTGTTCATCACATCTTCCCTCCTCCTTGTCATACCATACACACTGCTCCCAGAATATCCTCATGACAGGCATTGTGCTGGAAACGGTCAAAACCTCAGCTCAAACAAGCTTCTCAATACCGATCCTCTCTTTTCTTTAAGATACATTCAGCATCTACCATACGCCCCACATTAGGAGATGCGTGGCATTCAGGGGTCAGCAAACCCTCCACAAGACCTAGATATCCTCTTCGTGTAGACCAGGAGACCAAGGCTGAGAGAGTTTGTGGCTTGCTTTAATCTATATGATAAGAACGCACGGTCCTCTTGAGAAGCTGCCCTCTTCCCCCTAAGGTAAGCTGTTTCTCAGAATGGGAGAGGAGAAGCTGTCTATGTCCTATGGGAGAACTCTTCACTTTTTCCCACTGCTCAGGCTCCAAAGCATGCCTACATTCTTAGACTCAGTTTGGGCTGCTGAGACTCAATCTCTATCAGTACAGTGTACATTTCTAAGTACCCTCAGGACGCCTTTCTTGTAGAATCTTCTGAGAATTATTAGGGCTTTCCAGGACTGCTCCTCTGTTTTCCTCTAGCCTTCTCATGTTATGAGAGCATTCAGAGAATTCAAAACTCCCAGTCTCTTTATGATTTTTCCTTCCAGCCTCTTTTTTTTCTTTGCTCCCCATCTTTGCTCATGTTCTCTTCACCAGAAGGTAGATCTCTCTCTCTCTCTCTCTCTCTCTCTCTCTCTCTCTCTCTCTCTTTCACACACACACACACACACACACACACACACACACACACACACACACACGTCTGTGAGCTCTAGAGGCTTTGCAAAAGCTGTGATTCTCATATTACCGCTTTGGTTTGCATCGCCAAGAGTGTACGTCAGAACTGAGGTTGGGAGCTGCTGAGATGGCTTAGCTGGTAAAGGATTAGAGTTTGATCCCCAGAATCCACATAAAAAGCCAGACATGTTAGCACACACTTGTCATGCCTCCATGGAAGAGACAGAGACAAGCAGATCCCTAGGACTCTCTAGTTAGCCTTCTAGGCCCAATTAGCAAGCCCCCAGTCCCAATGAAAGACCTGATCTTATAAAACAGGGTGGATTTTCAGATGGTTAATCTTGGTTATGAGCTTGACATAACCGGGAAGAGAGAACTTCAGTTTAAAACTTGCCTCTATCAGACCGGCCCCTGGGCATGTCTGTGGCCATTTTCTTGATTGTGGTTTGGTATAGGAGGGCCCAGCCCACTGTAGACAGTACTATTCCTAGGTAGGTGAGCCTGGGAGGTCTGGGCTACACAAGAAAAGTGGCCGACCATGAGCCTGAGAGCAAGCCAGAAAGCAATACTACGCCATTTGCTCTGCTTCAGTTTCTACTTTGAGCTCCTGCTTTAAGTTCCTGTCTTGGCTGCTCTCATTGATAAACCATGACCTGAAAGTATAAGATGAAATAAAGCCTTTCCTCCCCAAGGTGCTTTTGGTCAGAATGTTTTATCACAGCACCAGAAAGCCAGCTAATACAGATGTCACTAAACACAATACCTGATATTAACCCTATCAAACACACAGAACCGCAATAGCAAGTCAATCCCTTTAGCTTTCCGTGCACAGTTCCAGGCCAGAGATAGCCAAGCCTCTTTTTGATGTTGTTTCCATCATATTTGGAAAACCACCAGTATAAAGGGATTCCTGCCCCCACCAAAACAAGTAGAACCTCAGTGGAGAATTCAGGTCCTGTGTGTACCATATTTTACTCTGGAGAAAATGAGCTGCAAGTTAAATCTCATTAGGTCACTGGAGCTTCTCCAGTAGTGTTTTAGAGTTATTTACTACCGCAGGAATCTTCTTGTCTTGGCTAATTAAGTGATTAGCTTAGGTCGGTAGAAGATGAACAAGGAAGGGAAAGAGGGACAGTTATATCTCACTACCAGATTAAAAAAAATGGCGGTGACTTCTGCAGCAACAAGGAACACTGGTTAAAAATAGATTGCTGAAGACTTCCGCATGTCAGTTGTAAGGAGAAAGGCATTTGCCCATGCTTCTGATGGAATATGTTATTTTAAAAAAAAAGTTTGCATATGGCCTGCTTCAATGGGCTCAACAGGACTTATAGCTCCATCTAAAGTCAGGGGAGCAGTTCCGAACAAAAGTTGTGTGCAAATTTTCTCTAACAGTTGTGGCCATCAAGCCTGGGCAGAGACAGGAATGAGTTTCTGTATATAAACTCAAATCCGATGGGGCTTCCATCCAAAGAGAACTATAGCACACAGGTCACAGACCCACAACTAGTCCTGATCAGAGATTGTCTGGGAGCTGAAATTTATGACTCATCTGCCATATCCAAGTGACCTTTCAAATCAGAAAATGAGAAATCGGGAAAATGAGATTCAGGGGTTCCCTGAAGCTGTAGTGATGATGGTGACACTGGAAATAGCAATAGAACTTAATATTTATTATAAATTATGTTTGCAGCTTGCCCCTCCATGTCCTCTGTATGAAAACAACAACCCTCAAGGTCCTAGTATTAGCCCATTTTACAGACAGGAAAATTACAGCACAAAGGATGTGCTGGTTGATAGTGAGACCCAGTTGAGAAAAGTTAGATCTTGATTTGAATCCAAATATTGTAGATTTGCAATCCACGGCAACCTCTGCTTGGCTGGCAAGCCAGCCCAGGCTGACTAAGATCTAAAACCCATCCCACTGTCTCCTACCCTTCTCCTGGGGAAAAAACAGGTGGGCCCATTCCATACAGCGTGGCAGTCCAAAGTTCCTTAGCACTCTACAGAGCTGGGCTTTTTATATTCACAGCGACTCATTCATCAACACACCCAACCACTTGGCTTCAAGGGAAGGTGGAGCCACATTGGAAGTGAAGGTGGAGCCACATTGGAAGTGAGCCCCAAAGAGAAACATCTGTGAGGGCACCGTGGGGTGTCTCCCCATGGTCCTGTGCTTCTGGTGTTCTCTCTCTACCATTCACATTTATGCCCCAACTATATCACCCTTCTCCTGTTTACTGTTTCTCTCTTACATGATTCTCATTCTCGCTTACACAATCCTCCATTTTCTCAGTGGAAAGGGAAGTTTCAGGAAGCCTTGCCAGAAGTGGAAGCTCGCAATAAGGATGAGTCCCATGAAAAACTGAAAATAGAACTTATCAGATTCTAGGGAGGGACTGCTGCCTACTGAGAGCCCTGCTCAGAGATCTGTCTTCTCACTTTATTGTAAAAGGACATTAGCAAGTGTTGGAGGGGTGTTAAAATGACCTCCCACTTGTACAGCCCTGCTCCTTGAGGATTTGAGGAGCAGAAGGAGAGAATAGTTCCTCAGCTTGTGTTCTGCTGGGTTTTAACATGTTTTGTTCACAGAAGTCCGTGAAATTCACTGTCCTCCCCACCCTTGAAGAGCTGTGCCTTTCAGTGGGACTAACACAGACCAGATTGTGTGGGCTGTCATGACCCGCCAAGTCCCAGAACCATGGCGAGCTGCCTCCTATACTCCCCATTAAACAGTTGTATCTGGAAAGAGAGAGATGGGGTGACATCCAGGTGCCTTGGGAAAATAGACAAGAATCGAGGCAAGAGAGCAGCTACAGGTCCGAGCAGCACAAGGGAATCCCAGTCCACCAATCACTCTGGAAAAAACGGCCCTTGAAAACACCTTCCTACAGACCCTGTCTTTCTGTTGCAAGAATAAACAAGCAGGGAGGAGCAAGCGGAAATGTTTGTGTTTCACTGCCAGGGATGGCTCAGCTTCAAGAGGGAAATGTCTACGTCTGCATCTCCTTACCTATAGCCATGCCCAGGTAAGAGAGAAAGGAGGAGGAAGGGAAAGGAGAAGGGAGAAGAAAAAAGGAGTTCAGACAAGAACGCTGAAATGCTCATATGCTTAAATAGTCCAAGATAGCCACTATACCCCCTCTTCCCACATTTCTGATCCACTCCCCTCTTTCTTAGCTTGGATAAGGACCCCCTTATGGTAATATAAACTGTATCCATAGTAAGTAATAAGTTTTAAAAAGTTATCACACAGCCATTTTAAATGGAAAAAATGTCAAACTTATCAGAGCTATCTTTCCAAAAACTATATGAAGCCCACAGACACTGCCACAGACAAGGGTCCACATGAAGGATGAGGCAATGCTGGAGACCATGGGACAGTCACTAGAGCTTGATTCTAACAACCACACAACCTTACAGGTGGCCACCTTGAAGTGGGAGAGCATCAGTGACTCAAGGACTTGCCCACGATTATAGAGCTAGAATGTGCTAGAGCCAGGCCTGGTCCCAAGTCTAACTTGCACCCAAGGTCACAGTTCTTACTACCAAATTATGCTGAGCTGCTGATGGAAATGAACCAAGTGTTCATTACTGTTTTTTTTCTAATTACACGTCATTAATTCTGTATAATTAAGGCCAACAGTCACACTAATAGAAGTCAAACCTTTACCCAAGGCTCTACTGATGAAAAGTTAGTTTGTGAAAGATGTAAGAGTCTCATGGAGTCTTTATATTAACATCTTATTTCTTTCCTTGTGCACACCACTGAACAAGCCCTAAGAAGATCAACCAGCTCAGGGCTGGGGAGATGACTCAGTAGGTCAAGCGCTTTATATACAAGCATGAGAACCCGTGTGAAGCAGGCATGGTAGCACATGAGTATGTTAAGCCCAGACATGAGAATCCCTGTAAACTCATAGGCCAACTACCCTGGAGGGTGTGGAGATGGACAACAAAAGATCCCAGAGGCTGATCTCCACACGTGTGCTGTAGCATATGTGCACATACATGCAACATACATATCATCGTCATCATCATCATCATCATCATCATCATCAGGACCAACCAATTTATTAAATGCTTTCTAACAGTGGACTCAGCAGCGTGGTTTTTTGGCATGACCCTTAAATCACAAATAATCTGGAAATGATAACACTTGCATTTAGTTCAAATACTTGGAAGGCTGAGGCTTGGGGGTTGAGAATTCCAGGTTATCCTGATTTTATAATCAGAGTTTTTCACACATACACACACACACACACACAAAGTAAACAAGACTATACAACTAAAATAAAGCACAATAATCTACAGAATGGAAAAATATTTGCAATAGCCTCACTTGTCGAGGGGTTGGTTGTTTCCCAGAATACATACATACATGCATACTTGTATGTATAAACAAGTCCAAGCATCCCCCAATAACATAAAAACAAATCATCCAATTAAAGGGGGCAATAGATAGGGCTTCAGAGGAAGACAGAGAATGGCAAGCAGGCCCTTGAACACCATGCACAACACCCTCAGGCATCTGTGACTCAGGATCAAAATGAGCTACTCCCCTCTGGTGAGAATGACTGACGTCAAAAGGGTAAAAGATAGCAAGGGCTGGGTAGGGGTGGGTAAGAAGGGACTTGGAGATATAAATGAGTAGGGTCATTCTGGAAAGCAATGTGGCAGTCCCTCAGATATCTTAGAACTATCATGTCCTCTAAATATCCAACTGTCTGTTCAACAGACGTCTTTTAATCCCCATGTTGATTTCAGTATCATTCTCAAGAGCTAAGAAACAGAAACAAGGAAAGTGCCTATCAGCTCACAAATGGATGAAGAGAATGTAGTATACACACAATAGAATATCATTTGATCATAAAAACATGGCATCTTGTCATTTGTAGTAACATGGACAGATAAAATAATGTTATATAAGCCAGGCACAGAAGATGAGTCCCTCAGACCTTACCTTAGGTGTGAAATTTTTAAGAAGTTCATCTGATGGAAGTAGAATGGAGGTTGCTATAGCCTGACGGAGAACCTGCCTGGCTCCATTTTGAAGGCAGAAGCCATTATGCTGTATTGTTAAAAGTAAGATTCTGTTTACTGCCAAGAGCTGAGTTGCTGTTTTAAAATTGATTTCTTGGAATGTGACCTTTCCCAACCCACGACCTTGACTTGTTTTGGGGAATACTCTTACTAACCTCACTGATCCTCCTTGAACCCGGGGCAGCTGATCACATGGTGATCACATGATGTTTTATGAGACTTTTTTCTGTGTTTTCCCATTGCCCCACCATGTCTCCTTTATAAACCTGTGGTGCAATTGCTCATGATCTTATTCCTGAAGAGGAATCCAAGAGATGAATTCTGGGCTGATCTCTTTAACCTGACTTAGGAAGCAATCACTGGCCAGCTCCAGTAAAAATTGTTTGCTTAAATTTGGCTCAAATTGTGGTAGTGGTCTTATTCTTGCCAGTGATGTTGACGCTGAAACATTGGAGGGAGAAAAAGAGGCTTCATCAATAGTTAGAGTTGATGGAGCAAGCTCTGCAGTTGTGGTAACCACACCTAGACCCATCCAGTATTTCAAAAGGCTGGGAGAAAAGATTAAAAGGCTTCATCATTTAGCACTGGTGATTATTTGAAGAAATAAATCTGTTCAACCTGTTTTCAACATTATGCAATATTGGATATACATGTATCCAATATTATGTTACCTCATTAATAAGTACAAATTGTGTGTGTGTGTGTGTGTGTTTGTTCAATAAAACTATATATAAAATAAAGGAAAAAATTAAAGAGATAATAAATTCTAGTAGCTGATATTTATGGTGCATTAATTTAGGCAGCAAATTGACTAACTCCCAATCATCATCTCTATTAATAGTTTCCAACCACCACCTATAATACATTTGTTAAAAAGTAGAGATGATCTTGGTTACTGTTCTGGTTGCTGTGACAAATGCCTGACAGAAACAAATTAAAGGAGGATGTGTCTATTTGGGCTCACAGTTTCAAGCCCATCCTGGTGAAAAGTTATGGCAGGAGCAGCTTGAGGCAGCTGCTTGCACAGCATCCACAGTCAGGAGGCAGAGAGAGATGAACGCTGATGCTCAGCTTGTTTCCCCTTTACATTTGGTTCAGAGCTGCAGTCCATGGACTGGCACCTCCTGTATTTAGGGAGGGTCTTCCTGCCTCCGTTAAACCAACTGAGAGCTCTCTCACAAACATTCCAGAAATTTGTATCCTAAGTGATTCCAGCTCAAGTTGACAATCAAGATAAGCCATCACAACTGTGTCAAATCATTCAAGGAGAAGAGTGTGGCTGACAACCCAGAAATCTTTCTGCAGACGGCAGAGCTTGTATGGGTGTTTGGTGAAGCAGGAGGATGGAGGTGGCCATGGACCTGGGACATCACACTTCCATCCGCAATGACAATGCCTTTGGGAGGAACAGTGAGGCTCTAGCATTAGAACAAAGGATGGGTAGACTGCACTCTCTGAGCACTCTTGTACATGGAAAAGGACCCCACCACCTACACGCAGAGACACACCTTCTTGTAGGATCCCAAAGATGTCCATGCACTTCAGTTAGTCTATGATGTAGCTTGAGAGGCTTAGAGGACACACAGGACTTAGCAGCCTTCTAGAGTTGTTGATCTTCAGATTATTGATGTACTCAGCCCATGCATCCACAGAGCCCAGGTCTAGTTTTGGTGTGCATCTTCAAATTCCTCCCTGTTCTTCGACTGTGCAGAAAGAGAAGCTACTGCACCTTGGGGATTCAGAAGAACTTGTTGAAGAAATACATAGTCCTTTCTCTAGGAATCTCACCCAATAGGCCTGAGACAAGGCCCTGATAGTGACAACCAACCACTGGAGATTCTTCTGTGGGTTGTAGAAAGCACTGGTCACAAAACACTGCTTAGATTTCTCCAAAAGGGTTTAATCTCAACCTTGGAGACTTCTGCTTTCATAAAATCTTCTCTGGCCATCTTTACCCAACTGAACCCCTATGTTGTAATGTTTGGTTATCTTTGGGTCTTCATTTTTTTTCCCATCTATTCTATGAGTAAGATATAGGGACAGGATGGGAATAGGGGATGGGAGATACTGAGAAGTTTTTACACTCCATGAGCCTCTCTGTCAACACAATAATTCAAATCAAACCAAATCAGACAGAATTGGAAAAAGCCCAGATTTAATACATACCACTCTCCAGATGACTTTCTAGCCTTGCAGAGAGGAGACAGGAAAGGAAAACCAGAAAACCACATGTTTGTTTTCTGGGGTCAGTTTAAATACCCTGTGGGAGTGGTCTTCATTTGGCAGACTTTCTCTGGGGTGGAGTCTGGACTGAGGCAGGTCCAGGGGAGAAGGAGAAGGCTTGGGGTAGAGCTTGGTAGAACAGACACATGGACACAAAGAGAAAAAATAGTTCACCAAGTCCTTATGCTATGACTCGAACTCCTGGATCCAGCTATACCTGAAGCCCATAGATCTCTATACATAACTTTATGTGGAGCTACTCAATGCTCTCTGGGGTTTAATCTTTGAAGAAAGTGGCCAGAAAGCAAGTAATGATTCTTTGTTGGCATGCCCTGGTAAATGCACACACATATGCCCATCTTCATGTTCCAGATGGAAAGCCAAGTCAGGATCCCAGCCTGCCTGCCTTCCCGCAATCTCGCAATCTCTTTGCCACCATTAGCATAATTTCAACCCAAATGCTCTGGTTTAATTGCTCAGGATGCTACACCCTGGATAGCCATGCACAAATAGCTGATGATTGCCATTTCTGCGGCTGCTCACAAAGCCAGCAAAGATATTAATGGAAACTTTGTCATTTCACCATCTCTGTGTTTCCAGTATCAGCAGCTGATTGACAGAAAAGGCAGCCAAGAAGCCAGTCTTAAAGTGTCTCCATGTCTCCCTAGATCTTGTTTTCACGCCAGAGGAGAGGGAAGGAAAGAAGTGTGTGCATGTGTGCATGGAGGCACAGGCCTGCAGATGAGAACTGAGGATCCAGCAGGGATCTCTTTACAAGTGTGAAGCAGCAAGCAGCGCTCTGTGCCTCTTCCCTCTTTAAAAGAGCTTTTCGCAAAGGTCTTGGTTTCCATTCTTTGTGCTTTAAAATTTGATGGAGGAGGGTCATCTGCCTATGTATTACTTTCATTGGTTAATAAGGAAACTGCCTTGGCCCTTTGATAGGACAGAAAATTAGGTAGGTGGAGTAGACAGAACAGAATTGTGGGAGAAAAAAAGCAGAGTCAGGCAGACATCTCAGGCAGTCGCCATGCCTCTCCTCTCCAAGACAGACGAAGGTTAAGATCTCTCCTGGTAAGCTACCACCTCGTGGTGCTACACACATTAATAGAAATGGGTTAAGCAAGATGTGAAAATTAGCCAATAAGAGGCTGAAATTAATGGGCCAGGCAGTGTTTAAATGAACAGTTCGTGCGTTGTTATTTCAGGTGTAGAGCTAGCCATGTGCGAGCCATGCAGGAATGCAGCCCACTATTCCTACTACAAAGGACCCCAAAATGTTGAATTCACCTTGAAACCTCCCAGCTTTGACTTCCTGATACAAGACATTCCTTTGGTAGCAGAAACATGATTAAAATCTGGCTCTCAGGCTCAGAACATGTCCTGCCTTGCTTGAAGCTCTTCAGCATTGTACCCAGACAGAAATTGATGCTTTCTCCCCCCCCCCCCGCCTCTTCTACCTCCCAACCTTTGTGTCCTTCTCTCTTCTTCCCTTACCCCCCTTTCCTCTTTTCCCTCACCCACCCATAACCCACTAAATAAACTAACTTTCTCTGCATGGCATGCCTATCTATCTCTCATCCGCCTCGGCTCCTGGCAGGACCAGCTGACCCGCCAAAGTCTCTCACCAGTCACATGACTCCCTGCCTGGGACCTGCTGCCCTTCGTGGCCAACTGTCTGCTGCTGTCTCTCGGGGAATGACGCTGTTTTATTTTTGCCATTACAGGGTCCCCTTCTGCTGAACAGTCTCCCTGCTTTTTCTCTCTAAAACTAAGCTCTGATAAAATCCCTTTCTAAACCCATCCTCCCATCATCTTGGGGTTTTATTCTCCACGTTTACACTGTGAGAATCAGAGGCCACCGAGTCTGTGGAAATTTTGTGTGCTCATGGTCACCCAGCACCCACGACCACCTGAGGCAAGAAAGAAAGCTTGTTAAACATAAAATGCACCCCCACTTTTCCTTACTCAGGACATTGTTTCTCTCCCCTCCTTTCATCCCAAAGGTGACAAAATGAAAGAAAATGCACAGAGGCCATTATCTCATTCTAATTCAGCTATCTGAGATTTGTGTACAAAACTTCTCTTTATTACCCTTTAGAACAAAGAAAACACAGGACCTTTATTGCAGAGGTTATAGGTAAGTCTGTTTATCTTCTGAATTTCAATCTTACCAGTGATGATTACTCAAGTACTGAATGAGTGGGGCAGGCTGAAAGCATTTTGAATGCCAGCTTCATTTTCTTCTTCTTAAAACAGTAAAGCTATCTTAAGAGAAACCACGGGGCTCCATTTGACTTTATTTAAAGCTCACACTGGGGATCTTAGTTATTATGCTAATAAATAACCACAGCAACATTTCTCTCTTTGCATAAGCCCGGGGTTTCAACCTACTGAAAACCATTTCCCATTAAGATGCCACAGGCATCCTATTGTCCCACATAGACATCCCATATATAGACATGTAGGCACACATAGACATCCCATAGTGACTGGAACCAAACTCAACTTGTTATTATATTTGGATCCCAACACCAATACCTTCAGGTTACTACACTGTATTGTCCTAGTCAAGAGAAGAAATGGTGGATTCAATAATGACATGTTCCATAACTCACCTAACTTCATTAACTAGAGCTTGTCTATACCCTGCAGAAGCTTCTAGCATATATTAGTCTTTGAAATGATGCCAATAATTAGCTATATTCCCCCTCCATGATGAAGGTTCCAAAGCCCTAGAGCCATCTGTGGTAGTAGCCTCATTCCACAGGACTGGTGTCTATGAGTCTGGGAAGCATTTGAACTGACTACTTTCTGAACTTATTCATCCAAAGCCAAAGTCTGGAGAGGTGCCCACCTTCTCCCCTGCAAGGTCCCCTGGTCTGCTCAACTCACTTCCAAGTCTGAATGTCAGAACTGTAAATAAAAAATAAAATAGAAAAACTACAAAATCTCCTTGGTCATTTGTTGAAGCCCCTCTCATGGACTTTTCTGAACTTTGTGAACTGTGATACTCCCTGGAATATCTACCCTTTCCCTAACCCTTCCATCTGGGTTACAAAAGACTTATAAATCTGCTGCCCCCTCCAACCCACACTGAGGAAGGTGATTTTGATGCTCGGCCAAGGTTAAACTTCTACTGAATACCTATTCTATGCTATCCATAAGGTAACATCCTTCGGACTAAGACCACATTATTATCTACTTTTATTGTAATTGCATGCTCCAAAGTGCTCTCCGCTCTCTCTCTATCTCCCCACTCCTGTAATCCCCTCCCTCTCATTGCTCTTCTTGCTCCTTTACCCCCAACATAGGCCTAAACACAGACATTTCTGGCCTGACACTAGTGGCAGCCACTCATTTAATCTCCAGGTTCTAAGCTTGCTCTCTTACGACCCCCCTACATGTTAGGTTTAAGAAATGAAATGTCCTCCCAGGATCATGAGCTCACTTTAGTCCCCAGTTTGCGGCATTATTTGGGGAGGTGGCAGAAACATAAGCCAGTTGAGCCTTGTTGGAGAAAGCAGATCACTGTGAGGGTATCCTGGAAAGTTCTGCCCAATTCTTGGTCCCATTGTCTCTGTCCTTGTGTCTTGTCTGTGATTAGGTGAGCAGCCTCCTATGTGGTCGTGATTCTCTGCATCACTGAGCCTAGAATCAATGGAGCGTGAAGTAACGGACTGAAGGCATGAGACAAAAATGTCCTTTCTCCTTTTTAGTTGTTCTGTCAAGCATTTTGTAACATCGATGGAAAGCCTGACCCACAGGATGTCTGATCCATAGTCTCTCTAAAATGTGTCTGCCGCAGCTTCTCAATACTCTACCCCAGATGTTTTCCTGCTGAACAAAGGACAAACCCCAAAGAGCCTTGCACAGCTCAAGCTTTCTAGAGCCTAAGCCCTGCTCCTCTCACCCCATCTCATCATTCCTTGTATGTCTTTAATAGCAAATAGAATGAACTCTTTGCTGCCTTGCATTTGCCCTTACATTGCCACGGATTTCTGCGTCAGTTGCTCCTTCCCTATTCCTTCTCTTCAGTGGTCTTCTCTAGAGCTGAGATCTCAACCAAACATGACCTCTTGTAGGAAGAGAGCCACCCAGGGTGCACATCATCCCCTCTTTGGTCACTTCACTTTTACTACGCTCACAGCTTAACAGCTTTATCTCTATCCATTTCTCTCAGTGTGGTAGGAGCTTCCGAGCATAAGATATGCAGTTCTTACTTAGTCTCTGTCCTTGGTAAGCAGGCACCTAGGCCACACCGAGCGATGCTGTGCAATAGTTCACATTCTTACAGAAGTGTCGTATTCTTTTCCACAGTACCACACTCCTTGTCAGACCTGAGATGGCGTGTAGCCTTCTAACACCGGACCTGATGGGGAAAGCTCCCATTCTTTTTCCTGGGACCTGTTCATTAGCATTGACTGATACAGCAATAAAGTGGATGAGTTCCTGGTGAGCAGGATATTGTAAGTCTCACTCTTCACTCACAAGTCCTCAGCCATCCTTAGCGTCACTGACACATCAGAGAAAGAGACTGGGGGTATAAAAAGACATGTTTGAGGGAAAGGTGATTGTAATATCTATGTGTGTCCTTATCCAAAGGAATGTTCATGTGTGAATATCCAGATTTGTTCCAAGGGTGTTTCTGGAGTTTCTGTTGGTGACTTCTGCTGAAAGAAATCATCTCTGCTCAGTCAAATGAGGGAAGGATGCTCTACATCTGCATGCTCTACCTGAGGGAAGGATGCTCTTTATCTGCCTGCTCCAGCTGAGGGAAGGATATTCTTCATCTGCATGCTCCAGCTGAGGGAAGGATGCTCTTCATCTGCCTGCTCCAGCTATACTGCACAGACCTGAGAAGCTCTGGGCCTCAGAAGTTGAAAATGGTTCACTCTAAAGCACAAGGCCAGACTCGGAGATCCATGCCTTCACTTTCATTGGATCTATATTGCTGAATGATGTGCCCTGCTGGAAGGCTACCCCCAACCCTGCTGTGATCATTAATAGTGGCAGTCAACTTGACATACTGTAGAATTACCTAGGAAACAAACCTCTGGCTATTTCTGTGATGGTGTTTCTAGAATGAGTCAATCGTGGTGAGAGGCTCCACCCTTAATGTGTGCAACACCATCCCATGAGCTGGGGTCCTGGACTGAATCAAAAGGAGGAAGAGAACAGAACAATGTCATATATCTCTCTCTGCTTCCTGACTGGATGCAATGTGTCCATCTGCCTCAATGTTCATGATGGCTCATACCCTCAAACCATGAACCCAAATCATTCCTTCATAAGTTTCTTTTGTTAGATGTTTTTATCACAGCAGTAAGGAACCAATACAACTGCCATACACATTCTCACTAAACATGAGCAGATCCATTTTGTAAAAAAAAAAAAAAAAAAAAAAAAAAAAAAAGCAACCAAGGAGGGGGTCAGATTTGCTATAGTCAAATTTCATTTGGGAAAGTACATGTTGTGTGAGCGTTAGGACCCAAGTTCAGATCTGCAGCACTCCTGTAAAAACTGACAGGGCGGTTCCTGTCTGTAGATAGAGGCTGCTCTTTCGTTTCTCAGCAGCCACCCACACCTAAAATAATTACACAGGAACTATATTAATTAGAGCGCCGCTTGGCTTATTAGCTCATGCATATTTCTAGCTAACTCTTACATCTTTAATTAACTCAATTCTATTAATTTATGTATTGCTACGAGGCTCATGGTTTACCAGTAAGGTTCTCAGGTATTTGTCTCCTCTGGCAGCTACACGCCATCTCTCTGACTCTGCCTTTTTTTTCTCCCAGCATTCAGTTTAGTTTTTCCACCTAGCTCTGTTTTGCCAAGTCACAGGTCCAAGCAACCTCTTTATTCATTTTTTAATTTTATTTTATTACTTTAAAAAAATACCAATTCAAATTCCCACTCCTCCCCTCCTCTCACTTCCTCCCCATATCCTCCTATCCCTCTTCCTCCAATCCTAAAAGAGGACAAGGCGCCCTTCCCTGTTGCAATCCAAGGTCCTCCCTACTACATCTAGGTTTAGCAAGGTATACATCCAAAAAGAATAGGATCACAAAAAGTCAGTACATGCAATAGAGACAAATCCCAGTGCCACTGTCAGTGGCCCCTCAGTCTA
Source organism: Arvicola amphibius (assembly GCF_903992535.2). NCBI lineage: Eukaryota > Metazoa > Chordata > Mammalia > Rodentia > Cricetidae > Arvicola > Arvicola amphibius. Next base: position 50,406,460 of record NC_052058.2, read on the forward strand.
CCCCAACTATCAACTACATTCAGAGGGACTAGTTTTATCCCATGCTTGTTCACTCCCAGTCCAGTTGGAGTTGGTGAGCTCCCATTAGCTCAAGCAAACTGTCTCAGTGGGTGAACCCCTCATGGTCTTGACCTCCTTGCTCATATTCTCATTCCTTCCACCCTTCAACTGGACCTTGAGAGCTCAGTCCAGTCCTCCAGTGTGGTTCTCTGCCTCTGTTCCCATCTGTTTTTGGACAAAAGTTCTATGGTGATATTTAAGATAATCATCAGTCTGACTACAGGGCAAGGCCAGTTCAGGCACCCTCTTCTCTATTGCTTAGGGTCTTAGCTGGGGTTATCCTTGTAGATTCCTGGTAATTTTTCTAGGGCCAGGTTTCTTGCTAACAAATAAAAGTAACACATATACAGAAGGACTTCCTGCATGTCTGTAACTACAGTGCTGGGGGTAAATAGACAGAGATGGGCAGATCTATGAAGCTCATTGGCCAGTCAGCCTAGTTCAATCCATGAACTGTAGGAACAGAGAGAAACCCTGCCTCAAAAACTCCATGCAGAACAGTAGAGGAGGATACCCAGTGTTGACCTTTGTCCTTCACATGGGCAAGCACAGGAGCACATATAACCACACAGACAAGACATATGCTACACACACACACACACACACACACACACACACACACACACCTCTGATATGTTCTCTGTGGGAAATAGTTCTATTGGATACTCCTCAAATGTCCCCTTCATGCTCTTAATGCACGACAGAGGTGTGGAAGGGCCCAGGTAGAAAAAGAAGAATATTTAGCTCCCAAGTAGCCCATCACACTAATTGGTAATAAGTTGGTGTTTCTGGAAGGAGTGTGAAACTTGATACAATAGTTGGAGTTATGAGTTCTCTACACATTTCCACATGATGCTTTCTTAAAACTGAGAGCAAATTGTATGCTGTGGTCTTTCAATAACTGTTTGTTTTGCTTTTCTATACTGTAAATAAATACACAAACATATTTGTGAATGTCAGGAGAAACCTATGGACAATGAGCCGTCCATTTTCCTATGTAGAAATCTCCCCAGAATAAGAAACAAACGTCTGCTTAAATGAAGACTTGAATAGAGTCTTCTGGACCATCCCAATGACAAGAAGGTAAGATTATTCCTTCAAAAATTGCTAGTCCACCATGCATTAGCAAATGTTTTAAGAATTCCATGCCTTTCTTGGCAGTGAGTTGATGCACTATGGGTCGTTGGTCTTTTGTGTATGAAGAGTAAGTCTGGGGATAGTACTGTGTAACATGAGGGCCTGCTCTTTGTGTTTCTGTCCTGCCCAGTACCCACAGCTGGTAAGCCCCAAAGAAAATCCCAGAGAGTCTACATTAGGTTATAAAATGATTGGCCTATTAGCTCAGTCTTCTTATTTGCCCTTGTAGCTTATATTAACCCATTGTTCTTATCTATATTAGCCACATGGCTTGGTACCTTTTTCAGTGGAGTAGGTCACATGCTGCTTCTTCTTCGGTGGTCTGGGCTGGATTGTGAGGAATGGGCTTCCTCCTTCCCAGCATTCTCCTGTTCTCATCACCCCAACTCTACTTCCTGTCTGGTTGACCCACCTATACTTCCTGCTTGGCCAATCAGCATTTATTTAAAATATGATTGACAGAATACAGACAATTCTCCTGCACCAGTACTGGATATATTAATTTAAAACTGTATGCACTGGTCACTAATAAACTGTCAAAATTATTACACTACAGTGCTCTTCATAATTGAACACTATGTCTGCAAGTAAGACTAATAAACATAGTTGTTTAGAAGACTTAACCGACTGGGTGGAGATCTTAACAGTCTGCTGGAAATGCTTTGCCTGGCCACGCATTTCGGTTTCCATTTTCTCTTTCACCAGTTATCCCTAAGATCAGCATGGCCACCTACTCCTCTCCTTCTTGTTTCTGTTCTTGACCACCTTCACGGCCAGAATGCAAAAGCTAGATTAGAGGCTCAGGGCTGCACCTGTACATGTTTATGTGGGTGCATGTAGATGGGTACAAGTGCACATGTGTGTGCCTGTGTGTGAAGACCATAGGTGAAGCTTAGGCAGTCCTCAGACACCTTGTTTTTTGAAACAGGATCCTTCACTAGAATCTAGAGGTCTCTGATTCTCCTTGACTGAATAGTTGAACTAACTGTCTTGGGAATCCTTCTATTTCGGCATCTATGGTGCTGGGAATTACAAATTCACAGAACTAAACCTGTTCTTAGTGTCAGTGCTTAGGAGTCCAAATGAGGTCCTTACACTCAGAAAACATTTTACATGCTGAAGTAGACCTCTCTGAGGTTCTTAAACATTCTGACCTTCTGGGATTGGAAGAATAGATACATCCTCTCAGACAACCCACTTAGAGAAGAGCTGTGTGACTTGCCACAAGTACCCAGCTTGTAAGAGATACAACTGATAGTGTGATGTTCTGCAAAGTCCTTCCTTTAAATCATATACATCTCTGAGTAAGATGTAAAAATATTAGTAAGATGCCCACCAGGAGAGCCATCCAAAAGACTTACTTATATTGTATGTTTGACTCCTGTGTAAGTTGATGGAATTTTCTGTGCAGGTTAGTTGCCCAACCTTCTGCCTAGTATTTTATCAAAAAGGATGGGTCTGCTAAGGTCTCTAGGAATTAGGGAGACAGAGAACAGCTGATGTCATGGAGCGAAGAGGCAAAGTTTTACCTTTTTAGTGAAATTGGTTAGCAGATCTCTGTCAACTGTGATGCCCAATGAACACATGTGAAATGTATCAGCTGCTCGCCATGGCACCTAAGCCAGTCTCCTGTCAGCAAAGCCGTCACAACAATCTCACAGTGCACACCACTCCTTCATGGGGTGGGCCCTGGAGCCCACCAGACGTTATTCTGCACTCAACAAGTTTACAGAAAGAACAGAGTGGCGCTGCTCCCAGCCAGACCTTGGTGTATATTTGCCCCAGTCTGCAAACTCAAGCATTGCTCCAGCTGCCCCTTTGGTGTGTCACAGGCAAAGCTGGGGGATGAAGACTTGGAACTTCAAGTCAGGGCTCAAATTATGAATTCCTACTTTCTTTGAGGGAGGCACTAACACATCTAAGCCTCAGTTACTCCTTTTCAAATATAAATCATAATAATGGCTTAGTGTTATGTTGATGAATTGATATTAGCCATGTAATAAGTGTTCCATTTGTTCTTGGTAGCTAGTGTATGCTATATTAATTTCTATATTGTAACAGATCTCTACAAATTTGGTTGCTTGAAGCTTTGTAAATTTATTATCTTTTAGCTCTGAGGTTCAGAAGTCCAAAATCAGTTTTTACTACAGTCAGGGTGTTGGTAGACCACCACTCCTTCTGGATAATGTCAGGAAAGTCCACTTCCTAGTCTTTCAAGGCCACCTACACCTTTAGATTGTGGTCCCTTCCTCCATCCTCAAAGCATATTCTTCCAACCTTTACATGATTACCCAATTTTCTTCTACCCTTGTTCTTCCTGCCTCTCTCTCGTGACTACTGCATGATCCTGAGTGATTCTGATTTCAAGATATTCAGTTGATTACAACCCATAATCTCCCTTTTTGTATAAAGCAATGACACACTTGCAGGTTCAAGAGATTCAAACTTGGTGGTATCTTAGGGGCTCTTACCAAGCCTGTCACATGGATGCCCATGTACTTTAATACTATGCGAGCTTATTCTGCCCCTTGTCTTCAATTTAAGTAAAATGTACCCAAAATAATGTAACCTAAAATAATAAGCAACAACTAGATCTACAAGCCCCTCTGAGGACTCTGAGTCACATTTCCTTCAACTCGCTCACACCCTCCCATCACTCTCTGCCTTTCTTTACTTTCAGGCCATCATTACTGTTAGGTTTATCTTGTGGATTACTTTAAATGTCCTTAGAGTTCCTATAAAAGGAAACCTTAGGTATCAAATTGATTGACTTGAAGAACATCACCCAGGGAGGTGATAACGTGGCAGAAACTCATTGTTTCTGGAGGAAACTGGTACATGACTTTCTAGGCTGAGTGGGGGAACATGCCTTCAGTATGGGTTGATACTGTCCAGCCAACAGAAGAACAGATAGCACAAAAAGACAGAGCTGGTACACTCCTTTGCTACCCTTTTACTTCAAAACTTCAACCCCTCCTGACTTTGGATTTGGACTCTTAACAGCAGTGGCTCCCCAGGTTCTAAATCCTTCAGCCTTCAAGAGTTTTCCTTGGTTGTGAAGCTTGGCTTGCAACAAAACTGACATCCATCAATCTTCAGATTGTTGAGAGGCTGCTATAGAACTTCTTAGTTTCAATTAGTATACAAGCCAATTTGCCAAATATGTTTTCTCTCATAAGTATGACTATTTCTACATCTATGTCTGTGGCTATAGCTGTATCTAATCTATTGGTTCTATCTTATGGGGAAGGCATACTAACACAGAAATTATACTCTGACTTTGTGTGTCTAGCTTCTTCAACACAATATAACCACTATAACACACAGTGATTTTTCTCTTTTTGTTTGTTGGTTTTCATAGTTTGTGTGAGTGTGAGGAGGAGGAGAGGACAGCATTGGGATTGGGTACATAGATGCACATGTTAGGGTAAGCGTGGATACAGGCATTTAGACATGTATATGGTGATCAAAGGTCAACCTTGGGTGTCATACCTCAGGATCTGCCCTCTTTGATTTTTAAGGCAGGGTTTCTCACTGGCCTGGAACTTAGGAAGTAAATTTGTTGGATGACCAACAAGACAACTTCCACCTCCCTAGCTCTAGGATTACATACGTGTGTCACCATGTCCAGTTCTTTTATACAGGTTCTGCTGCTCACACTCGGGTCCTTGTATGTGAGCAGAACTCTACTGAGCTAGTTCCTTAGGACTCCATGCTTATTATTATTATTATTATTTTTTTTGGTGTAGTGGGGAGCTGCGGGCAGGCCTGCTTTTCATCCTGCCCGGCTCCCGGCCACTGGCTAGCTTATGCCCCAAAATAACAACACAAATTGTTTTCTTTTAAATACTGCCTGGCCCATTATTTTCTGCCTCTTACTCACATCTTGACTAACCCAATTATTAAATTGATTAATCTAATAATCTTTGTAACACCACGAATGGTGTCTTGCCGGGAAAGATTCAGCATGTCTGAACTGGTGGCTGGCTCCATCCTGGACTGGAGCTTCATCGCATCTGTCTCCCTGAGGAGAGGCATGGCAGTCTGACTAACTTAGGAGAGGCATGGCATCTAACTGAGCCATCTACCTCACTTCCTTCTTCCTGTTCTGTCTACTCCACCCACCTATGTTCTAACCTATTAGGCCAAGCAGTTTTCTTTATTAATTAACCAATGAAATCAACAGATTGATAGAAGACCCGCCTCCATCATTTCCCCTTTTCCTGTTTAAAAAGGCTTTCACTTTAACATAGTAAAATTACATATAACAAAACAGTTATCAAGTAAGAATTATAGTTACAATATTTATATCTACTTTATCTTTTATCATAACAAAGGAAAACTGTATCTATCTATTCTTCAACTCCATCAAAGACTCCAGAAGAACACAATATTACCTAGGTGAACAAGAAGTAAGCTGTTTTCAAACCTCTAGAAATGACAGAGACATCTTGCTACCTGGATAGTCACCCAAAGTTCTTTTGTGCCGTTGGGGCATCCATCTTCGGCCTACAGGCCCATAGTATCCAGCAGACTTTTCCATGAAGTAGGAAATTTCAAAGGCAGTTCAGTCAGTATCTACTGTGTCCTGCAGAATGTCTCGCAGACTCTTTCTTGAATTAGGAACCCCAAAGAATCATCTCACATTTAGGCAAGTTCAGCAATCCTCTCTCGTTGGGTTCTTTGTGTCCACTTTCTGCAACAGTCCAGGCAAGAGCAGTTTCTTGCCCAAATGGCTATCAAACTCCATAAAGGAGCCTCTTTGATGATTTTATGATTGGTGCTGCCAGGAGCAGACGTGTCTCATTATCATGAAAAGTCCTAAGCTATTAAAACATTTAAATGTGATATTCTGTAGTCTTTGAAAGATATGAAGAATGCCTATTTAACTTAAATATATCTCTATATATCTAGAAAATCTAACTTACATGACTACACCTTTACTATTACCGATGATTATCCATTAACAACCTATATACATTACATTTTTAAAATGAACTACACAATCACAATACCTTAATAAGTATCAGAAATACATATACATATAACAAAATTGACCTTAAATCTCTATCAATAAAGCAAAATCTATACCAATGCAAATTATTCACATGTATATCATATCCCCCTTTAAATGTAAAAGAACATTCATAAGCAATAGTTGGGAATATGGGCGCAGTTTTTTTCTCTCCAAACTGCTTCCTGCTGAATGGGGACGCTGTTAATCAGATCTTTCATGGTGTAACCTGTGTGCCAGGTTCATCTCAGTCATCAGTTGAGTGAACTAATTTTCTGAAGGTGGTCACAGCAACCTTTCAGGAGGTCGTGGTCTATCTTACCATATTGGGATAGAAGCAATCCAACAGGTCTCATTTTCTGTAAAAACAAAAGAAGAATCTCTTTTCCAAAGTATCAGATCCTTAGATCCAAATTCTGAAGTCAAGGTATTTTCAAAATATCTATCTTGAATTAGTTCAGCAGCATTTGTAAACAAATATCTTTTAGCAGCTGTTGTTCCTTCCTCAGCATTCAAACAATTCAAAGAGAGCACAATAGCATACAGTATCAAGATTCTCTGTGTATTTTCCATCTTTATGCGGCTTTATTTTAACCTCTATTTCTTGTTTTCTTTAACTTTTACTTTTTTGAGACAAGTTCTTTGTATATCTTTGTCCTGGAATAACTCTGTAGACCAGGTTGTCCTTGAACTCAGAGGTCTACTTGCCTCAGCCTCCCCAGTACTGGGATTAAAGGTGTGTACTACAACACCTTGAACTCACAGAGATCTGTCTGTCTTTGTCTCCGAGGCATTGGGATTAAAGGTGTGTTCTGCCACACCTTGAAGTCTCACAGAGGTCAATCTACCTCTGCCTCCCAAGTGTTGGGATTAAAGGTGTGTACCACCACAACAAACTACTTCCTTTTTTTTACTTTTAATTTAACCTTTAGCTTGCATATATTTTTAACACATAGTAAACTATTTAGACATTTTCTTCGACTTTGAATCTTTCTTTTACTGTATATCTCACTTTTTCTGACCACATGAGTCTTTAATTTACCAAACAATATAAGCAGGATTAAAGCTGTGGCTTTGATAGCTAGATCCGGCCCATGCCTTAGCTTTTCAGCCTCGTGGCGGAGGTACCAGCCAGAGCCACGTTTAGCGCCACAACTCTATGGCATTTCAAGGTCCCTGCCAGCAAGCAAGCTGCAGCATTCCGCTCACAGACCACACTCTGTTGGACCGCCTGCCTGAGTCAGAGTTTGCCCTGGCAGGACAGCCCAGAAAGCCGGCATGTTAAAACAGCACAACTTTTTTCCTGCTACAGCTGAAAACTGAAAAGCTTTTCATCAACACCGTTTAAGTGTTTCATGGCAGGACCTCTTAATGAGCTGCAGGGTTTTGCAGCTGAAGCTGAGTCAGGAAGCTTCTCTTAGATGAGAGCGCTTGCTCAGACCCGAGAAATTGCTGTTATCAAGAAAACATGCTTTACTCTAGTCTTTCCCAAGCTTTCTCAGGCTTTCTGTGGATTCAATTATCCACGTTGGGTGCCATTCTGTAGTGCGGAGCTGCGGACTGTGTTCCTGCCGCCTGGCTCCTGGCTGCCCGGCTAGCTTATGCCCCAAAATAACAACACAAATTGTTTTCTTTTAAATACTGCCTGGCCCATTATTTTCTGCCTCTTACTCACATCTTGACTAACCCAATTATTAGATTGATTAATCTAATAATCTTTGTAACACCACGAATAGTGTCTTACCGGGAAAGATTCAGCATGTCTGAACTGGTGGCTGGCTCCATCATGGACTGGAGCTTCATCGCATCTGTCTCCCTGAGGAGAGGCATGGCAGTCTGACTAACTTAGGAGAGGCATGGCATCTAACTGAGCCATCTACCTCACTTCCTTCTTCCTGTTCTGTCTACTCCACTCACCTATGTTCTAACCTATTAGGCCAAGCAGTTTTCTTTATTAATTAACCAATGAAATCAACAGATTGATAGAAGACCCGCCTCCATCATTTTGGTTTTTTGAGACAGGGTTTCCTTGTAGTTTCTAGAGTCTGTCCTGGAACTAGCTCTTGTAGACCAGGCTGGCCTCGAACTCAGAGATCTGCCTGCCTCTGCCTCCCGAGTGCTGGGATTAAAGGCGTGCGCCACCACCGCCCAGCTCCATGCTTATTCTTAACCTATCCCATCTATGCCAGCAGTCTAATTCATAAACACATTTCTATTTCAAGAATCATTTCAAATGCTACCCTCTAAAACATTTAGGATTGTAATCTGTGTCTCCTCAGTCAGAAATGCGACCTGTGACTGACTTCTGCACTGCTTGTGTCTGATGTCTGGGATTCATTCATGACATTCTACTCATGAGTCAACAGCTCTTTCCGTGTGCATGGTCACCCACTCCTTATAAATAAGAATATTGTGCCTTGGTCATCTTTGCATTGTCATTGCCCCTCGAGATGCATGTACAAATATAGCTGATATCGCCTTTGCTTTTCTCATAATTTCACTGTAGTTGTTTATTAATTGAAATCCACATGCCATGCGCAGAACAGAACTCTTTCTTGTGTTTACCCTGAGACCCACACAAGGAGGTAAGGAGGGGAATTTCTACATAGTCCGTTTTTGACACTGATCAGAAAGAAACAAAAATAGGGGGCTAGAGAGATGACTCAGAGGTTAAGAGCACTGACTGCCCTTCCAGAGGTCCTGAGTTCAATTCCTAGCACCCAAATGGTGGTTCACAGCCATCTATAATGAGATCTGGTGCCCTCTTCTGGGATACAAGCATACATGGAAGGAATGTTGTATAAATAATAAATAAATAAATCTTCAAAAAGAAACAAAAATGATGAGAAGAATTTTGGTGTGGGGAAGGCTAGAACTAGAAACTGACTTTTGTCTAATGAGGTTTGGGTTTGTCTTTGTGAAAGTTCATGTGTTAGAAACTCAGTCCTCATGCACAGTGCTGAGAAGTGGGGCGTTTGGGAGGTAACTGGGTTCATCTACTCATGGATTCATGATGTATTAATGACTTCACTTGTTTCCATGAAAACACTCCATGACAAAAGTGACTCAAGGGATCAAAGATTTATTTTTGTTTATGATTTAAGGTTCTACAATGGTGGGGACATCATAGTGGTGGATTTTGAGGTCATGGTATAATTGTGCACATGTAGCAAGGAGTGATAAATAGTGGCACCCAACTTATTTTCTTCTTTGTATTTAGTTCAGGATCAGCCCCTGGGATGGTGCCACCCACAGCTAAGGTGACACTTCCTACCTTACTTTACCTAATCCAGATAGTTTCTCACAAACATGCCCAGAAGGCATGTAAGGTTGACTCCTGTAAGGTTGTTATTCCAATAAAAATAGACCGACAATTTATCAAGAAAGTGCTCTTATTTTATTATTCAGCTCTTCATGGTAGTTTGCCCTCTGATGCCCAATGCTATGGAAGATACAGCAAGGGAGCACCCACCAGCTAGTGAGTAGGTGTTGACATTGTGCCCTTGGAGAAAACCATAAGCTAAGTAACCTTTATAAATTTCGTAGTCTCATGGACTGTGTTATGGCAAGACAAAATGGACTAAGAAATGTTTCATGCATCTACCCTTTTGTGGAAATATAAACCCCCTTTTCTTCTCATTCTTCATTTGTGTGTTTGATGAAAAGGCTAATATTTTCTCAATCCCCACAATTCCAAAGCATACTAGACATCACCCAGGTCACTAAGTGAACTGTCGCCCTTCTTTTGGTCTCATTAGTTCAGAATGGATCCAGACCTGAACTGATGGCTAGAAACTTAATTCTAAGACTGAAGTTTGGATTTGAAACATGCTCTCTTTAAGTCTAACCTAGGCCCGGAGGTGCCCAGGCTTAGGAAACTGTAATGAACGATCTCTCTTGGCCATTGTGGAGGGAACCAACTTGTTTGGAAGGTGGGAGAGAGACTCCCAATTCTCAGCATGTTGCAGAATTCTAGATGCAGCCAAGTTCTGAGTGATATCCACTCTAGTACTTGGTGGTTGCATGAGCTGATACTTTCCCATTTCAGTTTAAAATACTTTTAGTCCTGTTTATGTCATTTGACTGCAAGTAATATTTGCGAGACACATTGTCTTGTTTTTCTGTACTCTATACTTCATATTTCTCAAACTACATTGAAGTCAAACATGTAATGGAGACGACCCATTGGTCCACCTACGAATGCTGGTACATGACTTTGTAAGTAAAAAAAAAAATTCTTAAAAATGGCAAGATTAATTTTGGCCTGAACCACTACACTACTTAGAGCAGAAAATCCCAAAGCTTTGGGCTGAAGCTGAGGACATGTGTGAAACAGTAGCTAAACCAAGATGCTGAAGCTCCACCAAACTAGAGCATCACTTTCACTGTGCCCTAGGATAAGGTTATGTCAGCAGAAGCCCACACTGAAATGGAGAAAGCAAGGACAAATTACAGAACCAGATGATTCCCCAGTTCCCACTCAATGGAGTTTAATTCTTTAATAATTTCCATTTAGTGTTAGAGCCAGGGAAGCAATAGGATGATACAAAATTCTTTATATCAAGTAATGGAGCTCTGTAGGAAGAATAATGACTCCCAAAGACCATGATATTATTTTAAAAAATATTTTAGTTTTATTTATGTGATGTGTATGTCAGTGTGAATGTATGCCACATTTGCTCAGGTGCCTGTGGAGGACAGAAAAGGGTACCCTGGTGCTATAGTTACAGGAGTTTGTGAGCCCCAAAACATAAGCACTTGTAAACAAACTTGAGTCCCTTGGAAAACTTGGGTCCTCTGGAGGGACAACAAGTCTCTGAACCACAGGATCATCACGCCAACCCTGGCAATCACATTCTAACCCTCAACATGAGGCAAGAGAGTACACTCACAGAAGAAATGAGGTGTTAACGGTGATGTCACAATAGTCAGGATAGCCTGGATTATACAGGTTCCCGAGAGTAATCTGAAGATTCCCTAGGAGTGAAGATAAAAGATGTCACAAGGACACATAGATGTCATGGGAGAAGAACCAGGCTTTTTGTTGCTCACTCAGAAGGTGGATAAGAGGGTCACAAGCCAAGGAATGCAAGTGACCTCTAGGGGCTTCATAAATTCTCTACTACAGAACATGTAGTGTTTTTCTGGGAAGTCACAGCATGCACCGTGAACTGGATGGCTTAAACATTTACCATGTCATGTTCTGGAACTGAAAGTCAAGATGGAAGCGTCATTATGGTTGACTTCTCCTGAGGTTTCTCTTCCTGCCTTTTAGACAGTAACCTTTCTGCTGTATTCTTACAGGGTCTTTATATAAGCCAGGAGCACATCCATGATGTCTCTCTGTGAGTCCAAGTCCCTTGTTTTATTAAGAACACCAGTCATACTGGATCAGAGGCCCCACACTTTAAGGTGTTCTTCTGAACTTAATTACCTCTTTAAAGATCATATCTTCAAATATGTGTAATCTGAAATTCTGAGGTTTACCTATGAATTAAGGGAAATACAAGCTAGCTTGTAATCGTTCTGGAAGGGAACACTACCCTTGATTCTATCCCAATAAGACCCCCTACAGATTCTCACTTACAGAATCATGAGGTGAACTGTTTAAAGCCACTAAGTTTATGATAGTCCAGGCTTTTCAAATAAAGCCTTCCAACTTTATTAATTCAGACTTCCCTCTCATAAGCCTTCGGGGGTGGGGGGAGGAGTCATCATTGCCTCCCAGAGGCAGGAAAGATACTCAGTATTTGTCTCCAGTCACATGGCTCAAATCAGAAAAATGTGAACTTGAATCCAACAACCACCCTTATTCCAAAGCACTTGCTCCATATTGCTCCCCTATGCTTCGTGGTACATGAAGGATTTAAAAAGTTTTATTGCTTTTCAAGCAAGACAAGGGAACATTGTAAAAAGAATCCCAGGATATATAGAGACTCAAAGTTCAAGGTTCAAGGTTCTCACTTTGCAAATGAGGAGAACAAAATTAGGGTACTGTAGTCATGGATCAGGCCACTAAGGGTCCCTATGGGATTTCCAGGTTATTCTGTCTTGGAACAAGGAATTAGACCAGGAACACATGGATAGTAGTAGGAACAAAAATCATTTATTAAAGGAGAAAGGAAATGGGCCACATGAGGAGAGCGCTTGGCAGCACAATGGAATTACAATGACACGAAGCTGTTTGTGTAGCACCTGCCTTCTCCAGAATGGCTTTATTGCAGATTTTTTATCATTCCTCTTCTGTCCCTCCCATGTAGACTCTTCCCTCTTGGGGAAGAGTCACCAGACGGTTTCCTAACAACTGGTCCCCTTCACACTTTATAATCAGTTCCTCACTCTCCCTCCTACTTTCCTGCCACAGGAATGAAGAACCTCCAGAGAACCAGAGCAAGTTCTCAGAGACTAAAGTGAAGCCTAGGGCTACCGGCTCCCAGCTCAGCACATGGTCACATTTTCTTGCCAAATCACATAGATAGTTAATCATATCATCCTCCTCATCTTACTATAAGATAGCATTCCTCTTCTCCTGAGAAAGGCTGAAATACCGCCTTTGTTGACAAAGTCAACAGATGTCAACACTTGGTCTTGATCCCACGGCCATTCTCTGGTTCTTTTCGCTACCTTTCACGGGCTATTTCCTTAGTATAGAGCCATGGGAACAGCTGTTTACTTTCTAAGCGAGGCCGCAGGAGAAAGTGACCCAAGCAGGTGTTTTGCTCTCGGGATTGTAACATCAATGCTTGCTGTTTATCTTACTTTCCTTGGTGTGGTGTGGGACCAAGCTATCCAGCATGCTACTTCTCTGAACATGAGTCTTAAAGGAATTTCAGAAAATGGAATAGTCTTTGCAATTTTGATCTGGCAAATCTGAGTTCAACATGGCTTCATTAATGTTGATTCATCTACAGAAGTCAACAGTGGTAGAGAGATCTGAGAGTAGAGATGCAGAATTAGCCAATACAGGAACATCCTGCTGACTTTCTGGAAGCCATCATACAGGCTACTGTACTTCACGGCTTCTCTGAAGCACCCCAGGAGTCAGCTTTTGTTTTCCTACCCACACCATTCTTGTTATCTCTATTTGCAGAAAGGGCTGATTACTGCATACAAAGAACTAGAAGTTTCAGTGGTAACTTCCTCATAAACAACCAAATGCCAAAAGGCCACAGACATGCTGGCTAGTAACAAAGTTTGGCATGTTGTTCATCAGTCATCCCCATATTCTTGTGTCACGGGACATCAATCATTCCAATCTTCTCCATCTTCTCATGTGCCATGGGGCATCTGTCATCTCCATCCCCTGTCTCCTCATGTGCCATAGAGAAACAGTCTTCCTTTTAATTTGAAGCATCTATCAGGTCATGGAACTTGCTCATCACTGCATCTCAACACTGTGCCCCCATGCCCTATTTCCTTGGGATTCTCTGGAGTGTTTTCAGGGGGTGGGAGGGACATAGGGGGTCAGTAGCACATATTTTTGTCTTTCTTAATGGTTGATCATTCTGATTGCCAGTCTTGATTTTCAATTTGATGAGATTTGAAATTACCATAGAAACAAATCTCTTTGAGGTCTTTGAGGGATTATATGGGTTAGGTAAACGGAGGTGTTTAGACCGTCCATAAATATAAGTGGTTCCATTCCATGGACTGAACCCTAGGCTGAATAAGAAGGAAGAAGTAAGCTGAGCCCTGGTATTCATCTCTGTCTGCTTCCTGACTGTGGATGCCTGATATGGGATTCTCCTCTGTATGCTGTGATTATCATGAATTAATAAAGATACTGCTTTGGACCTATAGTAGGGCAGAAAAGAGATAGGCAGGGAAAACTAAACTGAATGCTGGGAGGAAGAAGGTGCAGTCAGGGAGATGTCATGTAGCCCTGCTGGAGACAGATGCTCGGATGGAACTTTACTGGGTAAGTCACAGACACATGGCGATACACAGATTAATGGACATGGGCTAGTTTAGGATATAAGAGTTTAGCCAGAAATATGCTTAAGCTATTGGCCAAACCATATTGCAAATAATATGGTGTCTGTGTGATTATTTTGGGAGTCTAGGTAGCAGGGAAATGAACAAGCAGCCTACAACAACAGATGCCAGGTAAACAGTCATGCCCTTTTCCTGTGGCCATGCCTTTTTTGTAATGAGTTTAATCCTCTGGAAGTCAAATTTGCCATTCTCCCTTTAAAGTTGCTTTTGTCACACCAAAGAGAGAAGTAACCAATGTAATCAAATATTGAGAGTGAATACCCCAGAAATGCTAGTTATATTTCTCACATGGCAAAATTCTTAAGAGAATTGTTTTTTTTTTTTTTTTTTTTTTTTTTTTTTTTTTTTTTGCTGAAGTTTAGAAGCTCTTATTTTAGGGCTTTAAACACTGATGTAAAAACTGTCGTGTTTGATTTGCTTTACTCTAGCTTCCTTGGTTATCTGTGACCCTGTTTAAAGTGGCTACAGCCGCACTCAGAGCATTCATGATGCTGCTAAAAGCCAAATTTCATTAAAGCTAAATGAGACCACACTTTCAGCAAGCTGATAGAATTTCACATTGGCTTACCATTTTAAATGGGGATTTTAGATAAAACAGATTGAAGAACACTCAGGGCACCAAACTGGGTAATTATTTGTGATAAAACCATATTCAAATACTGCAATGTTAACTAACTTTAAACAAAAAGAGGAGGTATCAGTGTGTTGATTTTTTGGTGTTGTTTGTTTTTCAAGGCTTATATTCCTTTTCATCTTAGCTTCTCTTTCCTGGAATTTTCTTCTTTTTTTATTATAATATTCCCATGTCATAAAGGAGTGTCAGGGTGAAGAAAGGAAATGAGCCCAGATAGTTAAACATTCTATTTAAAATGTTGCAACTGCAAGCATCTCCCTCTAAAGATTCTTGCTAGACTCTTGCTAGAAAGACCCGATTCCCACTCTGGGTCAACTCTGCTGTCAGTGAGCTCAGATCATTTACAAGAAACTACAAAAGATAGCTTGCTAGAACGAAGGGCAGTTTACCATTCAAGGGATCCCTTCCCTGGCACAAATCTCTTTGATTAAACTGATAAACGCATGCAGTTCTTAAAAGTTTTCAAAATCAATCATGAGACACTCAATTGTGAAAAATTCCTTTTAGATTAATTATACTTTTCATTAGGCCAGGGACTACCAAGACACAGATATGTCACTGCTTGTCATGGTTTTGGTACATAAAATAATAGAACAATCAATCACCTCCATTCTTGGAGAATGGCATAATCAAAGGTATTATGGAGGCAACTGCATTTATTCTCTCAAAGTAGCTGAGCAATTACAATAATTATTAACTCTGGCTACTTATCTAATGATCCCAAGTGTTTTCCTAACAACCTGCAAATTCAAGTTGTTGCTTTTTCTCTCTGGGAAACAGAGCAGGGTCACAGAAATCTAGCTTGGCTTTTTAATTGTTTTAAGATAATGCTAAAATGTCCAAATATATTAAAAAACAGAACAGCAACAACACAACTAGTTTTCTTCAAAAAGACCAGCTATATATTCTCTCTCTCTCTCTCTCTATATATATATATATAAATATATATATATAGATATATAGATAGATATAGATATATAGATATATAGATAGATATAGATATATAGATATAGATATATATGTATGTATGTATTTCCCAGACCTTAGAGATATAAGCCGGATGCACATGTTTGAATGGCAGATGATTCAAAGGTTGACTGTTTTTGTTCAGTTTCAAAGTGGAGGAAATGGACACTTCATTATTTAAATGTTTATTCTGCTCTTACTTTGGGGATGACTTTGCCCTGGCTTTATGGGACCTTGGCAATTCTTTGTGCAGTCCATTTCCTCTGGGATCCCTCTGGGGAAGGAGTCCCACTCCTGCAGACCACAGACAGGGAAACAGGAGTGCCAAGCTATTATTTGGCTCAATACTACACATGCCGATCCTTTAAGCCTAACTTCTTAACTCCAACATCAAGATGAGTGCTGTGTTTGAGCATAAGTTAAAGATCAAACTCTGATTTTTCTCCTGCACTGTTAGGACTTCCAGTAAGAGGCAGGAATATGTTTTATTCATCCTCTGTATCCTAAGGCCTCAGAACAGTGTCGACAATATGGTTGATATCCATAACTTTTATTTTCAGATTGATTTCTTTGGTTCCTTTGATGCCTGTTTTCTAGGATTTGCTTGAGTCTCTCAAGATTTTCAAAATCTGAGTTCTACCTCAAACGTTCCTCTCTGGTTTACCAGATGGCCTGCCACTTGATCAGACACATTCATGTTTACTCTGTTCTTTGGATAGCGAGGCGGTCTTTTTCCAAACACACCATGACTAAAAGCTTGTAAAGAACTTTCAAAGGCGTTCCTTGTGCCCCCCTCTATGTGAAGTAGTAGGTATGGCTCCAAATGCACAGACCCCCAAGCAGAGGTCCATGAGAGAAAGGCAGGGATTTTCTGAACTCATCCCATCCCTTATAAGGAGGTCTTTGTTCTGTAGCCAAACAGACAGAGGTTGGATAGAAATGAGCAGCAGCAGAGTCCCCGAAGAGCTGGGCTTGTGGGGGTGATTGTGGAATATGCAGAAATTGATTAGCTCTGCTCTGAGTACAGCTCTTGACAGATTGCTCAGAACGAGCAGGTTGGGCCCCATGGAGCATCTGCTGAGGGAAGCCATCCGCAGATTTCCTCACATGGAAGGGTGGGCTGAATTGTCCCAGGGGATCCGGGAGAGAACTGGGTGTGTGTGATTGGGGGATGCAGGGCTTGCAGCAGTCAGCGCTGCCCTTTCTGCACAGCTGCTTTGACAGCAGCTCCTGCATGATTTAATTTCTCCTATACTGTGGCCTTTCCAGGGAATCTAATTGTGATTCCTCTGGGGTACATAACACCCCATTCCAAAGGATTCCTCTACTAGTGCAATCTTCCTCCTGCCCCATCTCCTGAGGCCAAAATGGCCCTTCTTCTTGATACTGTGAACCACTAGTGTCTTCTATTCAGCCAGGTTTGGGTGCTACATCTTCTGCATGGATTGAACTTGACTGATAAAGAATGATGCAAAAGAATAGGTGTGACTCTGATGGACATGGTACCTGCCACCCAAGGGACAGACCTGCCTGGAGGCCTGTGTGCATGTCACATTAGCTTCTGCTCTGCTATGATCTGTCATGCTGGGCAAAAGTCCTTGTTATAGCCCGCTACGGTATCCAGGAAACAAGGTCCGGCTGTCAGAGACATAGCAGGAAATGAACAGGGGCCAAAGCCTTGGGAGTGTCAGGTCAGGTGAGAAGAGAGAGCATCCTTGCAGGCCAGGAAGAAGCTCTTGAGCACATCTGAAGGTTTTGTTTGTTTTTCAGAAGCACTGAAAGAAACTGACAAGCCTTAGGAACGTCTGGTGTCAAGCGCACAAATGCCGAACTGTGAAAGGAATTCCTGAAGTCATGTGATAAGAGCAAATCCATCTTCGTATCGGGAAACGGGATGGCAGGTGCTAAAATCCATGGGCTAGAGCCGGTCCTGGGGTGAAAAGGGTGTTTTCATTTTGAGGTCAGTGCCTGTAGTAAGGGGGCACTCTGCTCACCGCCATCCACACCTGCGCTTTGTTGAGCACCTTTTCAAGCTGTAAACAGCAATGAACCTGGAGGACAGGTCACGAGTGGATGCTGATCAAGCCTGCTTTGGCATTATAAAACTTAGTTTTCTTTCCTGGAAAACCCCACCAGCAAATCAAGAGTAACAATGCCTAGTAATTACAACCCATAATACATTCCAAAGATGCTATTAAATAGTTTATATTCATGATTTCAGTGAATTTTTATACCAACCCATGACATCAGTACAAAGATTGACAGGAAGAGGTATCCAAGTTCAACAGTTGTACAGGTGCATGCACACACACATACACACACACACACACACATACACACACACACACACACACACACCTATGTATAGTTAGCGAGGACCAGGAACAATTGTATTCCCACAGTGACACACAACTGCCAATGAAACCACCCAGGGAAGAGAAGACATGGACCTTCTGAGTCCCTGGAGCTCAGTTTTTTTTTCTTGTTGTTCTTCTAAGATAGTCTTACCATCTAGCCCAAGCCAGCCTTGAACTCATGATCTTTTTGCCTCTTCATCTCATTGTTCTGGGACTACAAACATGTACCACCAGGCCTTCTATGGGCATCCAACTTCTGCTTTGCTAGTTTTTCAAAGCTGTTCTCATATCACCCTTCCAGAAACTATGGAACATTAGTTTCGTATGTACTGTCTTACAATGGATGTCACTGCAGAAAGTAGGCAGCGATCTCTAAAGATGTTAAAAGCTGACTCTGCCAGTGTTGTTGAGCCAGCCATTCTCCAAGAATCCTTACCCTTCAGGCTTCTATAGGATGCCAAAACCTCAGCTCCCCACCTCATCTCAATGTTACGGTGAAAGAACAATGGAACCAACATTCATGCTTAGTCAGAAGTCTTGCCAACATACCCATTGGAAAATGTTCTGGAAATCAGGGTAGCGGGGGATGAAGCACACGGGGATAGACAAGTCCGGGGAGACAAGGCTGTTCTCACTTCGGGGCTTAGGTACGTGGCAGTGGATAGTCGCTCTCCTCTCCTCTGCCCAAACCCAGGAGCTACCGAACATATTTCCAGGACGTTCCTTTGTATTCTACTACCCAGACCCTATGTACCTGGCTGTCATCTCTTCTACAGAAAGCACTGCTCTTAATAGCTTTAGGAGGTACAGCCACCAACAGAGTTCCCGGCAAAGATGTCTTTGTAGAACCCAGGCTTGCCCTGGAAGGTAGGGTTCCTTCAGAGCAAGAGCAAAGGAAGACCTATGCATGGCAGCAGTCACAGAGCTGTTTTAGACTGAATTCTGAAGGTCTTCCCACTTACAAACTGTTTGTTCTAAACTCTTAGTCCTACAAACAGAATCCCTTTGCAATTTTCGTTTCTTGGAGCTTCTTGAGGGCAGCATTTGCATGCCACCTCCCTTCCTCAGTTTAACTCCTCATCAAGCCCTGACCATCTCCTTCCCCATAAGAAGTTTCAACTTCCAGTCTTCATGTTTGTCTCCCCTCAGCACTGAAACTGGAGTCGATCTCTGATCCTTCAAAATAACCGTGCTGCAACCCGCCCTCAGGCTGTTCCAGCAGCTTGCAACCTAAGAAATAGCTTGCTCATGGTATCAGAGACATGATCTAGTTGGATCCCTAGTGTCCTACAGTAAAATTACCCTTCTGATTCTCTCTATTTTCTGAGCAAGGAAGAAACACAAGGCTCCCAGGAAGTTAGTTCTTAAATTAAGAGACATTTAGAGGTGGCCAGAATATTACTGAAAATCCATTAAAGATCCATGAAGTACACATTCACAGTGTTGGCATGAAGACATGCTTGACAAAGTCGGTCACACACAGCAGATCATATTTCTATAACACCTGTAGAGGTCTCCAGTATGAATATATGAAGTCAGAGCAAATGAAGGAAAAAAAATCTAAGTGAAAATGAGGGATTTTTCAAGTGTGCCCCTTTGACATAACTGCTAATTTTCCAGACACACTTGAAGGTGGTGGGCAGGAAGTTCCAGCCTCTTTCTGGCTGCCATTTGTTCTAACCTGCTATCTCAAAGACTGGGATACTGGTTGTAGATTTCTTTGTCAGAGGGACTAGTTTAGATAGTGAAAACATGTCTAATAAGCAGGGGATGGGGTCTTAAGTAGTTGGTGTCCTAAAATGAGTCAAAATAAAATATCATCATTCTGTTCATCCCATATTAAATTTTTTTAAAAGTTTTCTATTGCATTTTCGTGTGTATGGCTATGAGCACAGGCTATAGCATGTGTGGGATGGTCACAGTGTTTCTCTCCTTGCAGCAGGTCCTTCTGGGGCTGAGATTCAGCTCATGAGTCTTGGCATCAGTAGCCTTTACCGGCCAATCTACTGCATCAGCACCATTCCATTTTGAAGTTATAGAAACTGAGGTTTAGAAAGGCCAAGTAATTTGCTCAAGGTCACTCATAGGTCATTGGTCATACCTAGATTTAAATGCAAGTCCATTTTACTCCCACTCTAGAGTCCCAGAAATGCTAAGGACATCAAATGTTTGGTGTGCTGTGAGGAGGGTAATGGGATAGAATAGACAATCGCCCTCTCGTCCATAAAGACAGACACACAGCCCCTCTCCTTCAAGCATCCTCAGTGCCCACTTATGGCCATAAGACAGCGTCACCATTCCAAGTTCACACAGTGCCAGATGTTGGTGAACTGAGTGGCATTCTCATCCTTCTACTGTTCTGGCACCTTGCTTCCTTTTCCTCTGACCTGTACTGATGGTCATAGTCCATTTTTATTAACTTTTAGTTTCTAATATCCCAGTGTGTCAGATGGAGTCCAGAGAAGTGACAGTATACCACCACAAGCTGAAGTGAGAACATTTCTTGCCAACTCAAATTATTTATGGTTGAGCCATTAACCAGTCACTCAACTTGAGGATTTGGGTGCCAGAGGGTTGTTTTATTAGCCTCAACATAAAGATGCCATGTACATAAACAACATTTATTGTGGCAGTCTGCTAGCAGGCTTGTTAAAACCATGTTGTGTCAGGACAGGATGGTTCTAACGAAAGCAAAAAGGAAGCTCTGAGCTGTTTGCTTCCAAATTAGCACACCTGGTCCCTTCATGAAACACACACACACACACACACACACACACACACACACACACACATCAACATGTTCATGCAAAGATTGTTTCCTGAGGTCCCACAATATACCCTAAAAACATGGGGAATGCAAAGGAGAGAAAAGCATCCTTGTAATAGTGAGGCTTGCATGCTAAGAGAGGGAACCAGAAGCGCCATCACTGTGAGACAGACAAGCACATGGGACCAGCTAATGTGGTCTATGATGGTCCCACATCTATGGGTGACATATGAGCAAAATCTGAACAGAGTAGGTGAAGAATATTCTACCAAGAGCAAACATCAAAGGCTTCATTAAACAGTTTTTTTTTTCTAAAAAAAAGACTAGGAGGTTAATGAGTCAAAAGGAAAGTAAGGAGAAGGTGCAAAGCAGGGAAGTAGAGTCAGAGGGAAGTCTGATGGGGCAGGATTAGGGGCGTCATTGAATAGAGAGTTACAGACAGGTTAGGGTCTTTGGGTATTTATAGTGAATAGGAGAATGGATGAATGAGTAGATGACTGGATAATTTAAAATAAGAGCTGGTCCTGTGTATGTGTTAGGAAGATTAGAAGCCATATTCTTCTCTAGAAGCCACCATTTATATCAGCCTCTAGTCACCGAACGCTTGCACTGTGCCACGCTGCTGAGAGCCATTCTGGGGATATAATTTACATTATCCCTTGTCATTATCCTAGGGACAAAGTTGGGATTCTCTACTCTGTGTTGGGAATGGATGAAGCTTGCACAAGACCAAATAATGCCTGATGGTAGAGCCAGGGCCCAGAGCTCCACCTTTCTTAAGACAAGGGCTGGGCTGTAGTCTGTTGGAGCTCCTGGGTCCATGGCCAGGAAGATGTGTATGGTTTAACATAAAGAGGCAATTGTACCCAAGTACCCAAGTAGATCCCAGGCTAGGGTGGATGATGAACATGGAGCAGCACCATCCTCCCAGGCATAGTGCTGTGGACCCCTGAGACCTTGTTTGCGATTTCAGAAAAACAGATTGCTCTGAACAACAGGGTCATAATATAGGTAGCTGCTTTTAAGTCCCTCAGAATCTCAGCTCTTCATTAGGGCCTTGGTTTTTTTAATGACTTAGAAAGAGATACCTGATGGAAGTCAGCATCTCCCACTTTTATGTGCTTTGAGAGCAACTCTACATAGTCACAGATACAGCCCAGCCTGTTTTTGTTTGTGCTTTTCAGTCTGGGGAAACAAACCTTGCATCCAGGTCTCTGCATGCTAGACTCTACCAATGAGCAACTTGCCAGCCCCGGATACTGGCTTCTCAATAAAGTTTGAGAACTTGAATAATTGTAGGATATATTGATTGTAGAGATTTTTTTTTTTGCTGTTTTGAGACAAGGTCTCACTATGTGGCCCAGGCTGGCTTCAAACTCATGATTCCCCAGCCTCAGGCCTCTGGAGTTCTGGTACTATAAGTTTATGCCACCTGACAGCTTAAATGCAGCTGCTTATATTTATGTCCCTATTATTTGGAACAATGTCTTTTTTTCTTAAAACACAAACATAATAAATACAAATGGATTTAAAGGCTTCTGGAGTATATAAAAATAATTAGCCATCTCCCTCTCTCCCTCCCTCTACCTAATTTTTTTTCACAGACCAAGCCTTGACCTTTATTTTAAAAATCACATGTTTATTTCGCCTTCTGACTCTGTGCTTGTGCCTTCAACACTTTCACAACAATTTTCTGCTCCTAAATAAGGAAAGCCCGCTTGATCCTGTCACGGACACACTTGGCACACATGGAGCACCATAGGCCCGGCTGACATGCTTCTTTTTCTTTGATAATCTCACGAGGACTTTTGGTCTCACAGCACGAACCCCTCAAAGTCGGCCCAGGCACACACCGCATGCTGATTTAGGTGCTTTTCCAACCTTCTTGGTGTAAAGGTAAGCAATCCTGTTGCCAGGAGTTCGAGACAGCCTAGTTTTGTTGGAGGCTGTGTTGTAGGAGAGCCTACGATGGTATGTCAAACGCTGGACCATTCCGAGTGCCTCTAAGCACCGTCCCCGGAAGAGCCCCTCTACCTAATTTTAACATTTATCATTAAATGCACACTTTCAACTTCTCTCTCCTTTCATTTTAAAATTAATACTGGAAGGAAGTCTCCACATATAGATTGACATGTTTCTGATATTATTTATTTTTTTGATTGAAAATAGAATTTTTCCATACAATATATTCTGATCACAACTTGCCCTTTCCCAAATCTTCCCAGATCCTTCCAACCTCCCTGCCCACCTAAACCCATTCTATATCTTTCCTTCTTTCTTTCACTAGAAAACTAGCAGGCATCTAAAAAAATTAAATTAAGACAAGCAAACAAGAATATGACAAAATAAGCAAACAGAAAAAAAAGAGTCAAAGAAAAATTACAAGAAACACATGGAAATGCAGAAGCACACTTTTTAGTTGCTTAATATTCTTAAAAATTAAATTTAAAAATGAATATTTATCGGTGCACCTGGATGTATGTTGCATGACGTGTTCTGAGTGCAAGCATAGAGGTCAGAGGGCAACGTGAAGTAGGTAGGTCTCTCCCTCCACAGCGTGCCTCCCAGGGATCAAGCCAGGGTTGTCAGGCTTGGCAGCAAGCACTATTATCCGCTGAACCCTCTCTCAAACACAGAGGCTTAATATTCTAATTCTTCAATATAACAGTCTGTCTCCCTGCGTCCCGTGTGTCTTCATGTTATTCCTCATAATTTTATTGCTATCAATAAAGTTACAATAAAAAGTCTTCTAAAGCATACTTACATTTTTATGCTTTGGTTTTTTTTGAAATAGATTTTTAAGAGCAAATTGTTCGAAGGCATAAACATTTAGCATTTTAATAAAGCCTGTAAGATTATTTTTCAGCGTGGTTTTACCTATCACATTTCTTCCAGCAGGATAGAATACTGCCTTTTCCTCACCTCATTAAAAACAATGTTCTTAAAGTTTCTGTAGGGTTTTTTCCCAACTTGATGAACAAGAAATAGTTTCTCTCTCTTTGTCTTGTTTCCTATTGACTGAATTTGCCCCTTTTGATAATTTCACACATCCATACAAGGTGCTGTGATCATTCACATCCTTACCCTTTTATTCCCCTCTCTCCCACTGACTCCTTCCCTCCTTCCCCACCAGTGGCCCTCCCACTTTCTTTGTGTATGGTATGTGTGGGAGGGGTGGATCTTGTTAGTCAGCAAAAACTACTGTGTGTGGCTATAGGAACTGGCCTTTTCGGGCTCCCTCTCCTCAGCTGCCCAAGGAACTAGCTGGGGGCATCTCCCTGGAAAACCCGGGAACCCCTCTAAAGTCAAGTCTCTTGACAACCCTCAGATGGCTCCCTTAATTAAGATATATGCTTCCCTGCTCCCATATCCACCCTTCCTGTATCCCAAGCATCCCATTCCTCCAAGCTCCCCCCATTCTCCCCTTCATGCTTTTCTCTCCCCATCTTCCCTTGGCCCCGTCTCGCCCCATCCTCAAGTTCCCAATTTTTGCCCGGCGATCATGTCTACTTCCAATATCCAGGAGGATTACTATATGTTTTTCTTTGGGTTCACCTGGAGGCTGACTGAGAAGCCAAGGACAATGGCGCTGGGCTTTGATTCTTCTGCATGGACGGGCTCTGTGGGAGCCTTCTCAGCTTGGTTGATCACCTTTCTGGACCTGGGGGGAGTTGGGAGGACCTTGGTCTTAACATAGAGTAGGGAACCCTGATGGCTCCTTGGCCTGGAGAGGGAGGGGGGGTATGGGTGGAGGGGAGGGGAGGGAAGGAGGAGGAGAAGGGGAGAAGATGGAAATTTTTTTGTTTTGTTTTGTTTTGTTTTTCGAGACAGGGTTTCTCTGTAGCTTTGGAGCCTGTCCTGGAACTAGCTCTTGTAGACCAGGCTGGTCTCGAACACACAGAGATCCGCCTGCCTCTGCCTCCCGAGTGCTGGGATTAAAGGCGTGCGCCACCACCGCCCAGCGAAGATGGAAATTTTTAAATATAAAAAAATAAACCATGGGGGGAAAAAACTACTCTGTGCGTGTGTGTGTGTGTGTGTGTGTGTGTGGCGAGGGGAACTGTCAGCAATAGCTACTGTGGGCAAGATGGCTCAGCAGGTAAAGATGCTTATCACCAAGCCTGATAGTCTCAATTTTATCCCTGCAATCAACTCCTGCAAATTGTTCTCTGCCATGGCAACACACACACACACACACACACACACACACACACACACACACACACATTTTTAAAATGGGGCCGGTAAGATGGCTCAGCACATAGACAAAGGTGCCTACCACCAAACCTGACAACCTGACTTGGATCCCAAGAATCCACACAGTGGAAAGAAAGAGCCAACTTCCACATGTTGTTCTCAACCCTTCACACGTGTGTGGTGGCACATGTGTGGATATGTGTGTGTGCCATGCATAAACCCAAAATACAGGTTAAAAAAAGAAGGCAGCCCTATCCAAAACCATATAACGTTATCTTGTGTTTTCTTCTTCCTTAAGCTTTTTCTGAATTAAGACAGACGTTTTACAATAAAGTCAACTAATTTTAAGTGTTTGATCTGGTAGTATTTGGGACATTGATCATTTTGTGAAATCCTTTTATTTATCTAGTCCCAAATACCTTTTCATCCCCAAAGAGACCTCCTTCTCCTAGAGCAGTTGTACCCTATTTCTTCAGCCCTCAGTTGCTTACCTGTGAATCTACTGATCCACGTATCTCCCTTCTCTCTGACTCTATTTATATATTCTGGATATTTCATTTCAAGGACGTTAGGCAGGATATGTGGCCTTTTGTATCTTGGTATTTCACTTAGCATAAAATTCCATTATTCATCTATGTTGTAGCATGTGGCAGCATTTCATTCCTTTTTAAGGCTGAATAATGTTCTCTTACATGGATAATATCCTTTAACTTAATTTTTATAACTGGAATCTATTTTTGTGTGTGGTGTGAGACAGGAATAAAATTTTATAAAGCCACAGGCATAGACATAGGATGTGGATGCCAATACCCAGGAATAAATTGAAATGAATCCATATTCAACAAGTACATTTATGCTTATTTCTTTATTTGTATCAACCTAACTTCTAAGGACTTTTAACACATCTGATGGTGGTACCCAGCAGAGAGGAAGCAACAGATAACCAGCATTTACCTTAGCAGTGTATGCAGCTACGATTCATAGGCCTTCTTATGGGTCTCCTTGCTGGGCATTGGCAGGTCTGTGGAGCGACATTTAGTTAATCAATGTATCAGCATTATATAGTGCCTCTTAAAAGACACAGCATTCTATTTTGAAGCTGTGTGCGCTGGGAGTTCAGAAATAGCATGGGGACTCTAGCTAATCTATTTTCTAAATGTTCATTCCGGAGTGGTGGCAACTTTTGACCTTGATGCTGATTATGATTAGCATGGCAATCACTCCTCCGTAATTAAAAGGCAGACGAGAGTTCTTTGGCTTGTTTATTAATTCCCTTATGAATCTTGCTTTATTTTCCAACTATGAGAACAAAGTATTTTTCTGACTCATGAGTGAGTGTGGGTGTAAGTTTGCCCAAAGATGGAGACCAAGGCTCCCTAAAGAATAACCACTGCCTCCTGGATGTGATCCCCAAAGCCCTGTGTGCCCCAAAACTCTTTTCTCATATCATTCTCCTTGGCCAAACAGCAATATGCAGTCACTTGATCTGGTAACAAGTCATAGCAACAATGTTGATTTTTGGTTACTAGTTTTCTAGCAGGTTGGAGAGGGAAGCCGAGACTCCCCGCAGGACCTATAGTGTGAGAAACCCCTGCAGTGTGTGGCCAGCCTTTCCCAGGCCTGCTTGTTCTTGGCACCACAGAACCAAGTTCCCGCTCAATGCCGAGCCTCTGCCTCTCTAGGAACAACTTCAGTTACAGCTCAGAATCAAATTTTGTGTCTCCGTTTTAATGATGCTTATTACATTCTGGTCACTTGATAGACGCAGGTACCATGCTAAGTGCTTTCTGTTCTTTGTCATTCAATCCTCCCAATGGTGCAATGAGGTACAATTATCATTCCCGGCTTTCAGAAGAGGCAAACATGGCCTTGAGGTAGGAAATAACTTCTTCAAGGTCATCTGATAATAAAGTGCCATCTAGAGAGACTCTACCTGCTGCCTGAGCCCCTATGGTAAGCTATCTGGCTCCCCAAGGCTTTATTTCACCACTAGCTTCTTCCAGGCTTACATCTTTGTCAGAGATGTAGGCTCTTATGGTAATAATGTAAGGATGGCCACAATGACGCCAGCAAGCACACACACACCAGACCCTTCTATACCCCTGTCATTTCTGCCTAGCTGGTGATGCCACGGGTAACTCTATCATGATTTCCATTTCACATGTGAGAAAGTTGAGGCCCAGGAGAGCCTCACAGCAGGAGAGCAGCAGTAGCTGGGTGGGGGCTTCAAAGTCATTACCATACATTGCTCGGCAGTTCACACAAGCAATACATGGGCTTCCTCTTGCCTTATATCCCTGCAGGAAGCGGTTCAGCTTCCTCCTCTGTCAAATTCTATTTCGAAGCTCCTCTCTCCAGGATGTTCTTGTCTAATAATGGTCTCAAGAGGATGGGCTCCAGAGGAATCAAAGTTAAGAACAACAGAGGCAGTTGCACCTCCATGTTTATTGCTGCACTATCTACATCAACCTCGATATGGAGCCAGCCTAGATGCCCATCAACACATACAGGAGTAGAGAAAATGTGGTAAATACACTGCTGAATTTTATACAGCCGTAAGGAAGACAAAGGTAGCACGGCGTAGCCGGAAATGCATGCAGCTGGGGACTCAGAAAGAGAAATGTGTTTTCTCTTATACATAGATCCTAGATTTAAAAAATATATGTGCTTGTGTAAAAACATGTAGAGGTGTTAATAGTGCTTGTTGTCTCTGGGTTCTCTGTGATGCTCAAGTGCTCCTTGTGAGCAGTCAGCTCTACTGTGAGCAGAGTATCCAAACGGCGGTGTTCAAATCTTACCAGACTTTGGAGAGGCTCTCTCCAATGGACAAGGATGGGTTAAGGCCTAGAAAGGAACTAGAAAAGAAACAGATTCTTTCTCACAGCTGAGGCTGATTCAGGAACTCCTTTGGAGCAACTGTCCATCAAAGTTTCTTGTCAACCCTGCTATCTTGAACTAGAAGAATCTACTGATTTGTAGATGCCTGAAGCTATGTGCTGAAGGTACAAGAGTTTTGATGAGTCTTTTGGTATATTCCCAGAATGAACGTAAACAGGGACTACAAAATACACATTGATTGTCCTGCCTTAAAATAGCCACGTACCTAAAAGGAGTGAAAAGGACGATAGAATTACTCCAAAATAAAATACCTGAGTACTTAATGTGCTATTATTTTAAGAGCCCTGGATTATTGATTCTCTAATTTCTGGGAAGCAAGTGCTGTGATTTTCTCTAACTGCGAGTACAGCAACGAACAGGAGAGGTGATGAAGCGCACTGGTTTTTCATTTAGGAGGGGCAGGACCAGGATTGCCTCAGCACCGCCCACACCCTGACACTGCTTGCTCCACTGAAATCCAGAGCTTGCAGACAAAGAGCTGCCCAGAGTAGGATGAAGGTATAACGTCCAGACGCATCCTGAAGATTGTAACGGATTGACCAGGCTAGCTCAAGAGTAACAGGAATACTTTAATGGTTAAAGAAGGGAAAAACCTACACTACAAGAATGGGAGTTCCAAAATCTGATAGGTCTGGCACCGCATAAAGAGAGCGCACGCACCTACATCTCCTGGTTTTCTACCTGGGGTCCAGGTGGCCACACCCTAACCAGATGTGATTGGTTGAGCTTCCCCATCAGAAGATGCCTATGACTTTTGAATGTCATCCCATTTAGTCCCTACAGCCGCGTGTCATAGAGGGCTCTACTATCATCTCACTATAAGAACTCTGAAAGCAAAATCTAGAACAGGTGAGATAGCTCTTCAGTGACAAACAACTGGTGAGCAGGTGTGTCAACAAGGGAGCCCCAGGCCTACATGACTGCAAATGCAATTTGTAAGATAATCTTCCGATGCAATTCTCTGGGTACTGCACAGAGAGAAGAGATAGCTATTTATGTAAACTGAGTCTCCTTAGAAATCTGATTGTTGATGTTCCTCTACTGCCTTATGATTGCTCGTGCTTCCTACCGTGTCCTTCTTGGCTTCTTATTTCTATCAGAAGATATTATTGAGACATCATATATTTATTAAGATTTTCCATTTATGGGGAGTTGAAAAAAATCCTTCTGATCTTCCCTTTCAATACTCTTTTCCTTCCTGGACCATCGCCCATCCCCATATCTCAGAATATAGTCCATTGCAGCCTTAACTCTTTGCTTTATTACTAGTGTGTGTGTGTGTGTGTGTGTGTGTGTGTGTGTACATGTATGAGTATGGTGACCAGAGGTAAACATTGTGTCTCCCTCCCTCACTCACTCTCTGTCATATTTTTGAGGGGGGTCCTCTCCATTCAGACAGGCTGCTAGACAAAGAGCTGTAGGGACCCACCTGCCTCCCCTCCCCAATGCTGGGGTTGCAGATGTATGCTGCCACACCTGTCTTTTTACATGGGTGCTAGAGACCAGTACCAGGTCCTTACAGACTGATTCATATCCCCAGACCCTTTGATGTCTAGATTAGACTCAGGTATCTTTTCTAAGATCCAGACTTCATTTCTATTCATCAGTTGGGCATAACTGATATTCGAGAAAGGTCCAACCAGGTTAGGTCCTTATCTTGATTTTCTAGCTTCTGACTATGACTTACACACTCCTGCATACTCCGGCCTAAAATTGAGGAACCTGTCATCTTCTTCTTCTTCTTCTTCTTCTTCTTCTTCTTCTTCTTCTTCTTCTTCTTCTTCTTCTTCTTCTTCTTCTTCTTCTTCTTGATCTTAGAAAAGTGACTGAACTGTCTTTGGAATTTCCTGCTTCATGGAAATGTCTGCTGGATACTTATGGGCCTGTAGGCTGAAGATGGATGCCCCAACGGTACAGAGGAACTTTGGGTGACTGTCCAGGCAGCGAGTTGTCTCTGTCATTTCTAGAGTTTGAAAGTTGCATATGACTTGATTACTTAGGTAATATTATATCCTTCTGGAGTCTTTGATGGAGTTAAAAAATGGTTCAATAGTTATAGTTTTCCTTAGTTATGATAAAAGATAAAATAGGTTTAAATATTGTAACTGTAATTCTTGCTTGATAACTGTTTTGTTATATGTAATTTTGCTATGTTAAAGTTGAAGCCTTTCTTTTTTGTTTAAACAGAAAAGGGGGAAATGATGGAGGAGAGTTATCTGTCTATGTTACTTTCATTGGTTAATTAATAAAGAAAACTGCCTTGGCCCTTTAAGAGAACAGAAAATTAGGTAGGCTGAGTAGACAGAACAGAATTCTGGGAAAGAGGGGGAGACGCTTCAGGGAGTCGCCATAGTGAGTCTCCATGCTTCTCC
The DNA here is from genome assembly GCF_903992535.2 of Arvicola amphibius. Classification (NCBI taxonomy): domain Eukaryota; kingdom Metazoa; phylum Chordata; class Mammalia; order Rodentia; family Cricetidae; genus Arvicola; species Arvicola amphibius. The sequence continues at coordinate 50,436,857 of NC_052058.2, forward strand.
TCTCTGAGATGGACACAGGTTAAGATCTCTCATGGTAAGCCACACCTCGTGGTGCTACACGAATTACTAAATATGGGTTAAAGGAAGATGTGAGAATTAGCCAATAAGAGGCTACAGATAACGGGCCAGGGGCCAGGCAGTGTTTAAATGAATACAGTTTCCGTGTAATTATTTTGGGTAAAGTTAGCCGGGTGGCAGGACACAGCCCCACCGCTTCCTTCTACATTCCCCTTTCCTCCCCCTTTTTCTCCCCCTTTTCCTGCTCCTCCTCCCCCTCTTCCTCCTCCCCTCTTCCTCCTCTTCTCCTCCTCCTCCTCTTCTTCTCCTCCTCCCCCCTTCCTCCTCTTCCTTCTTCTTCTTTCTTCTTAAAAATATGAGTCATGTATTTACTATTTATTATGAATGAAATGGTATAGTGACATGGAACAATTCATTCATTCACTTATCAAATTCTACATGTTAGCTAGTAGACTATAGACACAAGGCTAGGTCCAACAAAAAATGGTAATTGGAGGTCATGGCAATTTAATATGTCACAGTTAATAGGCAAGGGCATGTGAACAAGGGAAGCTTTATTTAAGTTCTTTAAAATAGGGACTAGAAATCACCTTCCATCCCCTCTCGTTCCTCTGACATGCCTTGTAACCACCATATCTCAAGTACAGAGAAGAGATGGGAGGGTCAGAATTTCACTCAGAATCCCATGTTGTACCACATGGCATTCAAGTCCTAGTCCAGACCTCCACCTGCTTCATTTTCAAGTTTGTGGTTAGGAACCAGATTCTGGGAGGGTGTTATCAGAAAAGAGAGGCCTCGTCTTCATAACCTTCAAAGACCTGTTGTAGATTACACAAGGACTGGAGTATGGGAGGGGAGATAGAAGCAAGACACCTAGAAATGAGCCCACTGAGGCAGAGCACAAAGACACTAGAGTTTTCTCCATGATCAAGACCTGAGTTTGCCAAACTACATACAGCCCAAGAGCTAAATTTGGCTTACCACCTGTTTTTAATAAATAAAGCTTTACTGGAACACAGCCAGACTCATTTATACACATATTGTCCATGGCTACTTTGGAGTGGAACAGCACAGCTGAGCTCAAACCATGTGAGCTGAGGAGACCAAATGATACTCTTTATTTGGCCTTTGATGGAAGATGTTTCCCAGCTCCAGTTATAGACATATAACATTTCCCACCTAGGCATAGCAGATCCATCCCATCCTCCCTGAGCTTCCTCCCTGCCCTTTCTACATGGCCACTTTCTTGGGTTTAAGACCTCACATTTGGTAACAGAGAAGTTTGTGGAGCTGAGAAGTCCCTGTATTTGATCCCCACCTTGTTGGACTCTTTCTCGGCACTACTATAACCTGCCACAGTTTTAATCACGTGTGTGTGGGCTCCTGGCTGATAGCGGTGCAAAAATCATGAGAGCCTGTCTGATTTGTTTATCAACATGTGTCAAAGAGACCGTTGTCCCTCAAAGATCAGGGGCCAAAGAAACATTCTACTGGAGAACTGGTTATGAATGAAATAATACCATTGTTGTGAGTCGCTTAATGGGTACTGGACTTTAAAATGATTACTAGAAATAATGGAACTTAAAACAATTGCTCAGGCAACAAAATGGAAACGGAAAATAACTTTTCCACAGACCAAAGCGGGATGAGATCAGTGTACGCTGAAAACAAGCAAGTACTTGAATAGGCGCATGCCCCTGTATAGGAGTGTCCATATGGCTGATGAAAAATACAAAACAATGCTTCAATTTTACCATTTGTAGAAAGGAAATCAAATCAAGTCCCAATGCAAACTGTAAGTGAAAACAGAGCAAATTTAGTAGAATAGCTAAAATTAAAAACAGAAAAGCTAAGTGTCCACATGCATATGGGCAGAAACAGTTTACACTGTTGGCAACATACTCTGATGGTACATTGACTTTGAAAAATATTTTGGTAGTAATTACTAACTTTGAGCTCATGTATGTTCAGTGATGCAAGAGAATTCTACACAAGTGTTCATCCAAAAAGTCATCCAGAATGTTGACAATATACTGTTTGGAATATTGACAAATATCCAGGAATAAATTAGTGATGTGGGATTCCCCTCTGTATGCTGTGAATATGTTTTATTACCATTGACTAATGAAGAATCATCTCAGCTAGTCACCTCAAAATTGTTCTGAGCAGTTTTTAGTTCAAAGTCAACTTTTAGGTGGTTTTTGTCAGCTTAGTGGTATTGTCGTAGGACTGGAGTAACCATTGTTGTGGGGCACCATCCTCTCTATAGAGACTTTAAAGGTTACTGTTAGGCATGCTTGTAGTTCACTGCAAAAAACTGATAAAGACTTAGCCTGAAATCATGTACAGAGAGGTAGATAAAAACATTTTCTAGAATTATTTAGTACTTTATATGACCATTAATATCTTGACAAAAACTTTAAAATACATGTATATAATATCTTATAAATATAAGAATATCTTAAGAAAATCTATTAAAGTGTCAATATAAAACCAAAAGATTAGTGGCAATAAAACAGTTCTTAAATACTTGCTTTTCTTCTGTCCCATATCAGGTGACTCTTCTGACATGAAACAGAGACTTTGGATTTCATTTTAATAAGCATGCTTGGGTTTAGAGAAGAAGAAAGCCACATTCCAACTCTAAAGCAAGCTTTAATTTTTAATTGGACTGGGACTGAGACTACAAAAAAAAAAACACTTGTATTATATGTCTGTAAGAACAGCAGAAACAAACATTTGCAAAGGTTTATGAAATCGTATCCTATTAGAAATGTGATATACAAATAGCCCAATTTACTCTTTTTCTTGAGAGAATTTTTTCTTAATGATTTGTCCTTTTTCTTCAGATATCTCATTTGTCCAGTGGTCTTAAGATTCCTTAGCTTGGCCGGGCGGTGGTGGCGCACGCCTTTAATCCCAGCACTTGGGAGGCAGAGGCAGGTGGATCTCTGTGAGTTCGAGGCCAGCCTGGTCTACAAGAGCTAGGTCCAGGACAGGCTCTAAAAAAGCTGCAGAGAAACCCTGTCTCGAAAAACCAAAAAAAAAAAAAAAAAAACCCTTCCCCAACCTTAATTCTGGGGAGATTCTCTTTTGGCAAGTTATATCTGGTCAAATTAAAAGCTTTTGTTAATTTTATAGGTTAGTTTAGATTAAATAGTCATAGTGCTCAATGAACTAGCATATCCTCTAATTAAGAGGTGTCTTTTGTTCAAATCAATTCTTTATCAATTTTGATGGTATCCATAGCTTTTTTTTCCTGTGAAAACAAAAGCAAAACTTCTTCCCCAATGTAACATATGTTCTAGTTTTCATTCTGCGGTCAATACATCTTTAAAGTGTATCGGTTGATTTAATTCTGTAGTTTCCTCTACCATCCAGTGTCTCACTACAGCTGCTGCTCCTTTCTTATTAGTATTTAGAAAATTCAAAGTTTATAAAGCATTATGAAATCTATTTCTGGGGGGTTATTTATCATCCCCTTCTGTTTATTTAACATACCCTTTAGAGTTCGATTTGATCTTTCTATAACTGCCTGGCCTGTAAGATTATGTGGTATACCTGCAATATGCTTTATATTGTAATAAGCAAACTACTGTTATTATTTGTCTAGCTTCTGAATTTGGTGTCATTCTATTTAGTGCTGAAGTAAGCAATAAAGGCTTCCTTTGGGCCCTTTATAACTTTAGTAAATAACTTAATTTTCTTTCTACTTCTCCAAGTCTGTCTCAAGCATTCAAAGCTGCTGGGTGGCATAATTCCAGGGTATGGTCATCATATACAATTTGTTTTCCTATAGTAGCATAATCTTCTTCTCCAAGAATTTGATCTTTGGAATTTCCCTATCCCTACCTTTACTCCTTTGTTCAATAATCTTAATGTCTTCTCTGACCCAGTTACTCCATTGTAATTGTGAACCAGGCTCTAAAACACATGTAACCAATTCTAGCCAGTCTTTAGGGATAAAGCTATTACAAACTGACCATGAGTTTAACATTTGCTTCACAAAAGTTAAATGCATGCCATCTTAGACTATTGTTTCCTTGAGTTTTTTGTTTGTTTGTTTTTCAAGACAGGGTTTCTCTGTAGCTTTGGAGCCTGTCCTGAAACTATCTCTTGTAGACAAGGCTGGCCTCAAACTCACAGAGATCTACCTGCCTCTGCCTTCTGAGTGCTGGGATTAAAGGCGTGCACCACCACTGCTTGGCTGCTTTTTTTAATCTCCTTAACTCTAACATTGGCACAGGAGTCCAGCTAACTGCAACAACGTTTCTGTCATTTGGCAATTCCTGTATGGTTACTGGATATATTAAGGTTGATTGCCTGAGACTGTAAAGTTGGTTAGGCTGTTCCTCTCTATTCTTATAATGCAACACTGAAATTGGTTCTCCATTAAATTTCTCTGTCTGGATTTGAATACTGCTGTAATCTGTTTTAATAAGTTTTCTAAGGCCTATATCCTAGCACTCAAATTAACCAACTTTTTTAGTGATACAGCAAAAATGATGATGCTGATAATGTTTACAGTTGACATTACACAAATACCATCTAAATTAGTTATCCTCTCATTTAATCATTTCATTTTCAAGCTGTCTAGCATATTATCATACAGAGACACAAATTCCTCCAATGTAATGGTGTTTCCCATTTTTAATGTGGGGGAAAAACTCTCTATTTTAACTAATTCCTCCTTTTAAGCATTTCCAATTGTCTGATGAAATTTGCCAATGTTGAAGATATAAGACTTATTGTTGCTGTGTAGAACAGTAAAAGCTTGACTATATGCATGCAAACAACTATGGCAGAGAGAGAGAGAGAGAGAGAGAGAGAGAGAGAGGGGGGGGGGAGGGGAATAAAAAAGCACATGGAATTTTTCAGAAAAAGCACATGTGGTGGTGATGGTGGGGGGTATCCTGAAGGCAGAACCAGCCAGTCTCGGGAGGGTGAGGTCTGTGGTGTTTGGAGCCCAGGTGCTTCTGGGGTCGCTAGTGGCAACTAGAGACTGTTTCAGAAAGGCTACAAAAGGGAAAATCCCAAACTTGCTCAGAGGCTTGGGAAAAATGAAAAGAAAGCTTAGCCAGGTGGGGCTGGAGCCCTACGTGCAGCTCCAGCCTGTGCCTGGTGGCTAAAAGAAACAAGCAAATGGCTTTTTTATGAATTCATTCCCCAAACATTGGGTTCCAAATGTAGCAAGAACAATAAAAACACAGAAACAGATATTGGGGTTCAAACTGAAGCTCAGAAAATCAAAGCAGCCAGTCACTGGCTCTTACCTCTACCTCAGACCAAAATAGTAATCCTATCTCCATGAATCCTCAGATTTATTCTGAGCATGAGACCTGTCTCCTCCCATTTTATATTCCTCTTTAGTGTTGGTATTAAAGGCATATACCACAACCGCCCTGTTTCTATGGCTAACTAGTGAAACCACTGCCTGGCCTGTATGGCTGACTAGTGTGGTTGCTTTACACTGATCTTCAGGCAAGTTCTATTTATTAAAACATATGGACTATCACTACAGGTAGTGACCCTCCTTAGGTGGGTAGTGGCCTTCCTTGGGTGGGTAGTGGCTCTCTATAGGTGGCTATTGGCTCTCCTTGAGTGAGTTGTGCTCTCCATGAGTGGGTAGTGGCTCTCCATGGGTGGGTAGTGACTCTCCTTGGGTAAGTAGTGGCTCTCCATGGCTGGGTAATGGCTTTCCTTGGATGTGTAGTGACTCTTCTTGGATGTGTAATAGCTCTCTTGGGTGAGTAGTGGCACTCTGTGGGTGGGTAGTGACTCTCCTTGGGTTGGTAGTGTTCTCCATGGGTGGGTAGTGGGTCTCCATGGGTGGGTAGTGGGTCTCCATGGGTGGGTAGTGGCTCTCTATGGGTGGGTAGTGACTCTCCTTGAGTGGGTAGTATTCTCCATGGGTGGGTAGTGTTCTCCATGGGTGGGTAGTGGCTCTCCATGAGTGGGTAGTGGCTCTCCGTGGGTGGGTAGTGACTCTCCTTGGGTGGGTAGTGTTCTCCATGGGTGGGTAGTGACTCTGACTCTCCTTGGGTGGGTAGTGACCTCCATGGGTAGGTAGTGGCTCCCCATGGGTAGGTAGTGACTCTCCTTGGGTAGGTAGTGGCTATCCATGGGTGGATAGTGGCACTCCTTAGGTGAGTTAGCAACTAGAAAGAGCAGAATGTATGCTGTTGGAGAGTTGCTAGTGTTCTATTTTTGGGGGGAGGACACAAAGAAGTGTGTTCTGTTTATAAAAACATACCAAAATCACATTTGAATACAGTAAGTCGTTCAGCAGAAATTGGAAACTGTAGATTATTTCCTACACAAGAAAGATAAAATGTGCTTCCTGGAATATCAAGCCTTGGATGAAGGGCATCTAAAAATCTATAGGTCTGCTGCTCCCCACATACAGCAGAAGGTCATCATCGATTTGCTCAATTACTTTAGGAATGGACAAGCTTATTTTGCATCACTGGCCATTAGTGGTTTATAGAACACATTAAGAGCAGCACCCTTGAACATGGAATAAGTAAAAATAAAATATCAATGCCATTTTATAAATTTTAAGCCTGTGCTTCTGTAGTTGCTCCCAGCTCTCATACAGAAACACCACTGCAGGGCTGTGTGTGAGGACAGTGGCTCCCCCTATAGCACTACTCAGGAAACTGAGGACTAAGAGAGCAGTCTCTAAGTAGTGGCAAAGATGCTCCAAACCTGTCTCCATTCCTCCTTTCGACAGGGAAACTTCTCGGAAACATAACATTTATATATGCATTAATAATATAAATGAGAACCAAAATGGCCATGATTCAGTAGTGTTTTAAAGCAAAATTGTATTTTTCTAGTCATAGTTAAACAAACGCTTGAAAGTGGTCACACAAATGAACCATGACACACATTTGTATAGACAATGTTTAGTGCCTATATGAATTCAAGGACCTCTAAGTTGTCCAGAGCTCAAGTATCCCAAGGGTAAAATTCTAGGAAGGCACAATGTGAGGGATTTATAAAGACACTGGACTCGTCTAGAATTTCCTGCATCTCCAGAGACCAGCAGTCCCGGGAGAGCTCTGGTCTAACTGCTTATCTTCCATCTGACTTGATGCCATGCAGGCTGGCACTGCTGATTCCTCCTGCTCATGCCCCTTCTGTGAGTGGTACTGTGGTTCACTTTAAGAAAATTCTTTCCTTCACTCTCAGTTGACATCACATTGTGGGTCTGACCCCACCCCATGGCCAACCAGAACCTTTCTTTTCCTGGACATAGGGAAAAGTACAGTAGGGTGAGGTGGGGGAGATTGGATCAAATAGGGTCGAGTGACAGAGTGGGGGAAAACACAAGGAAGCAGGAGTTGTCTGTCTACTATGGCTGACTGCTAGCTTGGAGCTACAGTATATAGTGTTGGAAGCGAAACTATCATAGAAAAGAAAGATTTTAGATATTTGATAATATCTCAAACATCTAGATCCATCTCTGCCTGGGTCTGGAGTATCATGGACTTGAACGTTTCACGAGTTGATTATATTTCCTTTGTCTTTAGTCGGTTAGTGAGGTCTTTGCAGGTATGCCAGTGAGTGTGGTCCAGACGAAAATTTTCAGGCAGTGACATCACCTCTCTGTACTTCAGTTATCACATCTGGAACACGGTAATAACTAGAATCCCTACTCAGAGAGAGATATAAGGATCAGAGGAGAGAAGATGGGTGTGAGAGCAGCTAGTAGATGATAAACTAGAAGAAAATGCTTATTCATGTTAACAGTGGACCCTTAGCGGTCACGTCAAGAGATTACATGAAGCTGTCCACTAACATAAGAATCACTGGATAGTTCTTTCAAGGACTGTTCTTGTCCCAGACACATGTTGAAGATGCTGAAATCTGGAGTTGGGCAACTAGAAAGGAATTACAATACGAGTTTTGCTGTTATTTGCTTACTTTGTTTTTAAAACCAAAGATAGCACAATGCTAATAACGTAGTGAAGGCACGCATGACCCCCATCTAAGGCTGCCTTTCAGACTTGGAGGGTCTGCTGGGAGTATCTGGAGGAAGAAAGGCAATCGTCTCCAACTTCCGGTGCTAGCTGCTCAGGGCTCTGCTGAGCACATCTCCAGCCTCAGAAGAGCATGGAGTTGATATTAGGATTGGGTTTTCCAAGAGAGGTTGGTCATTCTCTAGACAGATGCCTATTTAGAACTCTCAAGACAAGTCTGGAGTCCCAACTGTCTGAAAACAAACTAAACAGAGGTTCTTCCTGAAACACCTACTTCTGGTATTCTAGAATACCTCCTTCTAGAAGGAGAGTGCTGAATCTGACGAGCCATCAACTCACACTTTTCCTGTTAAGAATGCAAATACTCTTACTTTCTTCCTCCAGCAAGACCACACCTACTCCAACAAGGCCATTCATACTATTAGTGCCACTTCCTTTGAGGGCCATTTTTGTTCAAACCACCATAGTTATTATTAACTTCTGTATGTATACTTGCTTTGGGGGAGAATAGGAAACTAATAAAGGCAATAGCTTTAGGAACTGAATGGGATGTATGTTGTCATAAATCTGTAAAACAAACACAAATACTCAACAATAATCTGATTCCATTTGGCTCACCCTTTGGCTGCTTCCAGGTATCTAAGAAGCCTAAGGTTTGAAAGCACTGGATTTTCCATAACTATACCAATGCCAGGAGAGCCTTTCTTTGTACTTCTTTCTTGGCAAGGCCTACATCTGTCATTCTCCGCAGCCTGACAGAAATTCGGCATCTTGTGCAAAGCTTTCCTCCACCCACGTATCTATGCACCCAGCTAACCATGCTGCCAAGTGTGTGTGTGTGTGTGTGTGTGTGTGTCTGGACTGAGACAGAGGTGGCGTTTATACTTCACCCCCTTCTAGTGTCTCTTAACTCTGGCTTCCTGCCTAGCATAAACGAACATTGAGGTCAATGTGGAAAATGAACAGTAAGAAGGCAGCCACCAATAAACACTGAATGGATGTTGACAATATTTATTTTCCTCTACTTTGTTTCTTTCCAGATTCTTCAAAACCCAACAGGTGGATAAGTAAATGCAAAACAAATCCATAGGGCCTCATTATTTTCTCATTCTGTAGGTAAAGGGAACAAGAGATGAAAAAAAACCAGGGAGCCTCTGAGATTATGCAAACTGTCCAAGGTCATAACACTAAGGAATACTTGAATTTAAGTTTGTAGTGTTCAGACTTCTGCTCTTAATAATGAGATTATCCTCCCTCTCCATCTCTAACTACTTTAAGACACTAGTGCTACAAGACTTGAAAGTCATAGAGTGACATTCAAAACTGGGTGAGAGAGAAAAACATTCACGAGAGGCAGAGGAAATGGCGTGGCTGATGAAGTGTTAGCTGCATAGGTGTGAGGACCGTATGGTGCCCGGCATGAACACACAGAGCCAGGTGCAGCGGTATATGCCTGTAATCCCAGCACTGGGCTAGGAAAAAAGAAATAGAAGCATCTCTGTGGTTGGCTGTCCAGGCAGTATAGCTGAGACATCAAGCTCCAGGCTCAAAGAGAAAGGTGGAAACCATTGAAGAAGACTTTTACTTAACATTAACCTCCAGGCTCCACATATATGCATGAGCACACACAAGAATACACAATAAAAATATATAAAATATGTAAATAGGACACATAAAAGAATAATGAAATATACAAAAGAAAAATCTGTAGGCGATCCAATCAATTTTTTAACAGTCTCGTTGAAAATGAATTCTCTCTGATGCCTTGAGGAGGGCCACCAAGATATCCATTAGGAATGCTCGGTGAAAAGACCTGTCACAGTCTGCCTTGTCCCTTTGTGCTCTAAGGAGAGTCTTGTTGGGTAGACGATGGAATCATATTTTCAAGTGGTAACAAATACGCTTAACAAATTAGCATTAACAACTCTTTTCATCATCAAATCAGCACATACAAAATTAGAATAAATTAGACTAAGAAAAGATAAGCTTACCATAACACAAATGCTAATTAAATTAATACTGACAGTGTTCTAGGTGACAGCCAAAGAGGAGCGAGCCTCTACTCTCCATAGTGCTTCCTGGCAGAAACTAAAACCGCTTGTAATTGGGTGACTTTGGGACAGAACCAGAAGCATATAGAAACCAGCTTTTGAGGAGATTGACAATCCCACCTGCCCTTACCCAGAAGTACACTGTTCTCAAGACCCCTGCGTCTGCCACCAGGGTTTTCCAACTTAGTATCTCACATTACGAACAAGGCCAGACCTGAACTAATGTCTCCCCTCTTCACTGCAAACCTTGTTCAATCTTAGTTCCGCCCCTGAGTTCACAGTGACACACTGAAGTGCATTGGAGATACTGGCACTGGTCTCAATACTCTTTCAGGGTTGCCCTGTGTACTATGGGATGTTTGGCACAGGCTTTGGCCTTTACCCACAGATCCAAAAAATACCCCTGCCTTTGTTCCCAGTTATTACCATCAATGTCTTCAAATTTTGCCCAACATCTTCTGAAGAAGACAGTCTTCAAGTCAGTAATGGCTCCATCTAAGGGTAGCATTGTTGCTTGCAGTGCCCTAAAACCTACACAGTGGGGGAACACATGCAGATTTGTCAAGGTGTGGCTTCATAAATGGACACAGCCTCCCTATCGGTACAATAAAAATGCTTCACAATTCTTTTGGAAAGAGATTTATTTTTTGCGATCTTTCCAACTGGAAGAGAATGTTTGTTCCTCTGAACCTCTGGCAAGCACATCCAACCTTTGATGTTGCTACAGGAGGCTTTCATCTATAAAGGCCATGCTGGAGAACTGGTAGCTAACTGTACACAACCCAGTTACCATAAGAGAACACACAAAAAATGAAAATCTTGACATGTTGTAGTTTATAGTTGTTTTGTGAAAGAGGACATCAGTTGTCATAGACAGCATGAGGCTCTCCATCTATGGGTTAGACCCTCATGTTGGCGCTCTCAGCTGTCATTACTTGTTCTCAGGAACCACAGCTGCTTCCTTATTCCCTTGGGTAAATACCCATTGCATCATTCGGGTCTCAGATCCATTATACTCTCTGGAAACTTTCTGTCACCATTATAAGGTAAGATCTCTTGAAATATCTATCCCTGGTTTTTTTTTTTTTTTTTTTTTTGGTTTGGTTTGGTCTTTTTTTTTTTTTTTTTTTTTTTTTAATGCCTTCCTAGCTGGCAGTTGTAGTTATATTTGAAGAGTTATTTGATTATCCTTTTCCCTCATTACAGAGTGGCCTCCATGAACATGGAACTCTGGCTATTTTACATTGTATTAAAATTGTCTCCCTGCATGAGGCTCAAAGCCTACCGAAGAAATAAATAAGCAGATTAATTAAGAAAGTATTTGTAAAGTGCCCTACAAAATGCTTTCATAATAAAAAACAAATGGTTGTGGCATTACTACGATTATCTCCAGTAGACTCATGCTCAGTGATTCACTTCCTTCCTCATTTCCTCGTTCTCTTTTCTGTCATTTCTATTTTCTCCTGGTCTATAATCGGCCCAAGCTATGCAAAGTAAACTCTTCTTGTTAAATCCAAGATTTCATATGAGGATAAATCTAAAAGTCTCATAGAAACCTGAGCTACAGTTTAAATGCATGGCATTTTCTGCAGGTTTTTCCAGGCGCAACTGACTGACTCTGGACTGCCCTGAGCTAAGCTCCAGAGCAGACACAGAGACAGCCTGAGCCACAAACTAGCTTGACCTTAGGTCTTGCATGTGAGTTCACTTGTAGGGTGAACAGCTAAGTACAAAATAGATGTCTGAGGGCTGAGAAGGGAGACAAGGGCAAGGAGGGCAGTCTTAGAGCCTAGATCTCCCTTCCAGAGACGGTCCCATGTCATATGCAATTGGATTGAGGAGAAGTGCAATTCAATTGTCTGTGAAGAGCCCATTCGAACAGTCCTGCTGTCTCCAAGGGATGTTTCATCCTCTCGGGAGTGACCCAGGCCCTCTCCTTTCCTTTTGACTTCCATTTGCCTAAGACATGTGCCACCCAAAGACACACAAAAATGCAGGGAACTCCACTTGCAACCATTGGGATAGTTGGCAATGGCTAACTCCTGCTGGGTAGGATGGACAACATTTCAAACAGTCTGTTCCTGACACCATGTCTGGATGTGGTTGGCATGGTGACTTCCTGTTCTTAATGAGATCCACAGAATGACTACCAGATGCAGGAGCATCTGCCATATAAAAATCCAAATCCCAAGCCTACCTTGGGATGCATAAAACACCAGGACTTTTAGGAATCTCCCCTTCTTCTCCATCTGGGGCTATCTAGAAATGCCTGGAAAAGTAAATATGACCACTGTGGCCATAAAGCCAACTCTATGGGAGCTCTGCTCTGAGTCTGACTCACCATGGGTGATAGGACAGATGAGCCTTCCGAAAATACAAACAACTTGCTTTGCAGGGGCTTTGCTTGCCTGATTACTTGATGCAAAACAAAGCTGTCTCCCACTGTGTTTTAACCTGGGCATTCCAGCACACTCCACTGCCCCTAAATACAAAAAACTGCACCTCGTGCTGGATATGATGGCTAAGTTACCCTTGTCCCAAAGGAAATTTTGACCTCTTCCTGCTTCCTTAGCAGCTCCATTATTTGTTGAGAACTCAAGGGACCTGGAAGAGAAGTTTGGAGAACACTGCACTCATTTGTCTCTTTAGGAGTCTGCATGCCTGCACAGCCAGAGACTGTCAGAGCCCAGGCATGTCCTGAGGATGGAGGGGGAACATACCCCTTCCTATCAGTTCTTCTGGCCACAATTTGTTGCCGAATCAGAGCTTAGGTGTCTCAAAGCTTGGGATCATGACCATGTGTGGTACCTTGTGTGGACAAGGACTGGTTTCTTCTTTGCCCCCTCAAAAATGTATCTCAACCAAGACTTCTTATGATCAGAGACAGAGACATACTCCCCTACTTTACAGAAAAGCAGTAAACAGGTTAACACAAGCTCTTCACCTCTTCTTCTCCCTTCTTCCCTCTCTCCCTTCCTTTCCTCCTCTATTCAAGATATAAGACCTGGATTATAATGAGAAATCTCAAACACAGAAAAATGAACCTAAGGAAATGGAGAAGAAAAGTAGCAAAATTGGTGGGGGGGGGGGGGCTAAGGTCAGATTTGGGACAAGACTCAGGTTCCAAAGCCCAAAACCCTTTTCCATGCAGACCTAAGTTGCTCCTTCTCTCTTTTTAACAGACTTAATCGTGTGATTTTGCACACCTGCCTATGTGGGGCAGTGCTTCTGAACTATTCACTAGAAGAGAACGCCCTGGTGTAGATGTAATTTCTTTCTATGGGGCTAGGCCCTTGCCAGGCTGCAGGGAGGACCTGTCAGAACCTGCAGGAAGGGAACAGCATGCAACTGGACGAGCTCAGCTCACCCCAGTGACCTCACAGGGTCTCACTCCCAAGGCAGGGCAGGGGCCAGCCCTGCAGGGCAGGGGGAAATTAACAGACAGGGGTAGAAAACTGCTCTACAGTGTTTTAATTATTCTCTAATTGTGCCCAGTAACCCTTCTCAGCAGGGACCCTACCAGACCTGTGACAGCATCATGGAAAAGGAAAAAGTCAGAAGGGAAATGAAAGGCCTTTCTGCCTAGATACCAGGTTTACAACGCTTTCTGATCAGTCCAGTTGGGCGTGAAAAGACAGAAAAACGTCCCTGTCTCAAAAGCCCAGTGGAACCGAGGCAGGAAAGAATGAGGAAAAAAAGGAGACTTTGAAAGTGATAATTAAAAGAAACACCCAGTCCAGGCCTTTCAAGTTCTCTTGGGCCCAAGATTTCTTTCTCATTCCTCCAGAATCCTCTGCTTCTCCAGGAGGCTTGAGAGAATGCCTCTTGGGGTGGCTTTTATGCCATGCGGTAGCTCAAGCTAGTTCTTATCCTCAAAGGGAAATTCTTTCTTCGGATGGGCTCATACCCAGGGCCAGTCCTCTTGGGGACCAGAACATGCTGGGCTCTGAAGATTAGCCCTAGAGTAGGGTATGCAAAAGTGGAAAAGTAGAAAGATTCCTCGAGCCGATCACTCCCAAATCTTTGATATATTTGAGACATCAAAGCCAGCTTCCTTGAGGGTGGCACAGGCACAGAAGCTCCCACTGTCATCCATCCTCACACTGCTTAGTTAGGTGCATACTCCAAAACTGGTTTTTGTGGCCTTTTAAATCCATTCCGTACTACATAGTTGCTTAAGGCATGGATTTGAATCTTAGCCACAAGTTTCGTTCACCTCAGTTTCTTTACTGTCAAAAGACCATTCATATACTTCTGACTTCTTCACACATTAGAAAGATGTGGTAATGACGGACCTTTTTGATATGCTAAACAATGTCCCATTTTGTCTCATATATGATATATAGAATATTCTACACCAAACAGTACTTGTAAAGCACTGCTTAATACAATGCCATCACAATGACTAAGGCATTTAGAATTGACTTAGGCTTGTGCCAATAGAAGAATGGGTATAGGAAGCATAATATTTATCTATTTTTTAAAAATTAAGATTCATTTATTTTATTTTCTGTGCCATGAGTGTTTTGTTTGTCTGTATGTGTACACACTACATGAGTGTCTTGTGCCTATGGATGTATGGAGATGGCATCAGCATCCCCTGGAATTGGAGATATAGATGGCTGTGAGTTACTATGTGGGTGCTGGAAATCAAATTTGGGTCCTCTGCAAGAAGAGTGTGGTGGTTTGAATAAGAATGGCCCCTGTAGGCTCATATGTTTGAATGCTTGGTCATCAGAGAGTGTCACTACTTGAGAAGGATTAGGAGGTGTGGCCTTGTGGGAGGAAGTGTGTCACTGGGGGTAGGTTTTAGAATTCCAAAAGCCCAATGCAGTTCCAGTGTCTCTCTTCTCCTGCGGTCTACAGATATGATGTAGAACACTCAGCTACTTCTCCAGCACCGTGCTGGCCTGCATGCCACCATGCTCCCCACCGTGATGAAAATGGACTAAATCTCTGAACTGTAAACTAGTCCCAATTAAATATTTTCTTTTGTAAGAGTTGCAATGGTCATGTTGTCTCTTCACAGTGACAAAACACTGACTAAGAAAAGTAGCAAGTGCTTTTAACCACTGATCCATCTCTCCAGCCCAGAAGCACGGCACACATGGGTCATTATGCACAATGACATCTTATTCAGCCATAAAGGAGAATGGATCCACTCTGAGACTATTGTATTAAATGAGTTAAGACAGACTCCGAAAGACAAATGCCGCATATTTTCTATCATTTGTGCATCCTGGGTTCTGTATGAATGTATACAGTTGTGTATGTATGATTGGCAGGCAAGTAGAAGCAAAGTTATCTAGGGAAAGGAGGGGTGAGAGGCAAGGGTAGAAGTATGAGGATCCTTGGTCAAAGCACCTTATGTAACAGTGTGAAAATGTCCACATGGCACCCAGTACTGTGTACAGTGCATATCTACTTATAAAATCTTTATCATATAGAATGGTGGCTCTAAGGATATAGTAGAAGGCTTACTATCCCAACACTTTGGAGTCTGTAGGAAGCAGAGATAGAGTGCAGGCAGGAAGAGAGAAGAGAAGGCCCTCTCTTCAGAGAAGTGGCCCTCATGTTGAGCCAAATCAAGTCATTGATCCTTTGTAGCCACCTCCAGAAAAGGCATAGGCCCTCTTGTACCACGTTCCTGAACCATTTCTGCAGGATACAGTAGAACTTCTCAGCAACTTATCCATACTTGTTCCTACCCTTTAATCTCCAGAAGATAGTGGTATCCCTGTAATTACATGACCCTTACTTACAATGAATCATCTTCCCACTGTGGCCTGACCAGGGCTGATTCCAGGGACTCACTGGCTATAACCAACAAAGCCAACACACCAATAAAGTACGCAGTATCTACCCTATTCTGGAAGCCTCTCTGTGTCTTCCCTCAGAGTTAGTACATTCTGTCCAGCTTGCAATGTATTTATTTGAATGGAACTGACATACTTTCATTATATTTGTTAATGTGAGGGAACAAAGGGAGAACTAGGTGTCCTACTTGACTTTCTATTGCTGTGATCAAAACCATAACTAACAGCAGCTTGGGTAAGAAAGGGTTTATTTTACCTTATAGCTTATGGTCCAACGTGATGGAAAATCGGCGCAGGAAGTCAAGGTGGGAAGCTGAAGGCAGGAAATGAAGCAGAGGTAGGTCATGGAGGGGATACCACTTACTGGCTTACTCTCCATGGCTTACTCGGCTTGCCTTCTTGTATCACCCACTAACTGTGTAGGGGTGGTATCATCCCCAGTGGGCTGGGCCCTCCCACATCAGTCATTAATCAAAAAATGCCATAACGGACTCACACTCTGTTGGAGGCATTTTCTCAGTTGAGATTACCCTTCCCAGATAACTCTAGCTTATGTCTAGTTGACAAAAATCCATCCAGAACACTACCCTGCATATTTCACGAAACCAGGTCTGGGGTGGCAAGCCGAGGGAATCTATGGATGCGAAAAAATTAGTTGAAGCCTCATTCCTTCACGAATGGATGGAGATTCTGCCTACCCACAGGCAGTTTGGCAAAGATATAAATGTGATAGAACCTTGCCTTCTACAGCAGCTGTGTCGTTCAAAGATTGTTTTGTTCACATATGACCCACATATTATCAATGTCACAGAGACACTCAGCAGAACTCAGGCGCCCATGCTGACAGAGTCACCGTTGAATATTCTTCTCCAAGTGCTTGATATGAACTCAAACTCATGTTTTCATGGATAGTTGATGCAAACTAAGCCAAAGTTTAGGGGTAAGAGGAGTCGTCTTTGAGCAGTCCGTGCACAGAACACTGGGTAAGCAGAGAGCATTAAACTTTAAGGCTGTCCTGGGAAACTCGGGAATAGGTCTAAGCACTTTCTCCAGAACCTGAGCTTCTGCCTCCATGAGTTCGGATCATTCTAATGTGGAAATTTTGCCTGAATTTAATAGCCCCTCAAGTTTCTTCTGTCTGACTGGAATGACTGAAGAGGGACCAGGAATATAAATTCTCCTCAGGCTTGGGTGCTGCTGAGATTTCTGGCTTCTTCCCTACCCCGCCTTTCTCTTTCTCCAAATGCTAAGTCAACATCAGGAAGGTGGGAAACGCAAGGGCTCTATCATTCCTAAGTCCTTCCATGGTTATTTGGTTAGCAGTAATGCATACTGCCCAGGAGCTTTTACCTCCAGCCTGTAATTATTCCACTTAACAGATTTTCTCCCTCTGTGAAGCACATTTGTTCTTTACAGGCACGTGAATTCCCTCTCTTGCTTTGAATTTTATTTTAAAAGTTCTGAAAGTGCCCTTGGTTTAGAATGCTCTTCCCGTGAATAATATTTTAAATGCAATCAATTGCTTGCTAAATCTAAACCATCCAATATGTTACTCGCTTGCCGCAGATGCCCCTCCCCCCAGCTTTTGGAGTGCAGTCTGACCTAGCTGAGGTATGTTTCCAGAATGACACTGGAAACCATGAGGAATGTTTCATTAATAACTTTCATATTGATTGAATGTGAAATAATGATACTTTGGATATATGAGATTAATAAAATATATCACTAAAATGAATTTCCCTAGCTCCTTTTTTCTTTGTTTTTTAGTGTGATGACTAGAATATTTAAAATTCTGTATGTGGCCTGCACCGTATTTGGACAGCAGCAACTAAAATAATTAGTTTTATAACCTTGGATTTTTTTTAAGCCAATATTCTTAAGGGGCAACCTGGCTGTTCTCAGAAAATGGATGTAATTTTTAATGTGTGTAGAGGCTGGAAATGTAAAGGGGCTATTTACATTTAACATTTGATCAATTGACTGATTATTTAGTATAAGCAGATTGTGGTGCCCTATAGATTGACTCTTGATCCCAAAGAGTTCACAGCCAAGAAGACAGATTAAGGTCATCAAACATACGATTAAACAAAAATGCCATCAATTATTTAATGACTCCATTATTCTGAAACGTCATAAGAAACAGAACATTTTGAATGTTTAACAACCTTCCCACGTAGAAAGATTCTAATACTCCAAGCTCAGATTATTGATATCTATATACAATCTAGAAGGTATATAAGAGTCACTGTGGAATTTATAGCCTATAAAATGAAAAGCAGGAATTAAAGCATAAAATATTCTTTTTAAATTATATTACCAAGGGTTAGGAGTGTACTTAGTGGCAGAGTGCTTGTTGTGCATAAACAAGCTGCTGATATACATCCTTGGCCCCACAAATATATATTCTTAAATTAAAATATATTTATGAGTGTTTGCTTCTAGGTCTATGAGCTATGTGTGTGCAGAGCCTGAATGGTCCATAAGAGGGCGTTAAATCATCTCTCACTGCAGTCACAGACAGTTGTGTTCTGCCATGTGGGTGCTGGAAGTCAAGTTCAGATCCTCTGGAGGAGTAGCCAGGGCCCTTAACTGCTGAGCCATCTTTCCAGCTTCGTTTATAGTCTTTCTCATGATGCTTCTTAAGGGAGGAAGAAGAAGCCTTCCTCTAATTGCCACATGACTTGTAGTGGGGCAAGGGTGAGGT
This sequence comes from Arvicola amphibius, assembly GCF_903992535.2. Lineage (NCBI taxonomy): Eukaryota > Metazoa > Chordata > Mammalia > Rodentia > Cricetidae > Arvicola > Arvicola amphibius. The sequence continues at coordinate 50,455,431 of NC_052058.2, forward strand.
GACACACCACCTCATCAAGTCAGTAATTAAATGAAATTTAAGCAATTGTATATGAAGATACATGGATATTATTCTGACCTTCAACAAACTACCATGTTTTGGTAAGTAGAACACTCAACTTCTCTCTTTTCTAGCTAAAAGATGGACTAGAATAGTATTTCTCTCTCTCTCTCTCTCTCTCTCTCTCTCTCTCTCTCTCTCTCTCTCTCACACACACACACACACACACAAACACACACACCATGGCATGGGTCTCTACAGGCCTGATTTATGCTACTCTACTGATTACTGATTGACAGGAGCTGCAATAAAAATGATGACCTCTTTCTCACCTTTGGCACTGGAACATTGAATAGCCTCAAAAATGAATGGAAAGTAGGAAAGGACCTGCATGTATCAAAAATAAAAAGACAGGGTGGGCTGCATAGGAACAATTGGAAATGTGGCCAAAGAACAGACACCCACCCAGCTAACTGTTCAACCTGGGAAAGGAGAGAGTCTCAGGAGTTTCCTTCTCCTAGAAAGCAACTTCCAAGAACATTTTCCCAGTAGCTTTAGTATACTGAAGCTGCTGCAACTGTGGTCCAGGGTGGCCAGTTTCCATCCTAAGCAGGTAGCAGAACTTAGTGGTGTCCTGCACATGATACTGGTTTTGGAGGTAGGAAAGATTGAGGAAGTCATGGAATTTTCCGCCATGGTTTCAGAGAGCCACTGAGGACAGGAAATGTGTGTCAGGGTCTTATTCTTTGCAAGGAGGCCCCAAGAAGCTTCGGTGAGGAGCAATAAAGGTAAAGCCTGGACTGGTGTTTGTAAACACCAAGATGTTGGTGATGTCAGAGCCCTGAGACATCCCGCCAGGAAGAACTGCCTACAGGGAGTGGAACCAATCCAATGACAGACACAGGAGAAGGCAGCTGGAGGAGGAATCATCTAAATTCTTTGAAATGGAGGCCCCAGATATCAGACACGGGGCCACAGGATTTGGCGTTTCTTCTAGTAGACTTCAGTCTTGCTGAATCAGTCTTTCCTCGTTTCTCCCCTGGTTGTAGTCTTATCATCAGAGCAACAGAAAGGTAACTGAAATGAGTTTGTGAGTGCCTTCAGGACAGGCACATTTTATTCATTATCCCACCACACTTGCCATGGTGACTCTGATCCCACGTGGGAGTTAGCAAACGCTGAGTGCCTTGCCGTACTTCAGACTTTCTCCAGAGAGCACTCTCTGTTCACCACTCCAGCGTCTATGCAATCCCCTCTTCTCCTTAGGTTCTTCTTTGCTGTTTTATACATATGACCCTTTTTTTGGGGGGGGGGGAAGCTTTTTCTGACAGTATACATTTAGTGCTTCATCTATAACTTTCACAAGTCCTAAAATCTGTCATCATGACACAAAAGACACCATAGACGATTCTTAAATGAATGGGGGTGGATGTATTGTGATAGGAGTCTATTTGCAAAATCAGCTGAGAGGTTGGGTTTAGCCCATGGGCTGTAATTTGCCAATTCCCATTCTGGAGTAAAATGGCACCTAAGATTCTAAAGAGCCTGAAGTCACCCGTGAAAGTAAACTTGTGTTTCTTTCATTCCTGATTCATCATTGAAGGTAATCACTGCAAACATTTTTCCGTGTGTTCAAACAGAAAATTCTACATGTATATGTACACACATATATGTATAAATATATATAAACATATATATGAGATATTTTCTATTTGAACACATAGAAGAATGTTTTTCCATGTTTTCGGCACATGGAAAAATATACACATATAGGCTCATACTTATATTGTCAATCATAAACACACACAGTACATTTAACAATAGCCTCTATCTTGAAGTCACTGTTTAGTAATTTGCCATGAAAGCCTTTTTCCTATTATGCAATGAGCTAATTTTAAATAATGACTTGATCACTAGGTAGATAGATTTCAATCAGCTGGGTATATGGTGCACACCTATAACTCCAGCACACGTGAGACTGAGGCAGGAGTATTGAAAATTTAAAACCAGCTTGGGATAAGACCATACTGCACACATGTACATACCCCCCACCACACAATCAGGGCAGAGGGGTGCATGCACACAGTGAGAGAGAAGGGGGTTAATCAACTCCATTATTCAATATTTAATTCCTTTATAACCACTTAAATAAACAAGCAACATGTCAATGAAGACTTTGGAACATGTGACTAAGTCCATATATTGAGTAAATTTCTGGAATAGGAATGTTTGGGATAAATGTGTCTGAGCTTTAAATTTTGCCATGTATTTCCAAGTCACCCACCAGAAAGAGCTGACAATTTATGTTCTCATCAACAATGTATGGGAAAAGAAAGGCATTTTATTTAGGGGACATATACCTCTGCCAATGAGGAGGTAGTTTTACAGAGAGCATAAATAACCCACAGAAAAATAGCTGCAAAGCTATATCAAATAAAAAAAAGGCTGAATTTTATATAACCGTTTCACTCATCTTTTAAATGTATAACAAGAAATTTAAAATTACATAATAAATAAAATTAAAACTACCCTTTTATTTTTAAGGAAAACATAAAAATGTTATAAAGATAGAAAGAAGGAAAGAGTAAGCTAGTAAAATTCAGGAAAAGGCAGTGAAATAGGAAGGGAGAAGTGTGGGAAGACAGATAATTTTGACCTGATGCTAGCACAAGGCAATATATACATGTATCAAAGCACCACAGTATCCTGTCTGTAGGAATGTTTTCACGTACCCAATGAAAATAAGTCCAGTTAAATAAAAGTTACATCGGAGTAAGGGGAAAGAAAGGTCACCTGAAGCCTTAGTTCCAGCCACCTGAGGACTCTTGTCTCAGCCTGGGCTGCAGGCTCTGCAAAGGGAGGGCTGCTTCCTGTGGAGAGAGAACTGCTTCCTGTGGAGGGAGGGCTGCTTCTTGTGGAGGGAGGGCTGCTTCTTGTGGAGAGAGGACTGCTTCCTGTGGAGGGAGAGCTGCTTCCTGTGGAGGGAGAGCTACTTCCTGTGGAGGGAGAGCTACTTCCTGTGGAGAGAGACCTGCTTCCTGTGGAGGGAGGGCTCCTTCCTGTGGTCAGAAGCTGTACTTTGCTGAACCCCACTTACACCTGCACTTGAGCACTGAGTGACCCAAAGAGGGAACCTCAAGAACCACTGTGCTGCAAATAAACATCCACGTGCCCACTCAACAACAGTGAAACAGACCGCCATACCCAGAGTCCCCGCCAACAACCTAACTGCAGTTGCCTTGGTCCCACTGCAAAAACACAGCCTGGAAAACCACATATAATACGTCACCTCCAAAAATTATTACTACCACAGCAAAACTCCCTGAAGAATGCAACTTAGATGATAACACAAGATTATGAACTGGGGCTGTTTTGTCCACCAAGCACACTTGCGTCCTCTGCTGTGCTTCAGGTTGTGTGTGTTGCTACAATGGCTTCATGCTTTTAGGTGTCCATCGTTTCTTTTTTTGCACAGACCTTCATGGGCAGAGTGTCTCTGTGTTCCCTTGTTTCCTTGTTCCATGTGCATTAGCCAACTGTGCAAACACAGAGGTGCCTTTGGGCCAGTTCTGAACTTGCCCTCCTAGGATTCTGGAGTTCCTTGAGAGGAAAAAGCATCCCAGAAGACTTGCTGATCCAAGGAGAAGAGATGGGTAGAACAGAATTGAGGCCATGCCAGCTGCGCCAGGCTAAATTAGGCAACCTCACGCTGACATGCAGGTAGGTGTTGGAGCCTCGCAGACAGAGCTGAGCCTCCTCTGTATCTGTTAAAGAGCAGACCTCATGAACAGGGATAAATGGCTGTTGCTTACAATGCTGAGCATGGGTACAGTTTGTTGCCTATTAATAATTCATTAGCAGTCGTCATATAATCAGTGGGAATGGGTTTGCCCTAAGTCTTTTTGTTTAATAAAGGTTTATTCAGACCCACTATTCACAGACACTAAACCAAGTCCTGAAGGCTATATTGAATTCGGGTGGAGACGGGACCCCTGGTGCGAAAGACTAACAAAGGGGGAAAAGGTGGCAAATAAAACAGCCAATGAAGACTCCTGCTCGTGAGATGGTTTTTAAAAAATGATTGCCTTGTTGCTTTCAGTTACATCAACAATGACAGTGAAATTTAATTTCAGCCCAGACCTGCAGAACAAGAGGCCAGCTTTAAGGCTCAAGAGCAGAATGTTCTAGGTAGAGGGAACAGCTAGATCAGAGGGCTAACCTGAAAACGAACCTGATATAAGAGGAGGCTGAGGCTGTGGGAACATGGGAAGCCTTCCCTGTGGTGCCCTTCTGTTCTTTCAGACAGCTGGTACCTCGCTGTGGCTGGGGAAATGGGAGAGCCGCTTTGCTCTCCCGTACTATTTTCAATGGTATTCAGCAATGACCTGATTTTCTTTAATAAACTTGACTTAAACTTCAAGTAAAAATGGAAACCTACCCTCACTGTACTCTTTAAAAGAGCTACCAGCCCTGACCCTCATGGAATTCAAGGAAGGTAAGACAATGAACTGTGAGCTATTGGCCCAGATAACAGAAGCAGCAAGATTTTATTTAGACTCTGTATCTAGAGTGGCCGTGAAACATCTTCTTGTCCATCCTGTGGATTATGCTCGCTATTAGACTTATTGGGTGTGGATTTGAAGATGGTCTCACTTTGTAGCCAAGCTGAGTTCAAACTCACCACGCAGTCCAGGCTGGCCTTGAATTCACCATCCTCCTGCCTCAGGCTCGGGAGTTCTAGGAACATAGGTTATCTTGGTTCTGCATTGCCAGAAAAGCTCTGCATCTGAATTCTATAGGCTTGCCCTCTAAGGAACAGCAAAGGCTGAGCCCTTTCAGAGCCAGGAGTATTCCAAGGCAGGCTTTGGCGGAAGATCAGTAGTGAATGCAGATGCCTTTGCAATGTATCAGCTTGTTCAATCACCAGAAATAAGCTTCCTGTTTAGATCCTGCAAACTCTGTGACCTTGAGTGGATTGTCTGAACTCTGTAGGCTTCAGATTTACTTATGAAATGATGACTACCACAAGCAGTTCTAGGTTGATATGAGGGTTAAATATGATAAAAAATTGTTCAGTGTCATGTTTAAACCACAGAGTCATTTGGTTGTGAAGAACCCCGGTTATTAAAGGTGACATGCACATCTTTCCTGCCAGGGGCTCTGGATGGTTCCTTGTCCTCACTGACCAGGAAGACTAAAGAATATTTTGATGCTTACATGTAACATTTTAAAGTAAAGACGGCAATACTATTATTACCCAGCAACCACATCATTTTAAGACTCTTAATTAATGAAGCTTCCAAAGTTTCCTGGGAGCACATCATCACCCTGTCTTTGCTGTGATTTCTCTGCAGGCACACATGAAGATCAACCAAGAGTTTTCTTCCCCTAAATATTCCCATATAGAAATTCTGATTGCATCCCATTATACATCAGCCATGAGTCTAAAATATGCAAAGTGTAGCATTTATCTTGGGACCATACTTCTATTTTGTTTATGTGATAGTCTGACATCTGAGCCCAAAATAAATATTTTAGAAATCTCCTCCATGTCTCAGAATCCACTAATTGATCCTTCTCCGAGCTGGTGAAGGATCTTTCCACTTTAAACCTTGAATATCTGAATTATAATTAGCTCTGTATCCATACACCTCCACTCATAAGCAAAGGCAGTGAAGTTCAGTGTTAGGTTACAGCAACACTCACGCCTGGCTCTACCGCTGGAAGACTGCAGAAGCTGTGGTGTGATATTCTCTCATACTTCTAGAGACACCACACGGGACAAATTGCATCTCTGGTCATTGACTTTTGGATTTGTAAAAATCCCAAGGGTCACATGTATTTCCTTCAGTGGCTAGCACTGAATAGGTAATACCAGTGTTGCTGGGCAACTCAAAAACGCATGATCTAAGTGCCACAGTTCCAGTCTAAGTGATGCTATCTACATAGAATATGCTTTCCTAAGCTGATTTCTGAAAATGTGATGGCAAAGCTAACTATCTGGCTAACTGCATATCTTAGCACGTCTAGGGTAGGGAGAAAACTGGACCTGGCATTTAGATCTGACAATAAGCAAATGGAAAACCAGTGTGGGCTCACATTATGTTGGGTTTTCACAACAGAATTCTTGTGTGATCTGCTTCAGTTTCCTAAGTAGCTGGGATTAGACATGGTACCAGTGTGCCCAGCTGGCCAAGGGGCCCTGTGCTGAGGTTTACTTGACCGCCTAACATCTGAAAACAGGAATCCCCACTAGTGCCTTTCTCTGGAACGTGTTGTGGAGAAATTTGGAAAGGGTTTTAAGGCTGAAATGTCCCCTGCAGGCTGTTTTAATGTTTTCCCTATCATGTGGTACCAGTTACAAGGCCTTAGAGTCTTTAGAAGGTGGGCTCTAGCCAGAGGAAATAGGTTAGAAGACTGGGCATCTCACGATTATGAACCAACCTTGGTTCTTCCCTCACTGCCTACTTTCCGGTCTCTTAATGATGTAGATGGCTTCAACCCCACTCCCACCTCCACGACTGAACTTTTTTGCCAAGTCTTCCCCGTCATGATGCACCGAATTCCTCCCAAACCATGAAGCCAAAGTAAAATCCATCCCCCTTAGGTTTTTTTCTGTCCCAGCAATCTAGAACTACTATATATTCAGTGAATTTCTGGCATGTATGTGCTGAATGGTTGGATAAATCACAAAAGATTATTAGATGATAGGTAAGTGGATGAAATAAATAATGAGTTATCGGATGAAATCAATAAGATGGTCTTTTGGAAGAAGACTTTCTGGCCTTAGAAGAGAAAGGAATATAGTTGGCTCATACATGCTTGTGAGATAGTTGACTGCTCCCCTGTACCCTAAACCAGTGGCACAAAAAATGAAGCAAGAGATCATCTTCAAAGGTCAGCGTGTTGTCTTTTTGCCTCATTTTTCAAAGGACTGAGTAGACAAAGAACTGAAAACTCTCATGGTGAAGTACATAGACCCTCCATCAAAACTTGTTTAAGCCAAAGTCACCGACCACTTCCACACTATACCATTCAGTAATCTAACCTTAGCCAATCTTCCTCCCTAGGCTTTCAGGGCATCTTTGTAATCTCATGATGTTCTTCCCTGCTAAGATTGCAATTCCCTACTAATAGCCTCATTATCCAGTATACCTACCCAGACTGGACTATGGGCTGCTCCCAGTTCAAAGTTGGGTATTGTTGCTTCTGCTGATTATTCAGCCTAGTGTGATCTTCATAGTTATTCCCTTCCTAGCGAAACACTGTTCATTCTTTGAGATTTGAAATCTTTAGCTCCACATCTCAGGGCCTCTTAGGAAACTTCTCCCTCCCCTCAAGTTCCCTCTTTGACTTCATTTCCACCTCTGCGTAAGAATTATAATGGGAGTGATCTGAACAATTACAGAGGGGATGGGAGCAGTAATGGGAGTCATAAAAAGAGAAGAATGAGAATACGACAGATTTATTGAACATTAACTATTACCAGGCCCTTGACTAATTCCTTCCCATTTACTATTTTATTGAACCTTGCAAGGACAGTTATCATCATTACTTTATGGACGAGCCCGGGGCTTTGAAATGGTACTTAAATTACCTGGGATTACCCAGCTAGCAAGTTGTAGAGATGAGATTTGAAACCTAGTCTCAATACAATCTAGTTAAAATGAAAAGCCGCACTCCCCGATGCCACATCACATCAGGTGACATTTGTAGGTATCTCTGTATTCCCTTCCCTCTCACTCAAAGTCAGGAAGCAGCTCTAGAGATCAAAAGTGTCACTGTTGTCTTTAGAGCGTGTTTTGTTATCTGCATAAAAGAAGTCAGTACATTTTTTAGAGTCATAGCATGCATGTTATGATCAGAGCTCTTTTGCCTTTCTAACACTGGCTGCAGCTAGTGGCAACCATCTGGTCCGCCCTCAAACAGTGGTGGGTATCAAGGGAAATTATTTTATTGTGAAACTAGTATTATTGTTCCAGGGTAAAGGGTCCTTCCATCCTGGATCTTTCACAGTTTCTTGGCTGTAGTTCCAGCTGTGGGATGGGTTTAGCTGGATGTTGACATAGCAGAGTTAACTCTAGTGGCGTCTATATGTGTGTCCCTTCTGCAGCAAGCCTCTGAACTGACTGAGGCCGACACCAGTCAGATTTGATCTGAGTGGCTCTTTCATCTCCTGGTGACACCCTGAGAAGCTTTATTTACACAAAATGAGCCATGGCTTTTAGCTGTTATTGGAAAATGTACCACAATCCACTGTCAATCAACAGTCACAGTCAGAGATAATTCAGTCCACACTTCCACTCCCGCCCGCTCTCTCCCTCCTCTTGTCCTCCCCAAAGCTGCTCAAGAATGTCCCTGCCATCTTTCTGTGGCATTTATCGGCCTACTGCTTCCTCAGCCCTTCCTCCATCCAAAAAGTCATGGAATAAACGCATGTTGGTCTCATTACTCTTTAAATATGTACAAAGGACAATGCAGGCTTGTGGAAGTCCTCACTCGTCAAACACCTTTCTGATTCTTGTTTGTTGCACTTTTCTGAAGTGAATACAGCAATTCTTTCTTGGAGGATACTTTTTTGAAATGAAATGTTTTATTTTATATTCAAACATTCATACGGTGTTTGGATCCAACCCTTCCCGTTTCCTCCACTTCAACTCCTGCCCTATGTGTTCTCCCACTTTTCCCTTCCAACTTCATGCAGTTTTTTTCCCCTTCCAACTTATAAACCGATAAATTACCACTCTGTGTTATGGTTAGGGGAAAGTTGGGAAGGTTTAAATTGTAGATATGAGAGAGATGCCAGAGGCATCTGGAAGAGCAGAAAGAAGTAGGCTGAACATAGCCATGAGAAAAACAGGAGCAGAGAAAGAGAGAGAGAGGGGGGGGGGGAGAATGGGGAGAGATAGAACAGGGAGAGGGGGAGGAGGGAGACAGAGAGACAAAGATAAAAAGAGGGCATAGTATAGTAATAGCAGAATTTAAGGAGATGGAGTAGCTGGAATAAGGGAAGCCTGTGCTGGGGGAAGTTAGGCTAGGGTAAGAACTAAGAAGAGTGTGAACTCTGAAATGTGTAACAGGCATTTGTGATACTGGAGGAGCCTAGAGGCCTGCATGTCTTTTGATGTGCTAATTGGCACCAGAGTTAGCCTTTTGTTGGTTCTGTATTTTAAATTTTGGGAAAATAGAATTTTCTTTAGACCTAAGACCAACTTTCTCCCCTTTCCTGCTGTATGTGTCTCATCTCTCTCTCTCTCTCTCTCTCTCTCTCTCTCTCTCTCTCTCTCTCTCTGTCTCTCTCTCTCTCTCTCTCTCTCTCTCTCTCTCTCTCTCTCTCTCTCTCTCTCTCTCTCTCATTTGAGACCCAGAATCCACTTGATATTGTCTGGGTGTACATGGGTTATAGGGCCATCTACTAAAGTATGAGGAGCCTCTCTAGGTCTGTATCCTAGGTCTGTATCCTAGAAGGAAACTGACTCTCCCTCTCCTAGTAGCTATCAACTGCCAGTAGCTCCACAGATAGAGGTGGGGCCTTACTGAACCCCTTCCCATCCATGCTGGGATTTGGGCTGGTTTGATTTCAAGCAAATTTTGTGTAATTGACCCAAGATATTATGAGCCCATGTGTGCAACTTTGCTGCCATGTCCAGCAAATATAATTTTGCTATAGAAACCGTATCCATTTCCTTTGGTTTCTATACTTTCTGCCCCCGCTTTGGTGATGATCTCTAAGCCTTGGGGATTAAGGGTAGGGAAAAAACATTTAAATCAGCTTAAAATGTCAAATTTAGACAGGAAGAAGCACAGGGGCTGTATTAAAACAAACACTTCTTTTTCTCTTAACAACAGGTGTTTGGCACCACTAATGTCTGTTGATGTGTTCACCCCAAGACTACAACTGTACCTGAGACAGCATCCTGTTTCAGGGACAAAAACATTGCAGATTGTTGGTAAGATGCTCTTAAGAGAGGTAAGTTTATGAGGAAACAGAACAAGAGGCCTCACTGTTAGGATGGTTGTGAAGACATGAGTTATAGAGATGCTTCCCTCAGTATCCAGACAGGCACTTCCACCATTCATTTAGATACCTGGGATAACTGGTACCTGGATGCATGTTGCAGGCAGGAGGGACATGACAGCAGCTATAATCCTGTTCTGACCACCAGGGAACTTATGATCAAAAGCTCAGAAAGACAAACCATTGGGCCTATGTAGCAACTGATCAAAAAGCTGTGGCCTTTAGAGTTACGATGATATCTCATTGGACTGCCATTATCATGGCATTGTGCTCTTATCATTCCTCCTTGCCTATCAGAGATTTGGGCATTTATTGTTCTTTCTAGTCAATATGTCTGTACTTCTGACCCTCAGCATGTAATGTTCTCTTCTCCAGTGAGTCTGTCCTTTATTACCTAACTGTCATCTACTACTGTCAGGTATACCTTAAGTCCAAGAATCACCTAAAAAGTCTCCATGGTCACAACCTAGGTTATAGCTTTGAGTTCAGACTTCAGATACTTCTCCTCCCATGGACTTTTAACCATTAGCCCTATGAAGAAGATGGGTTCAGTTTTCTGTCTTCCCAGCTTTACTGAGTGCCATTTTGTGCCTAGTACTTATATTTGTAGATATTCTGTGGAATATCCATGGGAAATCCATGCTTTACAGGTGTTTGTGACATACATGTTGGGGGCTAGGCACACTGATGGGCTCAGACATTGCAGCCACCTGGAGTCTTAACATTCAGGTCCCTTTCCTCTAAAACCACTCTGCTAAGAAGTTGGTCTTTGGAAATTTAATCTTCTTCCTTTCTACCCAATTCTCTCTAGGCTCCAGAGGGAGTCCTATTATGATTGCACACTTGTTTGATCCCTTTCTTCTAAGAGCCATGGGGATGAACAAGCTAAGAATCCCTGTGCAGGTACCTTCTATTAAGGCATACCCTCCTTCCACTGCTCATAACAGTTTTCTATACTTGATGTATTGCCTGAAACTCTTCAAATCCCCTCTGGAATCGAAGGACTCAATATACCCCTAGGAGGTCTTTTAAGTGATAAAAATAAGTCAAATATATTTCTAAAGTGGATCCAGGAAAGCCCAGGAACTTGGAAAGTACCAGTATTACGTATTTGGTCTTTATAGGAACTGTCATGAGCATGCTATGTCAGAAACAGCAGTGAACACATTTATGCCTTACCACAATGCCGGAGTTTGTTTGGATAGCAATAAATGTACAAGGAACAGAGCTATCAATGACAACATCTTGTCAGATATTCTTGCTTTCCTTGATAACCCAGGTCAAGCTAATATAGCTTCTTTTATTCTAATCTTATTTACTTACCTTAACCCTCAAATCACACATGGTAAATGTAAATGTGATGTTATCTATCATCTATTTCTCATTCTATCTGTCCGTCTGTCTGTCTGTCTGTCTGTCTATCTATCTTTCTACCTATCTATCCTTTCATGTAGCATACAGAGTAGCTATAAAGAACTAAAGGGGCAAACTGTTCAGGGATTTTTCAGAGGTCTTTATAGTATCTCCCTTATATTTAAGATTGAGTGGAGACTTGAAGAACTTAAGGAATTAAGAGTCTCACAACTGATAGCAAAAGCAAGCAAACTGGAAGAGATTTTGGACCGCTGGTGTGGAGTGAGGCTTCTGGGTCAGAGCTCAGCCACAAGGGCAAGCAAAGGCTGAGATCAGGTCTGGATGAGCTAACAGGCACACAGAGGGCTGGCTAGCAGGTCCACCTGAGCATCTAGGGGAAGAGGAAGAAGTACATTTAGATAGGTTGTATCAACAGTGGGTACCAGTCCCAGCTGAAGCTCTGGAACAGTCTTGAGTTCTCTCTGCTGTCAGTGCTCGTCAGACATACTGGGTGACCAGATGACAGGTGGATTGGGGCCATCACCACTGCAGCATTGGGTGTCTGCTACTTTATGGAGTCCAGGTGAGGCAGTTACACGACCTTTCCTTGGTCTGGTGTGTCTGATAAGTTTGAGGGCCTGGTTTTCTCATATGATTGTCATACACACTAATGCTCATCAATTCGCCCGTATAAATTTATAGGATGTCTCCCTTTCTACACCCAAGAATACTCATTAATCAGACTGTGCTGCATAAATGGAGCCTGAAGACAGTGCCATTCATGTGTCCAGCCAGGTGCAAACTCATCCTTCGTTCTCAAAAATGAAGTCAAAAAAAGGTAGTTATAGAATGGAGTCTCCCCATGAAAGCCAGTTTTACACAGTGTACACCATTTTATACAGTATAAGGTGACTTATGAAAGCACAGCTGGACCACAATAGTACCCACTAGTATCAGAAAAGCACAGAACCATTTCCCAGGAAGAGGGATGGCTGTGCATCTTAATGCCATTCCTTAAAAGAGGAACAATGATAAAGAAATGGGTCTGAGCTCGATTCTCCCGGTCAGGACACTTCAGCCACCATGATTTTCAAACAGGCTGGGAATAGCCGCATTCAGGGACCACATGCCTCCCTCACGTTCAAATCCAGACTCTTGAACAAGGGCCTAATGGTTCTGATCTCTTTCTCTCATCTGGTGAGTCTTGCTCACCACACGCAAGTCACAGTAACTGCTTCCTTGCCCTTCTTTCAGAATAAGGCGTGTTTTAGTCTTCAGAGTCTTTGAAGGTACTCTTTCCTGACTGGGACTGATTCATGACACTGGCTCCTTCCTGCCTGAGAGACCTCACTGCCCTGTGTACTTACTCCCCATCTTAGCAATTCTCCGTCATGTCATTCAGTGTAACACGTACCATGCCTGCAAGTACTTTTTCGCTTATTCATCTCTGCCATGTGCTGTTCCTAGATCTCCTTTAGAGTCTAAACCCCTTGGGGACAGGGAGGTGGCTTTTCTTGGTCATCACTCACTAAACAGAGCCTAGAACAGTACTTTGGATATGACTGATATTCCAAGCATATATATATTTTTTGTGATCAATGAGTTTGGAAAAGCTGAACAGCTTCCCTGTCAAAAGTTTTTCTCAAACAACAGCATTTAGACCATACATATACACGGCCTGTGGAGCAATGAATCACAAACCTTGCTCTTTGTGTGCCACCAATTGCAAGCCAATACAGAATGCTCGCAACTCCAGTAAACATCTGTCTTCCTAGTCACTGTCCAGACAGTCTTGGCTCTCGTGATTCTTAGGTGCATTTGAGTTAGCAAGGACACCACCAGCTACCCGGCAGGCTACACTCAATAACAAGCATGGTGCTGGCAGTGTTCCTGGGAGGACACAGGCTGATGGGCTCCTCCTTCATTGAGAGCTTCATACAGATCATTGGGAAACTGGGTAAATGAGGCTGGAGAATAATTTCCCAATAACAGAGTCAAGAACTGTTGATGTTGACATAAATGCCTGTCCATTATGGACCATAGTTTAAAACATCTAGTTAGTAGTCAAATGTCTAGGAAGGTTAGGGTTTATTTAGCTCCACTGCAACCCTGAAAGGAAATGGACTCTCTCAAAACCTAAGTGTGCATTTGCTGCTGGAGACACAATGCACACAGTACTCTCATCCGTTTTCAGTACTGACGATCAGTGCCTAAAATATGCCAGGAAAGCTCTCTTCTACTGAGTCACACCGCCACCCCCATTTTAAATTTTATTTTAAGAAGTGGTGTCATTAAGCTGCACAGCATAGCCTCGAACCTGTCATCTTGCCACCTTAGCCTCCTGAGTAACTGAGATGACAAGCTTACACAACCGTGCCCAGAGGTGTTAAAGTTCTACACAGGCCCCTTAGACATTCTGTGCTATGTGTACTTGGTGTTTTTTTTTTTTTTTCTCTCTTCCCGGTGGCTAATGTAAACACACCTTAAGCACTCATAAATGCTTGGATTAACATCAGTCAAGATGTCTTGCGCACATATACATTTAAGTGGCTCTGCTGACTTCATTTTGCTTAGGCTTAGAAACTGGGTAGGTGCATCAAGAGTCAGAGAAATAAGATTTTTGTTGCTGTTGTTGCAGTGTTTAAAATAAATCTAAAATGAATATATCATATGAGCATGTACGGAGGAATTACTGTGTGTTGAGTTCTTTGCATAAGTGATGTTGCTTTATCTCTTCAAAACCCCAACGAATAGTCTCCTGCATGAGGACAAAGTACAGACACGGGGGTTCCCCACGATGACACATTAGGGAGCTGGTTCTGTCGAGTAGTCCGAGTGCAGAGCCCTCATCCTTAGGAATTCTACCCTACCTCCTCAGGAGATCACAAGCCACCCTCCTGGTCACTTGTAGGTTCAGAAACACCTGCACACCTGCACATCCCACTGTGTTGGAGCATTGCCAGCATCTTGTTCCTGAAGCTAAAGTGCCGCTATTGTTTAGAGTTCTTTTGCAGACCAATCATACTGGATTAGAGTTTAGCCCCGAGACTCTGCAGCTCTCATTCTCATGCAGGAGGATGGAATGCCCGCACAGTGACAGCCAGCCTGAGGGGATCGCACATTTCTCCATCCATTTATTCACTTGCTAGCTCAGTCAATAAACACCAGAGAGATGTGCAATTTATAAAAATGCCGAGAATATAGCAGTCTTGAAGCAGCCTGGCATTCTGACATCTGACATGTCCCTGCTCATCATTGGGTGTCCTGTGGCAGAATTCTAGCCTGTTGCAATACTTGAAGAGGTTGGGAGTGACTAGAAGGCAGGGAGAAGGAGTCCTGAGGCTGTACCCTGCCAGAGGAAAGCAGGGAGGGGGTCCTCAGTGCCCTTTCCTGCAGGCTGTTCCCAGCAGTTTCCTGGAACACCCTACCCAAAGCTTCCATCAACCCTGTTCCCGGATGTTATCAAGTATCCCTTTGTGCAGATAAGAAACATGATGGCTCTGGATGAGGAGACTCTTTTTACAAAGCTATTGTCAGAGAGACAATAACTAGCAGATCAGCCACAAGCTCCGACTTTCACCCTACCGCACTAATTACTCTGCGGACACTGCCAAAACACATAGAAATCATGGCCAGAGAAGTAACTTGTCGAAAGTCACACAGTGATGTAGAGCCAATCAAATGGGGAAGTAGGCTGTTTCCAGAGCCCAAGCACTAATTGCAGTCTTTTGCTGCCTAATGGCTAATTGTTGGCACTAGCTCTATGGACCCCATGCCTTGCACAGGGGAAATAACAAACTGATTTTGCTAAGAGGGCTGTGCCTTAGGCAGAGCCTGCAAGAAAGTGTTGCTGTAATACCTAGCACAGAGAAACTCTCAAGCTCTGTGACCCTCTTGTCCTGAGGCCAGCATGACAGGGAGTTGCATGGCTTGAGCATAGGGTGAACACAGCATCTTCTCTCCCAAGGCCTCAACACACTGTGCATAGAGCCAGTCTAATTATCCGCTTATCCATAGGAATAACAGCATCTAGAAAATCTTCCAACTTCTAGCCCCTGGAACAGATACACGGCTCCCGAGCCATTAGAGCAATAAGGCCCAACTTTGAAACTACTTTTCCTCCAAGGTACATGTTCCCCCCTCTGTGGGACATGATAACTTCACTCTACAACCAGGGTAGGTGGGTCCCTCCTGGGAGAGTAGCACTGGAGACAGCGTTGAGTTCTATCTGTTCCCTTTGCCAGAGGTGTTCTATTAGTCCTGATTGTTTATGGGCTAGGGGAGAGTCCCTTCATGGGCATCTGGCAAGGTGGAGGAGTTTAAAAAAACAAAACAAAACAAAACAGAAAATACAGGATACTACTGCTGCTGTCTCCTGGCACTCAGAGCCTGTCGTGCAGGCAGTCCTCGGCATCATTTTTGGGCAGAGGCTGGCATTCTCTTGCCAGTGGGCCAGAAGCCAATACCTCCTTTCTGTTGTCATCTCAATTCATCTTTCTATCTTCCACACCATGTGCGTGTGTGCGTGTGTGTGCGTGTGCATGTGCGTGTGTGTGTGTGTGTGTGTGTGTGTGTGTGTGTGTGTGCATGTACATGCACATAAATATGGGTGGATTTTTTGTGCTTTTGCAGGTACCAACCAAAACTCTCTATTGCAAGTGGCTTCTGGACCTTCCTGACAGGAAGCTTCCTTTAGCCATGGACATTCCATAGTAGCATCCCAGGGTCCCAAGTGCCAAGAATCCTTTTAGTACTTAGTATAGAGATTCTTGATTTTATCACCTGGACTTTCCACTGTCTATGTCTCCTTGGCCTGTCTCGTCCTCTGCATAACTAAGCCCTACCTGTGCTGAAACCTTATCATAGCATTTTTTCTGCTGTGAGTTACAGCGATAGCGCCCAACTTCTCCTTGGGCAAAGCCATGCTCGTGGGCCCTGAAGATGCAGCCTCCTGCCCTCTAGACTGACCATACCACGGAGAGTTCTGCAGTGGGCTGTGGAAGGGCAGGGGCTTCACTTCAAGGTGGGACTGGACAGAGTATCTGGGCTTTACTTGTTTTTCTCCCCCACATTCTCTCTAGAAAGAGAAAAGAATTAAGACTGTGGAAGGAGGTACACCAGCTGGGTCCTCCATGTCTTGTCCCCCTTCCTCTTCAGTCTCCCAAGTCACCCTGCTCTGTCTCTAGACCTTCTCTGCAGAGTCTGGATCTACTGTCCTATCCCAGAGTGAAAAGCTTGGAGTTCCCACTTAATAGCTGTTTACAGACATTATAATGACAGGAAATTCTCCGTTACGATTCTGAAACACACATTTCAACTACAAGCTCTGTTGGGCAGGCTACTTAGGAATCAGTAGATAGCTCTGCCCACTTTGCTATCTGTGAATTAGGATTTCAGCCAATTAGAAACCGATCCAGTTAAGTCATTTCACCCTACCCCCAACCCGCTGCCGCACCAGAAACTGTGGCAGATCTTTATCTGCTTATGGTCTGTTGGAGGCTGTGCCAAACCAACAACAGTTCAGAAGGCACAGAATAATAGAGTAGCCAAATCGGCCACTTCACCCTATCATGCCACTGCGGAACAAAAGGGAATAAGGCAGGTTATTTTATGCAGCTGGTCTGTTGGAGGCTAGGCCAAAGAAGAAGTTCCAAGGACATTTAGAACAACAAAATCCTCCTCTTTTATCCATGTTGGAAGCTACCTGAGTGCAGAAGTATGATTATACCATGTGACGACACAGGAGACTTCCCGAGGAACAAGCCACAATTCCCTCACCCTAGAAAGGTAACCAAGAACAGATCAAAGAAACAGTTATGTTAAAGTTCAACTTAGCAAATCAATGAGTTTGCTGGTGTTGTTTAAAGGGGTAGGGACTACTCAGAGTTACTTGTATCACTGAAAAGCCCGCCTTAGCGTGGGCAGCATCTCATGAAAGCTACAACCCCCGGGCTCTCTTCATAATGAGCAGACAGCTGGACTGGTCAGTGTCCTCCAGCAGCAGCTGCCTAATGCTTCCATAGACATGGGCAGAACCATACACAAATTTATTAGTTCTAGAAATTTCTTGAAACTTGTAAGGTGAGACTTCCTGAGTCTCATTGGTCTCTGCCTTCCTCCTGGGAAATGGGGGAGAATGCTTCCACTTAGAAACCTGGACTTGCAAACCACCTCCCTCCAGGATGAAAAGTTTCAACTCTAGGAAATGGCTTCAAAACACCAAGTTGTCTTCCTGTGTTGAGAAGTTCCTATGCTCAGTTGAATTCTCAAGGGCAGATAGGACATTTAGACAGTTCCAAGGCAATTTTTACCCCAGAACTGAAGAATCATGTTCATAATTTTAAGACACACTAGAATGTGTTTGGAATTTATGTAAAAAATAAAACAAAATAGACTGGTGGTAACTTATAAATTGGTAGACATTACTTAGTAGTCAAATGTCTGATAAGGGTTTAATATCAACGGTATATAAACCCTTCCAAACTATCAAAAACTCAGTTCAGTTAAAAACAGTGAAAAGAATTAAACAGATACTTTCCCAAAGAAGATACAAAAAATAGTCGCACAACTCACAAAAAGATGCTGACGATCGTCAGTCGTTAGAAAGATGCAAATCAAAACGACAGCGAGATGACAATTTACACACTTGTGGCTGAAATAAGAAGGACAGTATGAAGTGTTAGGAAGGGTCAGAGAAAAATGTGAGGGAGGGGAGCCAGAAAGCCTGATATAGGGGCCTGGGGAAATGGTTCTTGTGTGTGCGTGCGCGCGCACACACACACATGTAGCATTGCCATACAATCTAGAAATCCCATCCCTAAGTTTGCAACCGAGAGAGCTAGAAATTAGGGTTCGAACATGGATACTCATATTCACCCGGGTTCATTGTAGCATCGCTACGGCCAAAAGGCAGAAAATGACACAGATGTTAGGAGATGAATAACATAACATGTGTTATGCAATGCAGAATGGACTACGATTCAGAAACAAAAGGGATGGGATTCTGGAGCATGTTATAATATAAATGACGCTGTATGAAGAGGTCAGTCATGAAAAGATCATACTGTATGATTCTAGTTACATGAAAGCAATAAAATGCAGAGAGAGCGCATCACCGAGGCCACCAGCTTCAGCAAGACATAGGATGTGTGTGTGCGGTGATTCTTTAATACATATAGACACCCTTTGGAAGAGATGAGAAAGTTTGGAAACCATAGTTATGTTCCTGATATCACTGACATATCCACTTAACAGTAACCAAGACGGAAAGTTTCATTAAACATATTCTGTTACACACACACATACACACACACACACACACACACACACTACCATAAGAAATAATAAATCTGAATAAATACTTGTAAACTTTTCTTCTGTGGTTCAACTAAATGTCAGTGTCAGAACTCAAGAGCACACTTTCTGGCCAGAGCTGAACCCATCAGAACTGACTGCCCGATAGCTCAGTGCACAGGATTCCTCTGCTGTCAGCTCTGGACATGTGATGAGGGACACTGAGAGGAAGAGACTTCTACATGGCAGCCTCTGCCAGGCCCTCTACTTTAACATTATTTGTGGCACACCAATTCATCCTTGTGTGCCGGAGGGCAGCCACGAAGGAGGGCTGGGTAAACTTGCCCTTGGGGTAGGGAACAAGCAGCAGCATCTGGATTGCAACTCAGGTTTGCTGAACTCAACACTCTCTTGCCTTGTACAGCTCCTGTTCAAGTCTCTCCTGATTTCCTTGGAATACTGGCTTCCCATGTTGTCATCAGGAAGCAGGGGGAGAGCTCCCTCGGAAACCCATGTCAATCCAGGCTATTCATCTTCCTGGTAGGAGCAACGATCAGACTGAACTACAGCTGCCAGAAGAGCCACCCTGGGGCTGTCTGCAAGTATGACAACTAGCTGATGCCAGACACAGGGAACAAAAAGACTCTGGAAGCAGTGAGGCCAGGATTCAGGCAGGCAGCAGGTGATACTGCTTTATATAGGTCACCAGATGGGACAACGTTCAGTTCTGCCAACGTTCAGGCCCAGCTCCACGTGTTTGGTAGCAGTACTCCTGTTAGCTCACTCTGGGATGGGACATGATCAAGGGTGTCACAGAAGGCTCCAGGAAGCCAGACCCAGCCCTACTCTGCTGTAGTAGGTAGGTAAGTTGAGTGGGGGGATGGGATAGGGAAAAGTGGAGGTGATGCAGCTAGGCTGCCCCGGATTTCTGCTCTCTGTTGCTTCTTCTGAGACCTGGTTGATGCATCTGCTTTTCTCTCTGAGCATGCCAGGCTTGTCCTTCATTCATAAAAGCTTTATTATCTCTGCATTTGGGGAACCAGTGTGTTTCCAGATCAGCACGAGGAGCTGAGCAACACAGAAAATGAGCCGTTCCACAGAATGTTCAGGCCGTTACAGAACAGTACGCTCTGCCTTCATTTACTTTGGCAGGTGCAGTCTTAATGCACCTTGCGGTCGACTGCCCATTAATGCCGCTAAGGAGGATTTGCAAACTATTGAAAGTCAGCTCTCTTTCTCTGGCTCATCCCCTGTGGTGCAGGCCCGTTTCTGGGATGAGGCTGGATCAATAAACACACTCTTACTCTCTGTTGAGACTTTCTGTCTTCCAATTAGAATCGAGGAACAAAACATGCTGCTTTATTATATAGAGACAGCAGTCAATTCTGGCTCGGTGCGGAGTAGGAAATGCTGATTTTTTTTTCAGATGTTTGCGAAACACAAACAACAAAGCATCTCTTGCAAAGCAACGGGATCATTCTTAGCCAAACTACATGCAAATGGGCTCTTCCAGTGTTAAAAGGAAGGTGGACTTGAGCAGGAATTGAAGTCCTCCAGAACTGCGGTATTCGCTCTCTTGGGCCTGGGTGTATGCAAGCCGCCGCCTGGCAACCAACCAGCCAGTGTCCTGATTGGAAATTACAAAAACCCTGGTTGGCCCAGATGAGGCATGAAATTTCTACTTGTTCTGAATCCTTTGCCTGTGGGACACCAGGCGCTGAGATGTGTACACCAAAATTAGGCCTCTCCACAACACACTGGAGAAGCGGGGCTTGTGGACTCTCCACACACGCGAACAGCATACTCAGGCCTAGAGGCTAAAAGTTCTCCAACTACATCTTGATCTAAGGCTAAAAGTTTATTCCTAACATCAGTGCATTATCTAGAGAGAAGGGAGAGGGGAAAGAGAGAGGGAAGAAAGTGGCTGGCAGGGGGAAGGGTGGGAGGGAGGGAGAAAACACAGGAGCCCTATAATCAGGAGGATTGGGTTTTATTTAAAACCCTGCGTATTCCCAACTGACTACCACTTGCCCTCTTATTTTGGGTGGGAAACAATTCAAAACTAGAACCCCTTGAGGCCCCTTCCACGCAGGCCTGCCATGTGAAGAAGGTCAAATCAGACAAATAGGAACAGATTTTTTTTCACCAACATTATTACCCAAGTAAAACTGGGCCACCTAGCCCTGGAGGCTAGTGTCAGCATAAAATTGTTGCACACACACACACACACACACACACACACACAGAGAGAGAGAGAGAGAGAGAGAGAGAGAGACAGAGACAGAGACAGAGACAGAGACAGAGGAAGAGAATGGGTTTAATCCCCAATGTTAAAAAAGAAATCATGAAGGACATGGCATACATTTTACTGACAGAATTTGCACCACATAGCCTGGTCAACATCTTCCTAATGAGTATCCTAGACACAGCTCTCTTTTTCTTATTTCTTCCATCATGGTAGCTATTCTGTTTTGTCTGCTCCCAGCCATTCAGCCCGAGCTGATCATTCATGCTCCTTGTAGTCCTTCTCTTCAGCTTCCAAGATAGTTTTCTCCAGAGGAGAACAACCATATGGTTGCTGTTGCTGTGTGACGGAACCAACTTCCCTTCTTTGAAGCTCTTCTGTACAACTTTTCTCCCCTCTGCCATGAAATACATGACACAGAGCGCTACAGCTGTGGTAGTAACAGCAAGGTATTGCCCGACTCTCCCCTTTGTGGGCTGCTGGCAGGGTTAAAGGGAGACAATGCAGAAAGGGGCCAGACCAGAAGAAATGTAAATGAAAACCGAGAGGGGAGGGAAAAGAGTGATCAGTTCACACAAACTATCATCTCAGCTAAACATGTCCTCTTTGAAGATGTGTTCATTTGCCAAAGGTATGGACTTCTGAAACACGTTCTCAAGGCCATGAAGCACTAACTGAAAATCTCTGGGCCCCAGAGAAGAGAACTCACCAAATGAGTAGACACAATCTCTTTCTCAGCAGCGTCGAAAAGCTGTAATATTAGTGTGATTTCTGACGGGAGGTGGACGATCTACATGAAATCAATTATTTTTCAGGCCTGAGAGTTGCCTGAAGGGCCAGGTTCCCTGAGAGGCTGCTAGGATTCTACAGCAACCAGGGTCTGTAAAACCCAGTCACATCCTGAGAGCAGGTAGAGAAAGCACCTTAGAAGAGCTGGCTGGTTACTGGCAGACCTCCATTTACAAGGTAGACTTGTGCTTTGTGTCTGCCTAGATTCCAGACTTCATCATGAGAGAAGCAGGCTTGCCTGTGGATGCCCACCCTCTCCCCCTCGCTCATTTCAGACTGATCAGGAGAAAAATCCCACGGTTTTAGAAACTCTCACGTGCTGCCTCCCTGAAGGGGCTGGGGATAATGAACTTACAGTACCCACTGAGGACGCCTGCTGGCTTTCCTAGTTGGGTATCATTTGTCCTGAATAACAAAATATCTAAAATCCAAACTGAAAGTGTTCCAAGCCTGGAAGCAGATGAGAAAATCATAGAGTTGCACTTGGCTTCAATGTGGTCTCATTGTTCTCCTGCAAATTCTAGAAGTAAGTCTTTCTTTTATTTAGGAGTGGTCCTAAAAGTCATCAGCTGTTGCTACTTCCACAGCCCAGGCAGAGTCAGGGGCTGCGTCCCTGCTTCCGAAGGGCTCTGTAGCTCATGGGGAAGTATGGCGTGTAGTTAGGGAGGACAATGGTGGTCCTGCAGCAGCGGAGCTGTCAGGCTGTGCAAGGATTCAGACTCAGTGTCACCTCGCCCACCAGTGCCCCGGAGTGACTGAGTCCTCATTGCCTGAGACTGCATGGCAGAACTAAGATCAAACACGCAAAAGGTTGAGAGTCAGACCGACATCCATTGTTGGGGAGCACACAGCCTTTTCTCAAGGATGATCTGACAACAGGATTAGGAGACTCTCAGAAGCTGAGTCATCAAGACAGCAGCCCTCACAGGGGAGTGCGCCCTAAGGGGATAATGTACTAGGGTATTCTAAGGGTGTTGGTAACCATGATGTACATCATGGAAAAGAGTTTAAAAATTGATTAACTGGGGATTTCTCTGTCATCTTTAAAACTGATGTATGCATTGACTCATGTGCAAGGGAGTTTTTGATGTCTTAAATATGGAAAAATAAGCAGGCTACCAACTACTTGTATCACAAGATCCAGCTGTGTGGAAGAGTGTAGACAAGCCCATGTGCCATCTATACAGACTGAGACAGAAGTTTGTGTGATGGAGATTTTCTAAGAATCCCCAGTTCTAGAAAAAAAAATTACAGGTGATTTATTTCCTTCTTTTTTTTTCAGTTTCAATTGCTGTAAAATACATGTAATACAAAATTTACTATGCTAGCCATTTTAGGTACTTGGTTCTGTGATACTTATTTTATTCACTCTGCTGTGCACATAATCCCCAGAAACATTTCATCTTATAAAACTGAAACTCTCAGTACCCACTCAGCTAGTCCCTATCCTCCCACCCCAATCTCCAAGGACCACCTGTCTTATGAATTTGCCCATGCAGTACCCCTCACATACCTGGAATCAGGCAGTATATCTTTTGTAACTGATTTAGCATGTCTTCAAGGAAGTAGTATGAGTTAGAGCTTCCTTCGTGTGGTGTGTCTGTCTATCTGGTGTGTGTCTGTGTATGTATGTGTTTGTGTATGTATATGTCTGGGTATATTGTCTTTATGTGTCTCTGTGTGTGTGGGCATGTGTCCTTGTGTATGTGGGTGTATGTGTGTCTTGGTGAGTCTGTGTGCCTTTGTCTGTGTGTGTCTCCCTCTGTCTCTCTTTCTCTCTAAATACACACACACACACACACACATATACATACATACATACACACACACACACGTGTGCATGTAGAGGGTACATGACAACCTTGGACAAGGGTAGGTGTTAGTCCTTAAATAATCCCTACCATATTTTTGAAGTAGGGTCTGGAGTTTGCCCAATAGGTCAAGCTGCTTGGCCAGCAAGCCCTAGTAAGCACCCTGTCTCTCCCTCCCCAGTGCTGGGAGTACAAGTGCTTCATAGTGGAGTTTATAAAGCTCAGCATCTGGGCCAGTCTCTGGCTCAGAGAGGGTTAAAGCATCAGGAGGACCGATTGCTGTGTAGCTATTCGGGGACTTTAAAACCAGTCCTGTCTGCTCTGAAAACTTCACAGACCAACCCCCCTCCCCTTGTTTCCCTCTTCCATCTCCTCCTTAAATGAACTTTCTCTTGCTCTAAGAGTGGTGCTTCATCCCAAGGGCCTCTATGAAAATATTCTTGGTTTCCCTGGCTGGGTCAGCTCTGCCCTATTATGGGTGGTTCTAACAAAGCAAAGCCACCTTCATATCAGTAAAGAGTCTACCTGTCTCGTGTTGGAGACACTATACAGTAAGTGTACAGCTGACTGATTTATCAGACTAATCCATGGGAAGTGTATATATACACATCCACGTGGAGTCACCCGTTCAGCAGAATTGTGGGAACACTTGTCTTTTGGAAAAGTCGCTGTCAGATCTGTAGAAACCTGTGTGAAGCTATGGTTCTTCCCTTCAAAATGGAATTCATTCCCAAAATACCTTAGCAGTGTGACTTCAGCATGGGCAATGGAATGGAATGAACTTTCCGTTCCCCCACACCATGGGGCCTTAGAGCTATAAACGTTCACTTTTTGCTCTAATAATCAAATCTGCATAGAGTCAATCCCCCCTAACTTACCTGCTAATAGATCATGTAGGAATTTCAATAGGATGAGAAAACACTACCCTTACCAGACAGACAGGCTGGGTGTGGGTGAAGTTCAGGTTCAGGGATGTTTAGTAGCTTTAGCTAGTGGTTTAGAATATCAGGTGTTTCCCCTTGGATGCTGGCTCTTTCCTGGGTGGTGTCACCTGTGCTGGAGTGCAGCTTTGTCAGGTTCTATCTGTCCCCCCCCCCTTTGTGATTCCAAAATTGTTTTGATATCATTGTTTTGCCTATGGAATTTTGCAACTACGTCTGTAAAAACTGAAAACCTCCTGGAGATCACCCTTATGCTTCTTCTTTGCCCAAGGAATAAAGAACATGCAGAGGTAATGCACATAAGTTGATTTATTTCATTTTACAATCAGATCCAATTAGCCAGGTTATCACTAGCCATAATGAATCTCAGCTGGACCCTGTGGGGGCGCTGAGGCTAGTACTCAAGGCCCCCCCCCCCATACCTTTGCCTCTGCTTTAGCTTCTTGGCTTTATGTGGCATAGAAGAAACACTCAGAGGGTATATTCACAAATGGACAGATGATGTCTTGGCGAAATAAAATTTACCCTAATTCTCTAAATGGGGCCTGGAGAGCCGGTGCTCATCCACATCCCTCTCCCTGGCTTCCTCAGTCACTCTATCCCCACACCCACCTCTGGCATCCTCTCGGGCCCTCAGTCTTGCAGGTCCAACCTGAAGGGAAAGTAGAGGAGGAAAACATAAGCCCTGAAAGGTGAGAAACGCTCACCTGAAACTGATTAGTTCATTCCGGGGGCTCAGCAGGCATGCGGCATTTGGAGGACTTCACCTCTGAGCTGCCTGGATGCCGGGATGCCAGGATGCCAGGATGCCAAGACACAAGTTGTCCCAACAGGGACACATCTGCAATGAGCCAGTGAGCCAAGCAGCCAGGGCACCCTCTGGCAGGTACTCTCATTTCTCAGGGAAAACAGCTAAGAATTTCCACCTGTTAGGTGGGGTCTTGCTTCTCTTTGATTCTAGAAAACGTCTCAAACCTGCTGTATGGGCAGGAGATGAAGTCATTTGCAGGAAGTCTTCTGAGGTATACCTCCACACTCCGTCTAGCTCAGGATTCCACCTGCCTCAGCAGAACAGTGTGCTTTCAGTCTGCTCTATGTTTAAATGTTTATTTCCATGTTTGTGTCCGCCCCACATTTGAGGATTGAACGTACACTTTTATTGTATAGAAGAAGGCAGTATTGTTAATGGTTTTAATACCCTTAATCTGTAAAACTTACTAAAGGGGGATCTATAATCTTTTTTATGTGACTTTCAAATCACAATAAGAAACTATTTTCTTCAACCCACTGATGGTATCCTAAATAAGAAAGTTATATTTGAGAATATGTAGACTGTACCACATCAGACACTTGTCTTTTTGATGCCTCAGGCCTATCATTAGATAATGTGTACTGTTCTCATCCCCATTTCACAGGTGAGGAAACTTGACCACGTTTATGCAGCCTGTAATCATCAAAGCAATATTTAAAATGCAATAGCAAACTTCAAAATCTTGTCCTCCTCCATTCCTCTCAGTCAATTTCCGTCTCTTTGGAGTAAATCAGTGTCTAGCGCTTTCATGGCTTGGTTCCTTGACTAGAGGTGGTGGGATAATGGAAAAAGGACAGTCACTAAGGACACACGGACACAGGACAACTGGGAGTCAGGTGGGCTGTGGGCACGCTCTGATGGAGTGGCACAAACCACCCCAAGCTGGAACTTCAGTTTGTTTATTATATACAGCATAGGGGGAGGAGTTAGCGAGCCGAAGGAGAAGGAGGTCTCTGTGGGCAGCTGTCTCAGGCTGTAAACATTCAGGAGGAAGAAGATTCCCTTGCTGGGTTTTGCACGCAGTGATTACGTTATGCCTGAGTTGGGAGACCCCCAAAGAGACCACCACGGAGCTGACTTTCCGAAGCAATCACAGAAGGTTTCTTTATTGTTTATTGAAGCTCTTGAGCAGGAGTTGCTTTGTCCCACAGGCTGATTGCAGCAGGTGAGGGACAAAGGCCCCAAACTCACAGTTCAGGGGTCTTTAAAGGAAAAACCGGCAAGAAGAGAGTTACATGACTTGGCGTTACTGGATTGGGTAGGGGGATATGCTTATGTTGCAGTTGGATCTAAGTCAAGAGGGGATTTTTGTAACTTTCCACAAGAGAGAGAGGGAGGGAAGGAGGGAGGAAGTGAGGGAGGGGGAGAGTGTGTGTGTGTGAGAGAGAGAGAGAGAGAGAGAGAGAGAGAGAGAGAGAGACTTGGTAACTATGGTAACTGTAAAAATCCTTCTGATTGGCTGTCCTCAGGCCTCTGGGCAGCCAGGCAGTTTTTGGGCCAGTTGTTACTTTTCTTGGAATTGTCAGGGACGCAGGGTGGGGCGCCTGGAGTGAGGTGTAGTGAGGAGCTGTGGGCTGCATTCCTGCCGCCCTGCTTTCGGCCTCCTGACTAGCTTATGCCCCAAAATAACATCACACAAATTGTGTTCTTTTAAATACTGCCTGGCCCATTATTTTCAGCCTCTTACTCACATCTTGCTTTAACCCATTTCTAATAATCTGTGTAGCACCACGAAGTGGTGTCCTACCGGAAAGATTCTAGCGTACGTCCATCTTGGGCTGGAGCTTCATCGTGTCTGGCATCTCTCTAAGGAGAGGCATGGCAGTCTGCCTAACTTAGGAGAGGTGTGGCATCTTACTGATCCTTCTACCTCACTTCCTCTTCCTGTTCTGTCTACTCCACCCACCTAAGGGGCGGTCTATCAAATGGGCCAGGCAGTTTCTTTATTAGCCAATGAAATCAACTCAAACAGAAGACTCTCCCACATCAGTGAGGTGCCTGCTAGGTTAGATTCTCACAAAAATGGGGCCTGGTTTAAAATGACTTTAGTTCAATTAATTGTTAGTAAACACATCTACTTGCACACACTGCCAACACCAGCCGTGGCTTTGCCATCCCCATTAGCTTGAAACATTATGTCCTCAACATGTCGGTGGCCAGGTCAAACAGTACACATTCATTCGCGACTTCGTCTGCTCTTTCTGTAACCAATCCAGGCTTTCTTGATTCCCTACAAATCAGCCTTTCTCCTCTCTTGTGGCCTCCCTGATGCTCCGTGCCCCAAATTCTCCTCTCAGTAATATTTGCCCCTGCACTGGCCGCTTGACCTTGAGTTTGCCTTTTTGCATCTTGGTTGCTCTCCTCTTTCTCTACTTCAAGCACTGTTCAACGGGTAACTTCATTGAGGGAAGGCCCTGGGGTTAGCATAGTTGTGCCTCCAGCGTGTGTGTGCACGCACACGTTTGTTAGAAATTCTACCCAGCAAATAATCATCCATGCACTCTGAGAGACAGAAGAACTAGTTTACACATTAATATCTTGGAAAGTTCCAGTACACCCCCACACCCCACACACAATTTCTTAGAGCTTTTATAGGTCAGGTAGCACTGTGGCTACCTGTGGGTGGTCTCCAAGTCCCATTCCCTCCAAAGGAATTTTTGATCACAGTTATGAGTGCTTACAGGGACAGAAACTGCAGGAACACACATTGGGGGGTAGATAGTTTGAAGGTAGCAATACATAATACATTTGCAGGTATCAATTTCAAAAGCTCTTTTCCTTAGCAAATGGCATCTAAAGTATGACCTTTGTCCAGACAGCTGGTAACCACTTCTTAAGGTAGTTTCTTACAATTGCTTGCCTTGTCAAGTTATGAGGTAGGGACTTTAACAAGCAGGTGGACACTAGCACACTTGGGTAAAACTTGAGCTCACTCTACTTTTACACAATCCTACAATTTACAAGCAAAGGCTTCTATTAGACTTAGCACAGAATAGTAATTTGATTTTTTAGATACATACAGAAGAGTAAAAAGTGGATATTTGTATCATCTCCTTTTCATGTGCACACTGTGTGTGCATGTGTATGTGCACACACCTGTCCTTGCACATGAAGAGGCCACTGAAGGATGTGGGGTATCTTGCTAAACCACTCTCCACCTTATTTCTGGAGATAGTGTGGTTCACTGAACGTGGATGAAGCTGGCTGTTTTTCTGTTCCACTGGCTGGTGAGTAAGCTCCTAGAATCCAGCTGTCCCTACCTTCACCCCAAATCCATGCTGGGGTTACAAGCATGTAAAGCCACACCTGGCTTTTTCATGGGTGCTAGGGATTCAAATTCAGGCTTTTGTTCCTGTACGGCAAGTGTGCTTACCCACTCAGTCATCACCTCAGCCTGCTTTCGGTATCTTGTACAGTACAGACGCTCAACACTTGTTTGAAATAGAGGGATGAGATGTGCTAGAAAGCGTTCTATTACAGGCTGTGCAGAGACAGCCTCTTACACTTTGCAGGTACTATTTGCCTTCTGCAGGCGCTATCGCACTCTGCAGGCACTAATACTAATCTCACTCTGCAGACACTATTGCTGCCTGCAAGCACTATCGCCCTCTACAGGCACTATAGCCCTCTGCAGGCACTAATCTCTCTCCGTGGGCACTATTGCCCTCTGCAGGCACAATGATCTTCTGCAGGTGTTAGCGCCCTCTGCAGGCACTAATCTCTCTCTTGTAGGCGCTACCATCCTCTGCTGGCACAATGCCTCTCTGCAGGAGCTCCCACCTTCTGCAGGCATGCTTAATCCCCCAGAATATCCCTTGGCTGTGTTCAACAACTAAATCCTCTCTGATCTGATCCCCTCTGCAGGGAGGCTTCTCCTGACTGCCCAAGGGGACAAACTCTTTCCCCCAGTATTCTGTTTCTCTTCCTTGCTTCCGTCATCACCCCAGCAGTCACAACACTGGCTCCTGTGTATATTTTTAATTTCCTATGCTGAGTAGGAGCTCACTGAGTGCAGCAGCATATGGTCCTGATTTGCTCCCCGTGGATAGAGAAAGGGTCAAATGGCCTGGGATAGCATTCATCATGGAAAGTTCAAGGGAACAATGGAAGGCAGGTGGATTCTCACTGCCCATGGCATTCTGGCTGTTTATTGGTCATATCCCAGTAGGAGGACCCTGATTCAGGATGTGTGGATTTAAAATTGTTGTGATAATTGGATATCATAAGAAATACATATTTTCCCTCTGTTCCTAAGAAAGTGTTGGCAGAGGTTTCTTGCTTGTTTCTGGCTGCCCAGATCTGAAATAATCACACAAAACTGGATTAATTAATCACTGCTTGGTTAATGACTCTAGTATTTTCCTAGCTAGATCTTACATCTTAAATTAACCCATTCCTATTATTTTATATTTTACAATGAGGCTTGTGGCCTCCTGACAAAGTTCCAACTGGCAGCTCACGCCTTTCTCCTCTGGCAGCTACATGGCTTTTCGATGACTCCACCTACTCTCTCTATATATATCTTTTCCAGCCTGGCTATATTCTGCTAAACCATTGGCTGAAAGCAGCTTCTTTATTAACCAATGGTATACAGAGGGGAATCCCACATCAAGGAAGAACGCCTAAGTCCTCATAGATAATGCAAAGAGACTCTTCTGTTCTCATATTTTATGTTTGATAGGTTCCTGAAACAGAATTCCTAAGACTTTTGGAATATCCCAATATCAGGAGCACCGGACATAGAGCTCCTGAGTCCCTTAGAATCCCCTTAGAATTCCCCCTGAGGTAAGAGCATTTTTTGTTTTCATGAGGTGACTCTCAGTGACCTCTTGCATAATCTGGGGTAGAGGACTCTAAGTTAGCCCACTTTCTACTCTGGTCACATGATACCCGAGAATAACAGTTTGAAAGAAGACAGGTCGATTTTTGCCTACATTTCCAGAGGTTTTAGTCCTCTTGGGGCTTGAAGAGAGAGAAGAACATTATGGTAGCAGAAGTCTGTGCAGTGGCCTGCACATCCCATGGCAGTCAGAGTGCAGAAGAGAGGACCCTTCAAAAAGACATTCCCAGAAGCCTACTTCTCAGTAGTCTGCACCTTGTAGCAGCCTACTCCCTATGACCTCATCAGAGGATCAGGCCACATATGAGGTCAGCACTCTTATGATTCAACCATTTCTCAATATTTCCCTAGCCCATGGAAAACAAGGCCCGCAGCCCAGGTGCCTTTGGTATATTCATATCCAAACCATCATAGGCTAGTTAGCAGGAAAGCTAAATGTGATACGAAGTTTGGAACATCGGTCCCTTCTCTATAGACAGCTGAAAAGGGCCAAAGGTTAAGTTGATCACCCATGACCAAAGAGTTAATCAACCAGCCTTTCTCACAAAGCTTATTGAAAACTAAACAAATAAATTAAAAGGCAAAATGTAGAGTGTTTCCTGATGCACGAATACAAGAAGATGTCTTGAATGTAGGGCCCCAGAGAAGGTATAAAGACTCAGCATGCCTTCTTACAGTGGTCCTCTACATCTCTTCTGTCTGGCTCTTCATCTGTATCCTTTACTTATTCTGACAGAATTTCTTAGGTGTGTTTCTCTGAGATCAGAGAGACATTCTAGCCAATTAATTGAATCAAAGGAAAGTATCACCAGAAGCCTCCGTTTATAGCTGGTTCAGCCATGCACACACATGACAACTTAATATAAATTGTGGGGGCAGTCCCAAGTCCCTGAGATATCACTTCTGAGCAGGCCCCATGCCCAGGATTAGTTAGGCAGCACAGAACTCTCTCTCTCTCTCTCTCTCTCTCTCTCTCTCTCTCTCTCTCTCTCTCTCTCTCTCTCTCTCTCTCTCTCTCCCTCCCTCCCCATATGTATGTGTGTGTGTGTGTGTGTATGTGTGTGTGTGTGTGTGTGTGTGTGTGTATGCTTTTCCTTTGTTTCCTCTTGGAATTTTTTTTCTTGTCCTCTCTGTCTTTTGCTTATTTTTTTTAATTTAGATTTTTGTTGATTTTTTTTCTTGATTGTTTTTGTTTTGAAAAAGAGATACAAAGTCATGAAGTTGGGCGGGAAGGGAGGTAGAGAGAACGTGTGAGGAGTTAGGGGAGGGAAAACATGATCAAAACATAGCATATAAAAAATTCTTATTTAAAAGAAAATAATTGGATCTGTTTCCTGTGCAGAAGTCAGTCCTACAGAGAGAGGGTTATTGGCTCTTGTCCCTTGAGAGACCTAGCAGTTGGGCTGAGAACCTGCAGAGTGAGAAAGAAGTCACGTGAAATAAATGACAACTTATCACAGCCGAAATGAGTGACTGTTAATGAACAGTATCTGTCTCTACTGGAGAGCAGAGACCTGCAGCAAGCCCAGTGGCCAAAGGAAACAGTATGGAAGTCACTGGGGGAGCAGCCCATGTACTGCAGTCCAAACAATCTCCTGTGATTTCTTGGGAAGTGGAGACACATGCTGGAAAACAGCATTTCATTCAGGGATTGGTCACACGTATGACACTGGTTCTATGCACGTGTACTCGAGCTAAGTTCTCACTGACTAGAAATGCTGTGTGATGCTAATGTCACAGGCAGTACTCCTGTGTCGATGATAGCAATGCTGTAAATAGACTATGGTGCCACCAAGCACCTGAAGACACAGCACAAAAGGATTACATACAGCACCTAATGCTTGATAATAGAGGAATATCACAAGTAAGTATTTATTAGATGACACTATTCTGCATTATATTGGAATGTTCCTATATTCGTATTTTTATTCATAGTTTTAAAGCTTCTTGTAGAGCCGAGTGTGATGGCACATTCCTACAATCCCAGCACTTGGGAAGTTGAGGCAGGAGGATTGTGAGTTCAACATCACATCACCCTACATGCTGCAGAGAAAAAGACATTGTCTTGAAAAGGGAGATTCACATAAGATGAGTGTCCTGTATTGTCTAGGTTTTGTGAGTATACTCCAGATATTATAAGTTCACAGGGACAAAATCAGCGGAAAAGATGTTTCTTAGAATGTATCCCCATTGGTAAGCAACATGTGGCCCTATTTGCTGACAAGAATCCGGGATGTCATAGTATTTTGAAGCAGAGATGATGTTAGAATTCATGTGACCCAGCTTCTGGGAGATTGAGCCTTATAGAGAAACTCCAATCTGTTTAGATCAACATCTCTTTGAACAACTTGAAGAATAAAAGTAAAAATTCTACAGACCAGAACATATGAGTAACTTGTGGACCTTGTTAAAATACAAATTCTGATCCAGTAGATGTGAAGTAGGACAGGATAATATATTTTTAGTAACCTCCCAGGTGATGTCAGTAAAGCTGGTCCACACTCAAGTCAAAGAGCAATGGGAATTTAGATTCAGTGTAGTAATCTGTGAGATAATGTTAAAGCTAATTCATAAAGATGGACCTCCCTGGAAGAGCCCTCAGTACAGAAGGCTGAAATAAAACTTTACTGATATATCACAGGATATTTGTTTACACTGTGTGAAGATGTGTCATTGTGATTGGCTTAATAAAGAGCTGAATGGCCAATAGCTAGGCAGGAGAGAATAGGCAGGACTTCCTGGGAAAGAGAGGAACTCAGGATGAGGGAAAGAGAGATGCCAGCAAGATATGGAAGGAGTCAGACATACAGAATGGAAGAAAGGTTAAAAAAAAGCCGCATGAAAGAATGTAGATTAATAAAAACAGGTTAATTAATAGAAACAGATTAATTAATAAAAATAGGTTATTAACAATTAGCACTTAGAACTGTGCTAGTTATTATCAAGCCTAAGCTAAATGCCAAGCTTTCATAATTAATAATAAGTCTCTGTGTCATTATTTGGGACTGCCAGCAAAAAAAGAAAGTCCAGCTGCACTAATGATGCTTAA
The DNA here is from genome assembly GCF_903992535.2 of Arvicola amphibius. Lineage (NCBI taxonomy): Eukaryota > Metazoa > Chordata > Mammalia > Rodentia > Cricetidae > Arvicola > Arvicola amphibius. The sequence continues at coordinate 50,488,581 of NC_052058.2, forward strand.
AAAGATTCCTCTTGACTGTGTTTTGCATTATCATGTAAATTATTAAAATGTCACCATTCTCCTACACATGCTTTGCAATAAAAGCATGGACAGTATTTCCTGTTGATCCCAGTTGGTAGATTTGTCTCAGGGGATTGTGTGTGAGCAAAGAGGAAAGGAAGTTCTTTTACCATGTATTTCTTCTCACTTCTGACCATGTGCAAACCTAAGTCTTATAAAGGCTCCCCCACAAAGCCAGAGCCAGTGTGTCATTGTCTTCAGTAATGTAATCACAGGTGAGTCCCACATGTTCCAGAGAGAGGTCAATGTAGGTTAAACCCATGTTCCAGGGAATAGGTCAATGCAGGTTAAACCCATGTTCCAGGGAATAGGTCAATGCAGGTTAAACCCATGTTACAGGGGATAGATCAATGCAGGTTAAACCGAGTAGGTCACAAAACAAAAGCAAGCAAGCCAACAAACAAAGCAAACCACAAAAGCGAGGAAAAACAGGCAGGGGAATTGGCAGGGGTGCAAGTGAAATAATAGAGGACTATGTACATATGTGAAATTATCAAAGAATAAATTACAATAAAAAATAAATTTTAAAATTATTTATGAATCCCTGATAATTTCCAGCCAGAAGCCAAGTGAAAGGCAATTTGGGTGAAATGCCCTTAAGCCAGAAAACACAGATGCGGTATGATTCTATGAACCAGTCAAAGGACCACAATGATTGCAGCTTAAAATTTGTTCTCAAGTTAGACATCGAATTGTTAGAACCTGTCCTTCTAAGGCACAAGCAGGATCATGTTTGTTCTTCCCCTGCCTTCCCTGAAGCAAGTCTGAACACTCAGCTGGCACACCTGGTCTCTTGTAGGCTTTCCCTGACAGCAGCTTTCCCGACTCACCTGTCTTGAGTCCCATAAACACGCTGCCCCTTGGCACCAGAATTTTGAGAAGGAACATATTCAGGGTGTGAGTCACCTGCCTATGGTCATCCTGGTATCTTGGGTTGACAGTTCTCTGTGCTAAGGGACAGGGTAGGTGGCAGTATCTCACTTCTCTACATACCAATTATCAATTGCAGCACACCCTCTCTCAAATGACAACTATCTCAAGAAATATCCAAAAGCGGAAGTGTGTGGATGCTTATTATCCTGGGTTGAGATCATTAGCTCCCTGCAACTGGACTGCAGCTATTCAACTTCTAGTTGCTGTGAGGACTGGGGCATATCGCCTGTCTCCAGATGCCAGTTTCCTCAGTTCTCCCAAAGAAGACATGATATAATGATATCATTCCTATTAATACTGTTACTACTTATTGGTCATTGGGAAGATAACACAATTCACATATCATTACCAGCGCAATGACCAGACAATATAAGGGCCTCTGGACTATCTGCCGTGACTATGATCTGTCCATCACTGTCCTGGAAAGCAATATAGACCCATCCATCATTTAAACTGCAAAGCTTATTGGTCCAGTTTGCCAATTTTACAAATCTCAACCTGTAAGCACCTAAGTCTTTATTATCTAAGAGCAGGAGAACAGACCAGCATAGAAAACGTTTTCCTTTCAAGTTCAAAAGACAGAGTGAGGAAGAGAGTATAGAAGTGTGAGCAGGATCTCTCAGGACTGCAGTGTGAGAGCTTCTCCTCAAACCTCAGGATTTTACAGTTAGTTCCCCTAGACAGGTCCCCAGTTCATCTCTCCCAGCTCACCTCTCTAGATCACCTCCCCCAGCTCCGCAGAACCGCTGAATCATTTCTCTATTTTAGTAGACAAGGGGCGAATAAGAGCGTCCTTTGCATTCCTGGGATGAGTGGGTCATGGTTTAGACTCGAAACCAGCAAGAGGCATCTCAAAGAATGCTCAAGCTGCCCCCTCTAACCTCCCACCTCCAGCCTGCCCGTCTCTGTCTCTCACAAGCACTCTCTTAGAAGAACCAGAAGCAGAGCCAATCTAAACCAGTGGTTTCTCAACCATCCTAACACTGCAGCTCTTCCATGCAGTTAGTTCTCATATGGTCACTCCCAACCATAAAATTACTTTCATTGCTACTTCATAACTGCAATTTTGCCACTGATATGAATTTTAGTGTAAATATCTATGTTTTCCAATGTGTAGCGAGTCTTTCTCTGTCCCGCCAGCCAGCTCACAAATAATGACGCAGAGACTTATTATTAATTATGAAAATGTGGCCTTTAGCTTAGGCTTATTTTTTATCTAGCTCTTATAAGTTAAATTCACCCATATTTTTATTAATTTATATTCTACTGTGTGGCTTTTACCACCATTCCATTCTGTGTATGTGTGTCTCACACATAGATTCAACTCCTACTTTCTCCCTCCCTGCCCATAAGTCCTGCCTATACCACTTGCCTAGCTATTGGCCATTCAGCTCTTATTAAACCAATCAGCGCAATATATCTTCACACAGTGTACAAATATCCCACACAACACTGATGGTCTTAGACCACTTCTGTGAAAGGGTCATTCGACTCCCAAAGGGGCCGTGACCTACAGGTTGAGAACCACTGATCTAGATACTGTTTTGCTTTGCTAACCTTACCACGGATCTAAGAAATCAGACTTTCACCAGTTGGCTCTGAACTCAGTCATTTTAAAATTTTTTACATATTCATTTTCATTTGGCTTCTGGAATCAGAGAGGGACAAGGGAATTAGGGTGCTGGTATTTAGGGCAGTCTTATAGCTAGAAGACGTCAGTGAGTTCAGCCCTGAGGTTCTTGTCCGTTAATGCAGAAGCTATAATATAGGTTCCCCACAAAAGCTTGCTTTTCATAAAGCACTTCAGAAGAGAGTAGCCCCTACTTTTGCATGCTATGACACTTACCCCAGCTGTGAACAGGGATTTAGGGACTGAAAGATGACACTAGAAACATTGCCTGGCAGCATCTCTATCACAAGGCAAGATAGAAGGCCTGGAGAATTCCCAAGGGGCCTGGAAAAATCAACACAATTCCTGAATGTATTTTCTAGATGGGCATAGTAAAAAGAAAAAAAAGGTTTAAGAAAGATAATGACCCGAGAAACCTATCAGCACAATAAAAACAGATTGCCAAGCTTCCATTGCCGGTTGCAGGTTAGACAAATTCTTATACATAACAAACAAGTAATTTAAATGCCTCATGGACAGTCTCTGAGGCATCATTTGAAGTACCACCTTGAATTTATATTGCAGCAGTTGCCATGCCAACAGGAGGGCTGTTTCCAAAGGGTAAATGGACGCACAGTCCCATAAGCCTTGCAACTCTCTTGCTTTCTCACTGCTCCCGGTGCGTGCCTCATCTCTTCTCACTCCCTGGATGCTCTCCCACCTTAGGTCTAGGGTGAGCCACCCTGTCCATTGAATCCTTCCCGTTTGGAGCATGCTCTTGAATATCCCTTGAGGAATCTTGAGCCGAATCGTATCTCCTCATTCCAGCATGGCGGGGAGGTTCAGCTCACCCTCGAGTGTAGCCTGCTGCTTGAAGACAGAAGGTGGTGTGAAAAACTGAGACATGGATATTGGTAAAGTATCTCCAGTGCTATACCTAATGCACAGTGGGACTTTTGGGTCATTGTTAGGACATCGTGCAATGCATCTGTCCATCAACAGAGTGTGGCTAGTGGGCGCCAGTAAGCCTTCAAAAGCCCAGTTCCAAAAGTGTCTCTTGATACATGTTGTAAGTTTTTCACAAATTTTACTGATAGAAAAGATGTGCAGCTTATAGCATAGAGATAATAATGAAATATACAAAAATCTTTATATGGTTTTCTTGGAGTTTGTATAACTATTGTGTTTGTAGCCATTTAACCTTGACAAAACAGAGTTCTAGTAAAAAGGCCATTTTAAAGAATAAAGTCTGCATTATTAAATTGAATGAATCAAGCCCCAATCCGTAGCCTTTGTTTTTTTTCCTGGTATAAATACTTCCATCATGGCCCAAACCGGCTGGGAAAAGAATGTCAATGATTATGGAGTTGAGATTTGGGCAGTGGCATAATAAGTTACAGCACACTACACTCTAATACAATTATCCCATATTCATTTCCTAAAAGATTCTATCATATACTGGATAGAAAGAGAATAGACTCAAACACACTCAAAAAGGAAAGACAATGGCCGACGAATCATATAGCCAGTGTTTTAGACTAGTTTATTTCTAAATTTAGTTTTGAAGCAAGGCGGTGTCTAACATTCCTCAAAATTTTAGTCTGTGTGCCAGTAGGAGTCAGTTACACAACACTGGCACTTTTGTGCTTGGGAGAGAAGCAGCTGTCTGACCCATAGCTCCATGACCCTGTGCCAAGGGACTCATCAAGAACTGTATTCTCTTTCCACGAGTCTCCTCTCCTGTCTGACCACTCTCATCCTTTCCCCTTCTTTGTCTATCCATGTTCTCCCGTTTCCTCCTCCTTTCTTCCTTTTGACTTCTTTGGTCACAGTCCTGGCCTGCGCCTTTGCCATCCACTCCTTGGATCACCTGAAAGACCTTTCGATTATTATTGCTAGCTTATTTATTCTGATTCTTCTCCACATCTTTGTTATGTTGCTTCTCACATCCATTCTCTGCACGTGTTCCTTCAGTCAGTTTCTTAATTTTAAACCTTCGCCGGTCCTTTAATATCTTCAGGATTCAATTCAAAATCCCTGGAAGTTCTGAATAGGGGTGGTGACAGAGGTGTGCAGAGAAATAGGGATGGACCTGATTCCACAGCTCTGCACACTTTCAAATGGTGAACATCAGAAAAAAGGCAACTAAGGTCCAAGATAATCTGCCATGTCTTTGAACTTAATCAATTTATCTTTCATTTTTCACATTACAACTGACAAGTTATCCTCACCGCCATAGGCAAAATGTTCTAGCTATGACTTCTAGGTTAGAACACAATCCCTAAGGGATGATCTCAGGAGGCAGGGTGTTGGGGCCTTGTAACTGAGCCCTCGTGCATGGCACTCAAGCCCCTGTGAAAGGCTTCAGAGAGTTTCCCTGGCCTTTCTGTGATGTGAGAACACAGCCAGAGGACACAGTCTTTCTATGGACCAGTACACAGGCCCTCTCGAGGTGCTGGCTTGGACTCTCCACATTTTAGAACTAGGAGAGAATAAATATCTATTGCTTTAAAGCTGCCATTCTGTGACAGTTTGTTACAGCAATGGATAGGGACAAGCTCAGACATTTAGTGGTCATTGAAACATGCTGGACATGGTGCTGAGTTGTCTGCATTAAATGTATACACTCGACTCTGTAAAGTAAATAATATTACCACCACCATTTTGCTAATGAAAAAACTGAGTGATAAATATCCAAGGAATAACACATATTCCAGAATATTGATATGACCCTGGAGAACTAGCAGATGTAATAACTCAGAGGACACCATGTCTCTGTGACATTGATCCATCCGAGTCAGGACTGGGGTGACCTAAGTCATACACTACTCCTTGAGCGCAAATTTAAAAGGAGTTTCAGGAATATGACAGTGTGCAGCGGTATCTTGACACATCAAAACCAATGCAAATGTGATGTCAAATAACAATCAGATTTCGAACATGGACAGCATCTGATTCTGATTTTTTTTTCATTTATTTTTTGTCTTTTTCACTTAACCCTAATGTTGGCCCTGGCTCCTACAAAACCTTCTTTATCAAAGCAACCTAGAGACATGGTCTCTAGTTTGCCATTCTGAGTTTAAAAAATATACTGCCTTGGTAATTCTACTTTTAATTAATATTATTTTGCCTCACAAATCATGCTGCTATTGCGTTTTGGAATACATTGCAATATTTTGGTATGTGTTGTAATATAGAATGATTAAATCAAACTAACATATGTTTTGTATTAATTAAGAATATCATTTATCATAATTACTGAATTTCTTGGAATCTTTTTATATTCTGTGTTTGGGATAAATATCTCACTTTTTCCACCTCAGTCCTGGCACAGTACCCTGTCAGCCAGGAAGAAAGGTCAAGGTCATTCTCTCTTCACACTTTCCCCTCTGCTGACTACCAGCCACCATATGTAGGCACTGATGTTAGCCTTCATGCTGGTTTGCCACAGGAAAGTGTGGCTATTTGGGTACCTGAGAAGATCTTTGCAAAATTGTATTGCTTTTATTTATGTGTGTGTGTGTGTGTGTGTGTGTGTGTGTGTGTGTGCGAAAAAGAGAGAAAGAGACAGAGAGAGAGAGAGAGAGAGAGAGAGAGAGAGAGAGAGAGAGAGAGAGAGAGTGTGTGTCTGTGTGTGTTCTAGGCTCAGCGATGTGAACAAGCCATTTTCCCGAATTAGGGCTAGAGGTCCAGGAGGTATACAGATGTGAGCTGTGCTCCCTACAGAGCGAAGCTTGGGAAACCCAGGGCGTGGAATTGATTCCTAAAAGAGGATCTTCCTGCAGAAAAACCCAAACAATGGAAGGAGAACACTTGAAGGCAGCAGAGAAAGCAAGTGCATATTCATCAGAGCTTGCAGGCAAAGCTGACCCCCAGGAGACAACAATAATATATGATTATTTTTATCATTGGCCTAGATAATCTATGAGCACCTTAAACTGTGGTGACCTTCTAGCAATGAAAGATTGGGAGCTGGAACAAGGCTCTCAATGAAGAACAAGAGTCTCTGTTTTATTTGGTTATTTATTTTTGCATGGGAGGAAGACAAGAAAGAGTTCAGCTGCTGGCACAGAGAATGATCACATAATTCTACCCTCTATTTGAAGCTACAGATAAAGAGACACCTCGCAGAATCATATCAAAACCCACCACTCTGAAGATCAGGTATCAGGCCCAAATTAACGTGTGGTATGGGAACCTCATACACAAAACATAGGAAATCAACATGAAAACAAGCAAAGGAAATTATAAGAGAATGGAATAGCTTGTGTGGATACTGTTGCAATGTAAGACATGAATGATTTGCAAAACCACGTCTCCACCATAGTCTCAACTCCAATGACAAGGCTAATTTTTTTAAATGAAATGATCATTTTTTTATTATTTTTTATTAAAAATTTCCATCTCCTCCCCTCCTCCTCCCCCTCCCTCCCCTCCCCTCCACCCATACCCCCACTCCACCCCTCTCCAAGACAAAGAGCCATCAGGGCTCCCCACACCATGCCAAGTCCAAGGTCCTCCCAGCTCCCCCCAAGTCCAGGAAGGTGAGCAACCAAACCGACAAGGCTCACAATGAGCCCATCCATGCTGTAGAGTTCATGCTCATTGCCGTTATCTGTACCAGCCCACACAGTGCCACTATAAGAAAGCCAGTGATAAAAAAACCAAGATAATCAGCATCTAAAGAACTATAAATATTCTTATTGAAACTATTAAATAAATGTGTTCAAATTATCAAAGATAAGGAGACCATCAAAGCCCTAGAAAATGATTAAGACATTAGGGTTTGTTTGTTTGTTTTTGTTTTTGTTTTGTCCTTTTTTGTTACTGTTCGGTTTTTTTGTTTTTGTTCTTGTTCTTTTTTGTTGATTTTTGTTTGTTTGTTTGTTTGTTTTTTCAAGACAAAATTTCTCTGTAGCTTTAAAAACTGTCCTGGAACTAGTTCTTGTAGACCAGGCTGGCTTCGAACTTAGAAAGATCTGCCTACCTCTGCCTTCCTAATGTTGGGATTAAAGGTATGTGTCACCATGGCCCGGCTAAGACATTAGTTTTAAAAGATCATGACAATGTGTAAGAGGACCCAGGATAACACTGACAACAGAATATGTTAATCATACACTTAAGACTTCCATCTGTATGTTGAACAGAACGCATCAGATATGTTTACAAAAAAAGTTGGGGTCAGCTAGCTGGATTTGAAGAAACCACCTACAGTGCAGCACACCCCTAAAGTAGTCAGGAGAACAAGAGGAAGAGGTTGACAAGCTCACCTCTACATCCCATTGGTGCTCTCTATGGGGTTCCAGGGAAGGGCAGTTTTCAACAGATAAAACCATGAGTCCTCTAGAGTGAATGTACACATTCAGTGTGTGAATGATCAGATCATTTCTACCCAGATAACTTTTTTTAACTTGTTTGGTTTTATATATATAAAAAAAAGACTGTAAGTAAAAAAATCTTTTCTGCAGTTGATTGAGTCTCTAGAATAAACACCAAATTTATTTCTATAGCACTGGTCATCTTTCTTTAAAACATCATGACCCTGAGGGTTGGGACCCCAAGGAAACTATAGTTAATCTATAGGAACCAAAATCACATTCAATTTGTTTTTAAAGTGCTGTTCAGGGTAGTGTCCTATAAAATGCAAACTTATATACAGAATCAGCAATGTTGCATCACCGAAGGTTTAACAACTAGCAGTTATTAGCATGCTCACTGTTCTGCTAAGTATGCTATAAGCCTGTCCCCATTTAATCTTTATAATAATCTTTGAAGATGGGTATATGTATTTAAATATGTATGCTAAATATTAATGATTAAATGAAGACAGAAAATAGAAATATTTTGCCCAGGGTCTAAGAGAATATTGGAATGGGACTAGAAATGACGATTTAATATACAGAATTCTAAAGAAAATAGATTAAGATACTGTGTAATGCAAGCATGCAGAACATATTATGAACAGGTACACTTCATGAACACACATGCACTACCTCTGAACACTGCCATTCCGAATCAAGAAAGGTATTTAGTTTTGCTGATAGCCAATGACATGGATTTGGTGATCAGAGTGAATTTCTGGGAGCCAAAGACAGAACCCTTCAAAGGAGAGAACAAAGGAGTTCCGTGGTTAGGACAGTTGCATGGCTGGTGCAAACATATTAGCAATCTGATTTTGGAGGTTCATAAATATTGCTTGGCAATGAAAGGGAAAGACAGCTTTTTTATTTTGAGCACGAAATGCATTGCATTCATTTTTTTTTTTTAAAAAAAAAATGTCAGGCATATGTATGTGAGATGTGCCTGTTTTTCTAGCAATATGTTTTTCGCATACAATATGGAATTAAAAATAAATTGCTAATGGAGCCGCAAGTGAATGAATCAGAAACAGTCAAGAAAATTAATGACGCCGAAGCTTAGCAAATCTTAACTTCCTCCTCAGTAGGGTCCAGCAGTTTAATACAAGTCAAAGTGGGCTTCTCAGTGCAGGCGACAGTGGGCACTTTTTTTTTTCAATATTCTCTCTCCAAACATACAATAAGGACCATTTTTGAAGTTAGTGCTTTTAGCAAGCCTCCTATTTTTCACTGCAGAGAAACCCAATTTATTCTTTGTTCAAAGTAAAAGTGGAATCGCAGCCATCTCGGAGAGAACTGATGAAAACATTGGCAAAACTTTCAGATAAAAGAGATCAAATTGTTTCCCAAGAACAAATAAATAAATAAATAAATCCCATTTTATTTTCTCTCACAGATGCTTGGAGAAAACCGAGAGGGGGCTGGGTGAAGAGAGGCCTCTGACATTTTTTTTTCTTTTCCCCTTAGAGCAGATAAACCTTTTTAAAAAGCAATTCAGCATTTTAATCATTGTACTGGCTTGTCTGAAGGAAGGTATTTAGCTTTCAGTTTGATTTTCATTTCTTCCATCATTCCATAATGCTGGTTCCTGTGCTGACAGAAACATATTTCTGACGGAAAAAAAAAAAAAAAAAAAAAAAAAAAAGCCCTCAGTCATTCAGGCCACCTTCCGGTTTGCCCTTTGGGGGGTGACATAATCAATGTTTTCAAAGTTCTTTCTTTTTGTGTGAGGCACCCACATGCTTGGGTGAGGATTATATTTTAAACTCCACTGAAAGTAATTGAATTAGTTGGCCCTTACATTTCTGGTCAATACCCCTGTCTGTGGATTCGAGCTTCCCACTGGAGACTCGGCTTTCCTAACGTGGCTTTGAGATGTGTACTCAGATGGACGGGCAGGAAATTACCAGTTTGGAGGGAAGTGGAAGCAAAATGCCACTCTTAAGGTTTCTCTTCAACTTAAATTTTTAAAGAAATGTCAAGGGCTCCGTACCCACTCCCAGTTATCATAATTCAATATTTCTCCGTTCACTGTGACCTCTGTTTCCTTTCCAAGAAAGGTTTCAGTGTACAGTGCTTAGAATTTTTATTTTCCATCACCAGCATATGATAATAACCAGATACTGCAGGCTGAGGTTGCCTTTGGTGCTCACTGTGTTTCTGTTGCCCTTTCGTGAAGTCGCCCAAGGGGGCAGAGGCAGGAATAAAGCAGAACTCAGCTCTTCACATTGAGGCAACCGGCCCAGGACCTCCTAAAAGTCACAGGATTTGATCACTTCACATGCCAAGCCATGGTACCTGCTATACAACTCTCAGTCAGACATTATAGTCAAACTCTAGACTACTCTCCAGCGAGTGGGCCCCTAAGGCTACCCTGCCGAGCTCTCTGTGTGATTCTGTCCTGAAGGATTCAGGGAGCTTGTTCTTCTCCGAGATTCACCTCCCTTTTTCTCTTTCTTCACCTTAAAAGGTAACTATAGATTTATTAGCCAGGTGGTGGTGATGCACACCTTTGATCCCAGCACTCAGGAGGCAGAGGCAGGCAGATCTCTGTGAGTTCAAGGCCAGCCTGCTCTATAAAGAGTGTATATATAGGTATCAACACTACACACAGAAGCCCTGTCTCAAAAAAAACAAAACCCAGAAAACAAAAAACAAAACAATAACAACAAATAAGGTATCTATAGATTTATAGTGGGAAAGTTCTTGAATGAGGGAGCAAGGGGCCAGGTCAGTACCTTTACTTTCCCATCAGCAAGGTATGCTTTCCTTGGCCAAATTGTGTGCCTTCTCAGCTTCAGGTTTTTTTGTTTGCTTGTTTGTTTGTTTAATCAGGAACAAATAGTTTGGATTTGATCAGAGGATGTCCTTTTTGACTCAGGAACCCTGTAGAAGTAACTCTAATTGTAAGTCCTTGAGCCCATGGCACTTACTGTTCAAATATTTACCAAGTGATGCTGTCACTAGCTTTCCAAAACAGATGGAAACAATGCAGAACGTGATAGAAGACTTTACCTAAAGGTCACTGAAAAACGGACAGTGTTTTCCACTATTTTCTCAACAGACACACAAAATAAAATGGTGCCCTTCATCTCTTCGAGTCTCAACATCTTCATCTGTTAGAAACGTAAACAAAAATACCAAGGTTATCTCATGAGATTTTTTGTGCAAAGCAGCTGAGACCGTGTAAGAAAGGCCCTTGGTGGTCGGAAGGTCAGGGTTCCACAAGGCCATACAGGTGCCAGTCATACCAGGATAAAGCAGGAGGAGAGTGTGATCAATTTGGGTACTTAACCCGAGGGGAGCAGACTTCTTCACTCTTCAACTTAAGTATTCAGGTTGTTTGTAGACATAGTTTGAAAGTAGGAACAATAAATTACAAACATCCTAGCCTTTCCTTAACTCAACCAGGACTGCAGTTTTATTTCACGATCCTGTGGGTACATTGCTTTCAGTTGGCTTCTGTATTCTTGGCTTCATAAAGTGAAACTTTTATCTAATTTTAGTGAATGTTTTATGTATTTCTCAGTCTACATCCCTTTTAAAGGAACATAAAGGCATTGGATTACAATGACATGGGAATTTGGACTCTATTGTTAGTGAGCGTTCCACCTTTTATATTGATTTTACATTTTTTGTGTGTGCATGTATGTGGCATGTATGCATGTGTGCACGTATGTGCTTGTGTGTGTGTGTGTGTGTGTGTGTGTATTTGCCATCATGTGTGTGTAGAGGCCAGAGGACACCTTATAGGACCTGCTTCTCTCCTTCCACCATGTGGGTCCTGGGAATCCAATTCAGGGCATCCAGTGTAGAAACAAGTGAACAGTATCTTTTCTTTCATTCTTTTTTTGTTTGTTTTGTTTTTTTCAAGACAGTGTTTCTCTGTGTCACTTTAGAGCCTGTGTAGCTCTTGTAAACCAGGCTGGCCTCAACTCATGGAGATCTGCCTGCCTCTGCCTCCCAAGTACTGGGATTAAAGGCGTGTGTCACCACCGCCCGGGGCAGGTGCCTTTCTTGCTGAGCCCTAAAGTTTCCACATTTGAAAGGTTGAAAAACATAGGGGTAAACAGACCTTTTCTTCTGGTTCTTCAATATGACCGTAAAGTTAGGTACAGACTTTATAGAAAAATAATTCCAAGGAGATAAGAGAAGTGTCCTGGCCCTGAGGAGGCTGTGGCTCTTTAATCTGTTATCACAAATCTTCATGTATAGGGGCTCATATAGTGAGCAATAGTGAGCACACAAGGCCAGGAGAGTCAGAGTAAGAATAGTCAGAGCCAATTATCAATGAGGCCAAGGCCCACCAGGTTTTCAGCATCACCATGATTAACCACCCCCTTATCTTGCTTCTAGGATCCATTCCTCCCTTCCCATCCAAGCTCAGGCCCTGCTCCATCACCATTCCAAACAATTCTCTGTTTTGCCATCAAACAAGCCAAGAACATGTTTATGTTACACGTGCTTAATGTCAATATCCTTGCAACCCTCCAGCAGTGTGATACGTTCAGCAGTCCCCACTGCACGTCTGGAGGTTCTGTCTGACTTCATCCATGCATCATCCCCCCACCTCCTTGACTTGCTATGTTTTACCACACTGGACACACTTCTTCACCCCCTTCTCCATGGCACCTCCCCACACATCTCTTCTCATCTCTCTAGAGAACTCAGCTTCTCGGCCACTGCTCTGGGCGATCCTTCACACGGGGGATGACCGCTATAACCACTGGTTATTCCCTTCACACCCATTTGCTTCTGCATATAAGAAGCAGGGGGAAGGGCTTGCCATGCCTTTTATTGCTCTGCTAGCACCACAAACCAGTGACAGCCTGACGTCTAAAAAGCTCACAAAGAATACCTGGTAATTCATAGAGGACTGTGACCAATTTCTCCTAGTGCACTCTTTGTTTCTAAGGCTACGCAAACTGTGACGTTGGTTTTCGCAGAGCTGTGCCCCCTTTTCCTGCTGAAGAGGCTCTAACTGCTGCACTGCCCACACAGCCGCCAAAGGGTATCTCCACTATCAAGAAGGGTCTGTGGAGCAGTGCCTCCTGCTTCTAACGCAAACTGGTTATTCCTTGGGTTTGTATGTGGTTGTTCTTCAGCAGGAAAACAATTTTACGTGGAGTCCTCAGTGAGCTTCGCTTCCCTGGTGTGAAAATGTGATTGGCATAGGGAGTGAACCTCCCCCACTGAGAAATTTGGAAACCAGGAGGCACTCCATCCGATGGAGTTCTTTTCCACTTCAGCCACAGAAGCCTTGTGGGAAATGCTAATCTTTTATTACTAGACTATTGTTTAATATTTATCCAGCACCAAGAACGATGCTGAGGGTACACAGTGGAGCTCATGTTGGGCTGCCTTTGGGGACTTTCCATTTAATTAGACAGATGGGGAAAAAGTCTCCATGTGTGGTTTCCAATCACAGTCATTAATAATAAGCTGGATGTCAGTTTCTGGAAGGATGTCCTGCTGACAGAAAGAGGCAGCGTATGGTGTTTCTTATTGTGCTACATAACGAGCCCCTGGCACCTCTGGAGGAGCCAGTCCCACATGCTGCGTGTAGTACCACCAACTCTGACGTGAACTTGGTTTAGGGCATTGGATTTCTACTCTTGCTGACAGCCCCTCTTGCCCTGGGAACTTTCCCCTCTCCTTTGAGGGATGTAAACACACCTTCTACTTTGAGAACACGTAAGATTCTATTTTATTTTGCTCCCTTCCCTTACAACGGGGTTATCAATCACAGTCCATATTCAGACGGTGTCTGGATACGAACCAGTCAGCCTTCGGGGAAACTGTGGGTTCTGCCTTGTCAAGAGTGGGGGGTGCTGTTAGAACCATCAGACACAGAGGCCACGATTCAGTCTGGCAGGCTCTGTGCCTCCTTTTGTCACCCTTGGAGACTTTAACACTTCTTTCTGTGCCTTTTCTCCAAAAAGCCCATTCAGTGCATCTACCATAGGCCATGGGCCTTTTCCATTTTAAGAGCTTACTATAACCAAATGCATATATTGTAAAACACACACACACACACACACACACACACACACACACACACGTAGTGGGAAGCTGCTTGCTGTTTCCCTGCCGCCTGGCTATCTTAGACCTGAAATAATCACACAGAAACTGTGTTAATTAAATCACTGCTTGGCCCATTAGCTCTAGCTTTTTATTGGCTAACTCTTACATATTAATTTATCCCATCTCCATTAATCTGTATATTGCCACGTGGCAGTGGCTTACCATCAAAGTTTCCGCATGTCTGACTCTGGCAGCGGCTCCATAGCATCTCCCTGACTCTGCCCTTTTTTTCTCCCAGCATTCAACCTAGCTTTCCCTGACTACCTAAATTCTGCTTTGCTATAGCTCCAAAGCAGTTTCTTTATTCACTAATGATAATCACAGCACACAGAGGGGACTTCTACATCATGCACATATGCATGCACACATACTCACACGCACACATATGAACACACCCATGCACACTTGAGCCTTACTGATATATGGAGAGATGGATATCCGTCCCCACAACCTGACTTTGTAACATTTTCTATCACCACACCAAGACACTAGGTGCCATCCATGGTCAGTCCTCATCCTCACTGTAACCTTAGCTAAGACTGAGATGTTGACTCTTGCTGAGTTCTCGGAATTGACCTCCTGTCTCCATGAATTTGTCTCTTTGGCACGCTCTACATGGAGGGAATCCCATTACACACATCGTTGGTGTGTGGCTTCCCTTCACTGAGTGACTTTATCTGCCCTGCAGAAGAGATCATGACTCTGCTGCCTTTTGTCACATGGCGTCACACCACCGTATGGACCAGTTCATACTCCTTTCATAGAAAAATGCCAATCACATCAAGGTTCTCACTAAGAACCATTCTGTATTTCATTTATTTGTAGGCATCTCAGTTATTTTGTGTATGTGGTACAGGTGTGTGTGTGTGTGTGTGTGCGGCGCGTGCGCTGACATGCATGGGAGCCCAGAGGGCAACACCTTTTCTGTTGTATAATTGAGAGACTGGGTCTCTCATTGGCTCTGGAAGTTGCTGATTAGGCTAGGCTAGGCTGGCTGGCCAGCAAGCCTCTGGGATCTCCCTGTCTGGGCCTCCCTAGCACTGAGATTACAAACCTGGCATTTCTGAGGCTGAGCCTAGAATGCGGGTTCTGATACTGGTGCTGTGTTTTATTAACTGAACCCTCTCCCTGATCCTGAAATCACTTTTTGCCTCATATTTTCTCAAATGTCTACATCTTACAGGACAAGCTCTCCTCTTACTCTGAGCCTGCCATTGGGCACCCTTCGCCATCACTTAGCAGCAAGCACAGCTATTTTTGTTCAGTGTTTGCTGATATAAGACAAGTTTTTCTTGGGAGGGATTATCAGGCTAACCCCCGCTGGGAATGATCACTGTCAATCTTAATAATGCCGGTCTCTATAAATGACTCTCTTTAGCCACAAACGGCAGTGAGGCTGGCATCAATAAAGTGTTTGGGTTTGCAGTGACAGAATAAAAGATGGCACTTTGTCTGCAGGCATGTAAAATATGGATGATGATAGGGGTTATTTGTGATTTCTAGGCTGCACATTGCCCCCAGGTCTCTTATTTTGGGTGTCAGCAGGCTTTTCAGGCATTCAGCCAGACGTGGCACATCAGCTGGCTGTTCAACTACTAAAGCACACCTAACTGTCAGGAAAATGAGCATGGCCTAAGGGACGTAAGGGTACACAGGGCAGAGCTTCACCACCTCAAAACCCCAGTCTTCTGAAGAGGCTAATCCTTAAAGCAAGCAGCCCACAGACCCTTGACATTTCCGACATCAGCTGTGGTGGCAACTTGAGGGCTCGCTGTAAGGAGCATGAAGAGCTACCAGCCAGTCCTGGGTGCCCAGTTCTGTTCCACTGTCTTCACCATAGCTCCTGATACATCTCCCGTGTCCCCAACCACGACTGGCCTGGGTCTCCCTGATCACTCTGATGAACGGCTTTTGCCCCACCACTCAGAAAGCCAGGCCGGCAGTCAGCCAAAACTGTAGTGTGGCCTCGCAGGAGAAGGGAGCTATAGCAGGATCCCAGACCCACAGGACAGACAGCTGTTCAGCAGAAATACAAGGGTCTGGATGCTCAGTGGGCTCCCAAGCCATCCCATCAAACATGAACACACAGCTCCTGAAGGGTCCACCAGCTGCACATCACTTCACACCAAACCCCCACTCTCCCCGCAATGCCTCCAGGGCTTTGAGCCCTTCCCAATCAAGGATCCACAGGAGGCTCTCACCCATTGCGAGGAAGGAACTGCATCACCTTTGCCATCCCTGGGTACTCTGCAGAGCCACTCACATCTGTTGTGTCTGGTCTCAATACAAACAGGAAGCAGGAGGTCCACCATCTTGTCTCATGATAATGAACTCCTAGGAGCCATGCAGGTCTGAGGGTACTGTGCTTATAGTGGCCCTTATTTACTCTCTGGCTTGCTGCTTGCCTTTTCCACAGTAAAGCGCCTCAGGTGATTGTTGATAATTGTCACCTTTAAGTGGCTCAATCAGCTCACGGAGTTCTATAGACACACTTAATGTCACCACCACTCAAGGACACCCTTCACACTTGGCATGTCTCCAAAACGTGATGCTCTGCCCCTCCTCCTGCTTTCCTGGTTTTTTAAAAAATGTGACCCTGTGGGACTTAGCTTGATGGTTTTCTGTCACTGCTGACTTCTGTAGCATTGGAGTTCTGTCCCCTGCAGGTGTCTAGGGACTGTCTGAATGGTACCAGGCTTCTGATGTTCACCATCATGATTATGAATGTGACCTCATGCCACCTTGAATTAGCCTGAACAGGCACCAAGCAGTTGGCCCTGTGGGAATGTCATGAACCAGCTTCTTTTCCTATTTCTGCCCATGGCCTTTGCAGCCTGAGCTCAGTCCGCAGCTTTCTGTGGTTGTGAGAAGCCACATGACGGGGGGAGGGGGGGGGGCGTCAGCCTCTTTGCCAGCTGCCTTCGCACGCTCAGGCTTCTTCTTCCATGGTTACTTTAAGGCTTCTAGTGAATGTCTCTGGGACTGTCTTTTGAAAGTTTCATGCCCAACTTACTTGACATTCCTCTAAAGTCACCTTCCTGTGCCTGATACTAAAGGTGAACCCTGTTCGAGTCACCTTCCCAGCTGCTAGGCCACCCTTTACTGAAACAGCTTCTTGCTTTTAACAGCCTGTTTAATGTCCCCGGAATAAGATGTTGACCTCCAGAGGAAGTGCTGTGCTGAAAACAGCATAAGGAGCTAAAAATAAACACCCGCTGCAGAAAGGGCCAGGCATGCTGTACAAACAGACTACCTGGCCACCCTCCAGACCTGACTAAATTAGAGACCCAGTTCCTTTCCATTCGGAGACAGTAAAGCCTTCGCATACAGACCTCTGCAATGAATGGGGGCTAGAAACCATTTTTAAACTGTCCATTGGCTGAGTCATAGCAGACAGAAATCTGTTCTTCCTAGAAAAGTCCAGACTGTGTAAGTGAACTCCTTGAACACAGTCCATAACAAGGAAAAATAATGTAATTCTCAAAAGACATAGTAGCATGTGACTTTAAAAAAGTTAAATCTTTGGGGATGGTCCCATTGAGATTTGATTAATTCATCCTTTTCTATGAGAAAAGCTTTGAAACCAGCCCTCACCTGTGTCTGAGTGCATGGATGGAGTTATTAAAGAAACGGTAGGAAGAGAAGACAGCAATGTCCAGCCTTCCCCCTGCCTGCTGCTCAGTCCTGAACGGGGCATAGGGATTCCTTCCGGCTTCCACCTTTGGGCATACACTGTGTGCTTCCGCATCTCATAACAGACACTTGTCTGTCTGCTTCTCGTCAGAGTCCCATGAGGCCATTTTCAAAAGAAAGAAGGTGAGATTTGGAGCAGCCAGGATTTGGGGACCAAAATCAGAATGGTCATCAGTCCTGAAACAGCTGTGCTCAGTGGTAGGAGGCTGTACTAAACAAAGACTAGGAGTCTGCTGTGGACCCAGGCTTATTCTTCATAAGAATATGTCTGTCAACCAACTTCTCCTTGCTTTTTCAGCCAGGCATTGGCCAGGGCGGGAGGACCCTTCCAAAGATGGCCACCTGAGCTGAGTCATGGTTAATAGAAGGGGTAAGGTCAGCCTATTTGCTCATTCACCTGGTCACTACAATCTATAGTGTTTTATAGGTACATCATGGCACACAGGATTCTGGGAAGGAGAACCAGTGCTGTAGTTCCTATGCTCGAGATGGGCTGATAAATGGATTTTGACGTTATAAAAAATAAGCTGCCTACCAGCATACCAAAGTTTCCAATGGCAGAATTCTAACCAGCAGTTGGGAAGACAATGGCTGGCCTCTAACCTGCCAGGAAAATGAACCGACTCTCCTGCCTGCACCCGATTTCACACTTACATTGCGATTTCCACCGTGAAAATGGATTAATTCTGAGGCTCTTTCAGTTGTGATTAAACGTTTTCTATCTGTGGTGCTGTCAGGATTGCAAAGCACCTATTAGGGCAGTTAATTACAGCCACACAGACTGTTTTAACCTTCACAATTATCTGTGTTTGCAGAGGCTGACCCCTTCCCCAGTTATCACTTACAGGTTAGCAACGCTCAGGGCAGGCCAGAGGATGGACGGACCAGCGAATCAAACCAGGGAGCACTGGAGAGGTCAAGGCAGAAGATCTGCACGTTACAGAAAGACGTGCCTGGTGTGAATCCCCTGACTTTAGTGGCTAATCATGCAGCTACAAAATAGTTTCTTCCCAGTGTTACCGCAGGCCTGGAGAGAAGTGTTCTAGAATCTTAGCGCTGTACCAGGTGTTCCACCCATGCTCACCAAGGAAGTTGAGCATCTTTTCTCCTCACTGCGTTGGCCACTTTTCCCTTGGTGTGTGTCCAGGATAATATAGCAGCAGTGACAGCATCAACTGTCAGCTTCTGTGCAGCTCCTATAAGAGAATTGTGTGACTCAGTCTCCCCAAGTCTGAGCTTGGCATAAGTATTGCCTTTTTATACAAGAATGAGTCTTAAAGCTCAAGAAGGTTTAAAAACTGCCCCCTGTCATTTCTGCGAGTTGTGACTTTATATTCTACTTTGAGAGCTGACACTACAGCATGTTCCCCCAACCAAAGCTCTGTGGGGCGTTATGGGCAGTTTACTTAGCAGCTATATGAACCTTTTTGCCCATTTTGACTGCCTTCTGCAGAAACACACTAACGCTGTCCCTGCTTGAAATGATGGGTCTTGAGATTTCTTCCTGTTCTTCCTTGTAGGAAGAGAGTCATAAAATAGAGTTACCAGTTACCAGCAAAGAATGGGTAGGTTAAGAACATTGGGCGGGTTCTCAGGTAGGCTGGTTCATTCATTTTCTGTGCAATGAGGTATGATTTCATGTGGAGAGTTGTGGTCAGGGAAGGGGCACGGTGAGGGTAGATCACTGAGGGATACAGTAGAGACTGGGAGACCATAAGAGACTTTTCCTACCGTGTTCATAAATAGCAATTGGGATGGCACCGTCATCATGTACCAAGTGCCTTGAAATGCCATTTCTAGCTATCTTCATATATAATGTATACATATATGCATATATATATATGTGATGTATATAATCTCATTTAATGTTCTCCTAAATGTTATGAACTAGGCACTAATATTATTAACACTGTACAGAAATCAAACAAATTATACAAGTACTGACTGCACAGAATGTTATTTGACCTAAATTATTCAAGTGGTAGCAGTGAAAGACTTGCTAGGTGTGTTAGCAAGTGACCTACAATTTACTCATAGAGACAGGGAACCAGAGGTATAGGGGTGCTGTTTATAGAAATCCTATTTTCCAGAGCACAAATACCCCCACTGTGGCCAAAGTGACCACTCCAGGTCTGCCAGGGAGAATCACCCGCAAGCAGAGTGGGGTTGTAAAGCATAAACATATCATGTAAAGCATATCACTGACCCATCAGTATCCCATTAACATGCGTTTGTGTCTGTGTGTGTGCATGCACGCATGCATACGCGTGCATGGGTGTGTGCACATGTGTGTATTTTGCATGTGACTGTACCTGTGCAAACAAGGGTAAGAGAAAAGGGTGTGTGGGGTGTCTTTTCTTCTTTTTCTCTGCCTTCCTGCCTTGAGACGGGGTCTCTGACTTGTCATTTGGCCAAGTTCTCACTCTCCAGCATATGCCGTTTCCTGCGTGACAGGGAAGTTAGTTTACCCCTTCTGTATGCTCTCCATTGCTTCTTTGACCATCTCCTCTTGTTCTCCTAATATCAGAAAGTATCCAGCTAATAACAAATTTAATCAATTGTCAGTCCTGACTCAATTAGCATGTAGACTCTAGGCTTTCTTATGCCCCAGGCTGAGTTCACAGGCATTGGCATTAGCGATCCAGATTTGAATCTTGGCTCCTTTATCACATGTGCAATTTGAGACAGCTCCTCAGCCACTCTGGGTCTCACTCCATGACAAATTGGGTAAAGCTGCCTCCAGATTGTTGTTGCTGTAGTGATGATTGCATGCATATGGCTAGTTCAGAGCTAGCTATGGTTTTTCCTGCTATGTAATATTCCTAACAAGTATTAAAATATAGAGGCTTTTTTATTTTACTGTTAAGATAAGATTTGGTGGAAACAAGGGGTTGTAAGCCCCAGTAGCCTCCTAGGATCCCCTAACTGGGAGAACACTGAGAGTGGAATTTCTGCTGTTTTATCTGTCAAATACACAACCTCTATCTCTAGGCACGCCCCTTAGTCAACCGATGGACTTTCCTGTTTGAATTTTAATTTAATATTTGCTTGGATGATGCTTTTAGAGTGTGTTTAAAAATCTTCACACAACCTTCCCTTCCTCATTATAAGAAGCTGAATACTTTGATGCTCTTGTCTAAAATAATACATCAGAAGATTAAGCATGTTTCTGATGAGATGTGAGTATCTTCAGGTAGTGGTCAAAATGAAGAATTTGCATTTAAATGGAAAGATTAATGACTAACACACAAAGCCCATATTTAATCACCATTTCTTTAACACACATAATTTACAGTTTTATTCAGATTATCCACCTTAATTCAGTAATAAAAATGATAGGTGCAGTATTTTATAAAACAATTCCCATGCCACCAATCATGTGTCCCAGTTACAAATATTTCTGAGGTTGCTGCTTTCACACTGTTTCTCAGGAATGATCTAAATGTTGGTACAGTAATTCGGTGTAACTATATATCAGAAGGTGTGAGTCTCACCTCATAGAAATAGCTCAAGCTGAAAGGAAAAAATAATCACTTGGAAGTGACTTACTACGCAGGCCTCCTCTTTCCTCTCAAATCTGGGCTAAGCATGAGTTGGCCCCTACTTCAATTTTTTGTTGTTGTTGCTGTTGTTTGTTTTTCAAGACAGGGTTTTGTTGTAGCTTTGGAGCCTATCCTGAAACTAACTCTTGTAGACCAGGCTGACTTCGAACTCACAGAGTTCTGCTTGCCTTTGCCTCCCGAGTGCTGGGATTAAAGGTGTGTGCTCCCATCGCCCGGCTCCCTACTTCAATTTTAAGCAGTACTTCAAAAGAAACGGCCCTCTTCCAGGGAATCTTGTAGTGAAAATACAAAGGGGATATATTTTCCTTTACACCAAAATGCAAAGAAACGTTCTAGAAGAGAACAAATATCATCCCACCGAAAGCTGTGATGAATTTTGGTCCAATACATTGTAAATCAAGAATTAATCAGGTTTATGCTTCTAATTCCAGAGCTCAAGAAGCAGAGGCAGGGGGTTCACAAGTTATAGTCCAGTCTGGGTTAGTAATGAGTTCTATGTTATCTGGGGGTATATAGTGAGTTCCTGTCTCAAAAGCTAAAAACAAAAGAAACAAACAAACAAAGTGTGCTGTACTATAAATATCATAAACCATTTTCCTTTGTAATCAACCTCTGTTATCAATGTTTATCCCAGGCCCAGAGCAAAGCCCGTGAATATATTAAACAGCTTTGCCTGGGGTAAGGGACCCTGACAAAGGGGAAACCGCTCCCAGATATTGAGTGATGTCTGTTCTCTGTCTGTGGCTTTGGGCTCAGTGTCGAGCAAATGTTGAAATCTGATTTGCTTTAGCTGGAGAGTTGTAATGAAATGACAACTTTGAATTAAATAATAATCTTTCTCAGTGGGGAGCAGCCAATAACAGAGCCAGCAATGTAGGCCTTTGCAGACAACTTCAAGATACTAGCTGATACTCAGTCATCCTTGGGGGCCTGATCTCCTCAGCTGCTCCCCTCCTCTCCTCCTCCACACCTTCACTCACTGCCCTCTCCTTTCCCATCTCCCATCTGGAAGTTGCAAAGAAAATTTACATTTAGTAAGCAAGACAATGATAAAACATGAAAAACTGGAAAGAATAAGCAATTAGACCTTTGCTTCGTTTTTTCTTATTGGCTTCGTTTTTTCTTATTGGCTTCATTTAATTCTAGGATTTGACTTGGTATTTTAAAAAATAACTGCTCTCCCCTCAGTTGGCCTCTCCACTTCCTATTGATCCTTTTGACTGCTGACCAGTAAATTTAGCTCGGCATCCTTTGCTGATGGGAGAACAGAGTGAGCTCTCTTCCATAGAAGAGCACGGCAGCCGCTGTTCGGGCTCCATGGTCCTTAGTTTGCACGCTATAGTAAGGGGTGAGCAGGAAAGGTGCCTAAAGAGGAGGCTTTGCCCATTCTGAAGGATGCAATTATAAACAAACAAAGAAACAAGAGATAGTCAATCTGAAAGTACATACCATGTAAGCCTGGGACCTGACTTCAATTCCCAGCAGCCACACCAAGAGGCCAGGCATGGTGGTTCACCTTGTAAGCCCCACACTCCAGAAGCAAGGATAGAAAGGCCCTGGGGTTTACTGTCAAGCAACTTAGCCTATTTGGAAAGTTCCAGGTTAGTGAGCGTCCCTGTCTCAAAAATCAAGATGGATGGGACTCCTAAGAAAAGACACCCAAGGTTGATCTCTGACCGCTACATGAATACTCACACTTGCCCCTCCACAAAATGATATATGCATAATAAAATAACTTTAAAATAGAAAACAAAACTGAAAATTGTTATATGAGGGGGTAACGAACTCAGGAAGTTAAAACTTGCGCGTTCTCTCTCACATGTGGATCTTAACTTTTAATGTTGGCGTGTATGGTAGCCAGAAGATGTAAATGTGGTTACAGACTGCAAATGAGATAAAAGGCCAAAAGAGAGAATAAGAGGTATATAACAGAAAAGAGATGGGAGGCGGAATATACCACTGACATCAAAGCCAGAGGGTACAGAAGGAAGAGGTGATAACTGGGTAGGGGGTAATAAAAACAAATCTTCTTTTTTTTGAAAAATTTTATAACGAAGCCTAATATTTTATGTTAATAATTATAGCAACTAGCTAACTAACTAAATGAATAAATCTGAAGCCCTAAACAGTTCCAGACGATTTCCCCAAGGGGAGCTCTGAACAGAGCTGACCTATATAAAATAAGCTGATAGCCAGGAAGATAAACTTTAAAAGCACACAGTGCCTCTTGGTTCTAAAAATGTGAAGAATGAAAAATTAGTTGAAGAACGAGGGTCTAATGTGGTTTCTAGTCTCAGTCAGTGACCGCATCAGGGCTGTGTTGTGGAATGATCCCTGAAGTATAATAGACAAAGACGTGGTCCAGTGGCTAATGAAACCAGTACAGTACAAAGAATACATAGACCTTAATTTATGGCCCCTCTGTTGCATCTGGATTCTTATCCAAAAGACCTTTTAATTAAGCTCCCTCAGGTGGGAATCGGTGCACATTTTCACTAGCCCAGGGGTAATAGAAAAAGCCAAACAAGGTCTTTGTTTCTCTCTGGCACTCCGTTCACTAATCATCTCTCCCCTATTCATCTCAGGCTTCCGCCAGAGTTCATTTCATCTTCATCAACATTGCCATCTTCCCTCTCATATTTCAAACAGCAATTGGAAAGCAGATATTTAATCAGAAAAGTTTGGGATTCATTTTTCGGATACCCAATCTGTCTTTAGAGGCTTTCAGACAGACAAAATTGCTGTTGACTACAAAAAACAACGCAAGTCTGTGTCCTTGAGAAATATTAAAACCCTGGAGAAAGTTCAGGGGCCTTAGAGCCAGGCCACATTCCAGCTCAGTCACTATTAAGAGCCTGACCTTGGGTTACTCATGTAATATCCCAGAACCTCAGTATTCTTGCCTGAAAAATGGAATCAGCTCTCCAAAGTATGTTCCTGGAAGAGTGGTATATGCAGGCGTCCCAATCCAGTAGAGAAAAGTCAGTCTTAGATAGTCAGATAAAGAGGGGTTCTCTTGTAAAACTGAAGTTCAGGACCCAGAAACAGGATGTTTAGGGTTGATCTTCAAAATGAGAGAAGAGGAATATCACTGCGATAGATGGGACACACTGGCCAATGCTGTCACCCTGCGTGATCAGCATAACTAACAGCTTCAGGGGAGTCGAAACTGCAGGAAGGCTGCTGCCAGGACCTGGTCCCATCCTCTCTGCCTATCTGTTGTTCCTCTGTCTCCAAGAACCCACAGTGTTCCTCCTGTTCCCTGTAGGCTACCGACTCATTCTGCTCCACCATGCCAGAACACAGCTTCTCAGTGTCACCGCTTTGAGACTAGCCATATACACACATACTCTCTAGTAGCTGTTGAGATCAGTCCCAAATTTACAGAAGGTTCTGGGTAGAGTGTTAGGTAACCTCGGTCCAATATGATGAGGATGGGGTATAAGGTCATGTAGTACAGAATGGCTCCTGGAGATTCATCAATGTCACAGCAAGGTCAGCTAAAGAGGGACTTGTGACTTGAAAAGACATTCTATAAGCTACTACTGTAATGGTCTGTCCTGTCCCTTTAAGAGACAAGCCCCGCCCACTCCCTCCCTTCCCACCCCTCACCCCCCCTCCCTTCCATCACTAAGGCAGGCAGACCTTCCTTCCTGCCTACAGCTTGAGTCTCTTCCTTTCCATCTCTCTCCCAAAAAGGTAGCTGCTGCTAAGGCTCCTCTTCTTTACCCCCTCCCCCACCAGGTCTCTCTCTCTCTCTCTCTCTCTCTCTCTCTCTCTCTCTTCTCTCTCTCTCTCTCTCTCTCTCTCTCTCTCTCTCTCTCTCTCAGTTTTTCTTCCTTCTCCCCTTCCCCCTTTCCCTTTCCTCTCCATAACTTACTAAATAAATATCCAACCTCACTCTGCATGGTGTGCCTATCCATCTGTCTCTCACCTGCCACAGCTCTGGCTCCTTGTGGGACTGGCTGTTCCATCTTGGTCTCTCACCCACCATGTGATTCCCTGCCTAGGACCCACTGACCCTTATGACCCATGAGCCGCTCTGGGCAGCTGCCTTCATGGCCCGCTGTGGTCTCGTACCCACTGCTCACTGCCGCTACTCAGGGACCTGCAGCATTTCTGCCACTGCACCCCTTGGGGATCAGTGCCATTTTATTTTTATCATTAGATTGTTGCCTGAGACTTGGGAAGCTCTCCCACCCCTCTCCTGGGGTCAGGATCCAGAACCAGGTATTTTATTTTCACACTCACATCAGCAGCTTTGGTGGTGAGTTTTCCCCTTCTAGCCCCCAACTTCAGCCTTCCTGGCTATGGTTGAGCCCTCCACTGCTTTCCATAGCTAAAAACATGACCAGACAACCTGGGGTCAGTCCTCCCATGCTAGCACTGCAAAAGCTGTGCAGTGCATTTGACTGAGGCCCAGATCCCTTGGATTTCTCTTTCTCCTTTTTTTTTTTCTTCTGTTGTCCTCGCCATGAGAGATCACTCTTGCTTCCAAGTTGCCCAACTCTAGCCAGTCAGGCTTTAACACCCCACTTATAGAGAGAAGATGCTCTTCTATACACCCTGCCATGTTTGCAGCCCTGTTTTTCACAGGTTTTCACATTTTCAGCTATGGTATAAACCCTCAAACTATCAGTCACCGGCTTCTGAAACTGTCCCTTCCACTGCTACTGCTGGTCTTGCAGAAACCAACAAGATTGGTTGGATTCACAAGGCAGCTAATTTTTCAATTCCAGCCTTTGCTGCAACAGGACAGGTCTCACCTTCAGGTCTCTCTTCCGTACAATATGTGACTGCTGCCATTTTGACTGAGGTCAGGTGACCTTACCACCATCTTAACTGAGATCAGGTGACTTCACTGCCATCTTAACTGAGAGCCAGACCAGGTGACCAAGTTCCACAAAAACAAAAATTTGGAAGCAAAACTGTAGACCTCTCCAGATGGAGCACGGATAGTGAGACTGGCATGAGTCTTTTGCTCTTCAGTGAATTGGTCCAAAATGTAAACCAAAGAGAATGTTAGATGGCAGGAGCTAGAGGCCTCTCTGACAGTTCTGTGTTTAAACAAACTGCAAGGCTCCTGCAAGAATCATTGGGCTCCTGTCCTAAAGTCAAATAGCAATCCTGAGTTAGAGACAAGGACCCTAAGGATGCACATTCCATTCATAATTACAGTCTGATTTCTTTTCATCCTCCAGGCTCTTTCTCATTTTTGCCTGAATTCATTTTGTCAGAAGTGATCCCAAACAATATGAACCACCAGCCCTGTCTCAGACAGTGAAGGGAACTCATGCTCCCACTGGGATTCATGCAGCAGTCCCTGGCTCCAGTCCAGAGGCTTTAGCAGATGCCTACACCAGCAGCAATCCCTGGGGCTTCCACATTGGAACTCCCAGGTTTGGTCTGCTGATCAGACTCTCTCCATGAGCACTAAAACTTCAGAGGTGACAAGCTTGGCCCCTGAGCAGCACAGTGCCATCTTCTGAGGATGCTGCCCTGCAAGGCTGGCTCTGTGTTTCACTTCTCTTCCTCCTCCAGGCCCCTCCCACCTTCTCTCTGAATTTCTCTCTACTCTTCATAACCAAGGACCAACAGAGGCAGTCCTTTCTTTTCTCCAGCACTCACCAATGGGGATCTAACATACAGTCACAAGTTGGTGTCTCTGGCCACAATTTTTACCTTTCCTCACAAATAAGTGACAAATACCTTCCTATTTACAACACAGAACATACTAATTAGGTTCCCGAAAAGGCTGCAGATACCAGGATATGCAATTGTTTTCAACTACCTTGCATAGAGGAAATGCTAAATCAAGCTAAATTAAATCCAACAGAGTTCTAGACAGTTAACAAGCTTTGATTAACCCCCTGCTGTG
The DNA here is from genome assembly GCF_903992535.2 of Arvicola amphibius. Lineage (NCBI taxonomy): Eukaryota > Metazoa > Chordata > Mammalia > Rodentia > Cricetidae > Arvicola > Arvicola amphibius. The sequence continues at coordinate 50,515,758 of NC_052058.2, forward strand.
CTGGGCACCCAGCCATGACTCCATTAAGCCTAATACTGCTTAATTTATGAAAATGTTGTCACAATTATTCTGTTTCTAAAAGTTAGGTTCCTTCAAACAGGAAGTGCATTTCACAAAAAGGAAGCACATTTCACAATATATATCACTGATCTCAATCCCCTTGCTGTTTGGCACACGTTTATGAATATCTAGTTGTATAGATACTTCTTGGGGGGATGGTTCGCCTAAACTAGGTTTTCTTCCTCTGCTACTCCAATTCTTCCAGCAGTCATACTCATGGAAGCCCACATGTCTGGCTACTGTCTAAATAAGGTCATCCAGGTTCTATGGAACCTGCGGAAATTGAGCATCTATTCATTATTCTGTTTGTAGCTTGCACATCCTCTGTGAACTTGGAGACAATATGGGCTCAGGAGACCAGAGTACAAGGAGGAAGAAGAGGAAGAGAAGAATGTGGAGGAATGAGAAAAAGTGAGGGAGGACAGATACAGGATGAGAACTATGGATCGGAACACAAAGACCTCACTTGGCAAAGAAGCTTGGTCCCCTTAAAACTGCTCTATATTCAGGGAATACTTTGTCCTGAGAAATTGCCTCCTGAGAATGGATAAATAAGGATGCTTTTGAAAATTAGCAAGTGACAAAATGACATTGTAAGTCACTGAGGAAAGCTGTACCTTATTCTCCTTTGGGTCAAGGGGAAAGACCCAGTAACCATGCTATTGGGAAAACTGTCACCAGGTGGTGCTTCTGCCAATATATTTGAGATGCTGCTTGCAGCTGGAACACATGTGCCGCGGGATGCTCTGGTTATCCAGCACCACACCCAATCTGCAAGCTGCGTAGGAAACGATCATACCTGCAGCCCAGACTCTAAGGGACAGCTTCCCCAAGCCATGCCTCACACAGATATAAGCTTCACACATCAGTGTTTCTTTTCTCGTGGTAAACGGATACGTCATCTCTAACTTTAATTAATTATAGACAATTTGAAAAACACTGTCAATAAAACAGAGTGTTGTGTACTTGTGGGAAAAGAAATGAGATGAAAAAAAATATAGCCTGTCCCATTATTCATTTGTATTGATCTAGATGTTCAAGCCAATATATCACAATTTGACAAAAGGTTAAATATTAACAGAAGAATCATTAATCTAACAAAACAAATTAGCATAACAGTGGCCCTCCTGACTGGTGCTCTGTGTACTGTAGATCTGGATAGACTGTGGAAGTCGTCAGACTGAGGTTTGGTACAGATCTTTACAGACTCAGCTGTACCAGGCTTTTTCCTTGGGGCTGCCAACCAGTTCCCAAATCATGACATAGAGACGTATTATTAGTTTTGAATGCTCCACCTAGCTTACATTTCTGGCTAGTTCTTTCCACTCAAATTAACCTGTTTCTCTTTATCTACCTTTTGCCTCTTTATCACTTTTCTTACTTCTTTATATCTTACTTTCACTGCTTCTTTATATCTGACTGGCTAGCATCTGCCTGACTTCTTGCCCCAGGTGTGACCCTTGTTCTCTCTTCCTTCTTCTTTTGTTCTTTCCCTTCTTTCTCCAGAGCCTAGATTTCTCCTCCTATTTACTCCCTCTGCCTGGCAGCCCTGTCTATCCCTCCTCTGCCTCGCTATTCAGTTCTTCAGCTTTTTATTAGACCAATCAGGTGCCTTGGGCAGGCAAGGTGACACAGATGCAACTTATCTTTACATAATTGAACAAATGCTGCATAAGCAAAAGTAACACACCTTTACACAGTTAAAGTAATATTCTGAAGCATAAACAAACATAACACATCTTTCCCCAGTCAGAATAACAGTCTACAACACCCAGCCACTAACTAGACTAGATTCGGAGGTGAACAAGGCAAAGGGGTCACTTTGGTAGACCGACAAGACCTTAGCATAGGCATCTGCCACACAAAACATATATGCCCTTAACAAGGAAAGACTGTGGTACACAAGGTAGCATGGCCTTGACACATTTTCTTTTCAAATACTTCAGTGGGTGGTAGGGTTGCAGCATAGCCAGCTCATCTTTGCATTTGGGAAACAGCACTGGCTTTCTGCTCTTGTCTCCTGCTGTGGGCAGGCCCAATGATGCTGTTCATGTTATCATCAGACTCCTCTCTCTGACCAACAGGCAGAAGTTTTCCTGGATGTGAAGCACGAGCTTATGGAGGTGATAAGGAATCTGAGACTGTTCTCCAGCAAACACCGCTGACTTATTCTTTTAAAACATGGAGAGCTGGAGAGTGATCTTACACAGGGTAGGTTCCTCGTAAACTGAATGGCCCAAGATCAAATACACAAAGCCTAGTTAAAACTATGGGGCTGGAGAGATGGCTCAGAGGTTAAGAGCATTGCCTGCTCTTCCTGAGTACAATTCCCAGCAACCACATGGTGGCGCACAACCATCTGTAGAGAAATTTGGGGCCCTCTCCTGGCCTGCAGGCATATATGCAAACAGAACTCTGTAGACATAATAAAAAAATTTTTTAAAAAACTATGTTTTTCTTTATGGTATTAAAAACCAAATTGCACATATAATTTCCTCTGAGAGTAAAATACTATTTCTATGATTTTTATCAGCTTCTCTAGTTTTTGGTCAGTTCTTCTGTTGAATTTATTACATTTATTTATTTATAGTTACATACTGTCCTGAGTGTCTTCCTACATTTCCTTCCATTCCGAACCTATGGAATCTAGACATTGGTTCTGTATTCACCAGTATACCTGACCTGGCATCCATCTGCAAGGAAATTCAGAAGAAGACTTTCTATATTTGGGGCAGAAGGAGTGAAAGCCTAGAAATGTTCAATGATTAAATAAATTATTGATCCACTTGGATATATAATTAGAAACTTGGATCAAATCTGTCAGCGATTCCTGTCAATGTTGGTGCTTTAATATTATAAATTAAAGCTGGGCTGTGGTGGCATATACCTTTACTCCAGGCACTCAGAAAGCAGAGGTAGGTAGAACTCTGTGAGTTCGAGGCCAGCCTGGTCTACAGAGTGAGTTTCAGAACAGCCAGGACTGTCCCATAGAGAAACCCTGTCTCAAAAAAAGATTATAAATTAAAAATCACCACTATTATGAGTATTTTCAAAGATTACAAACTTTTGATAACAATTAGCAATTTGCACTTCCCCAAGAACTAAAAGAGAAACTAAAAATTAAAATAAAATATTATAAGAGGATACTGACACTTCATGACCACTTGACAGTTTACAGTAAAAGAGAACACGATCAGTTTCCATAAAAGTCATTCGTTGTAAAAACCAAACTTACTTGTGTGAGAAGAGATGACACTCTCCTTTGCCAAGTCATGTTGAGCAGCTATGACCAATTTCAGAGACACTTCCCCTTCTAAACACATTATGTTTCCAATGATCTATGGATTTCATCTGATATCATCCTTAAACTATTGCCTGCATCAAGCCCAGTTGTCCACTTCAAATGTAAAAGGCACACACGTGCACGTACTAGTGGCCAGACAAGGATGTTTGGTTGAAAAAGGATGACTTTTAAGAGAGATCCAGCTCTGTAACTTTTGTAAACTCTTTTCCTAGCTTCTGCCATGACAACAGCCTGCTTCAGCTGCAGAAGCAGTTACATCATTGTTGTGGCCAGGCTCACCCTTTAAAATGCCACTTCTTGTCTCTCATCTCTCTTCTTGCCTGTTCTCTCTGTCTCTCTGTCTGCCTGCCTGCCTGCCTCTCTCTTGTCCCCACTCCAAGCCTTTCACTCTTGCACACCCTCCCCTTTCCCTGATAAACCTCTTGCACTAACTCTGTTGCACGTGGTGTATTTGCTTAGTGGCGTACCTCAGCATAGCCTGTCTAAAGATACCCACTTTGCCTTTTTTTTTTTTTTAAGATCCCTTCACCTTTTTCACCATGCCAGAGTTGTCTGAAAGGACTCCCTTCTGCAACATGGAATCATTGTGAGTTTAAGCATAGCTCATCAGCATTTAAACAACTCTTAAGATGCCCTTTCTCCCTAACTCATCTCTACGAGCATGGCTTCCCTGAGCCTCCTTTTTTTCCCAAGATTTGGCATGAATCTATGGTAGATGCTGTCTTCTTTAGAGCACTGGATATCCAGGAGTCTTCAGAGATGCTCGCCAATGCTCTATACTCAAGTTCATTCAGAATAATTTAGAATTCTCCAGGACTGGAATACTTTATCAAAAATATAGATAATCTAGAAACAGGGAAGCCCGATAGACTCATAATGTATTAAAAGAAATTTTTTTTAGTGAAAATTAAGAAACTGAGATAGTATTAGTAGTGGATGTACATGGATACATTGACTGACAGAGGAGATTTTAAAATTCATTGAGAAATCTTAAGAGAAAAACATCAGGTCAATTCCAAGTCTTCTCTATTGGAAAAGGAAAGTTTTGTTGGAGTCTTGGTGTGCTAATAGCTACTTTCCAATCTCTAATTTATAGAGGCCCCTTTCTGCTTGGCTTTTTACTCTGTGCAGCACTGGCCAACTTCAAAGACTGATGAAATCTGAGAGTGGTATTAGATCTAACATCATCTCAAGATGGGCTTTAAGCTGAGCGAGAATGAGCTGGGCAGGAGAGGAAATAGAAAGGAAGAGAAAGGGCCTGCAGATGAAACTCTTAGCCTCCTAGGAAATAGAAATATTATTTTTCAATCCTCTCTAGCAATCTCTGGGGCAGTTTATGCTGCTCTGAAATCATGCTGTTTCCTAGAATGGCATTGGAATAAAGATATTGCAGAGTGAGATGGATTATAATTTATGTGTCCCAATTAGCAAGAGGGATTTCCTGGAAGCAGCACCGTTCTCTGATATGACTCTCGGTGGCTGTGCGTGGAATCTTTAGGCTGTACTAAGCAGAGGATGCAGTTACGTTGGGTCAGCATCTCAGAAGTTATTTCCTGCATCACATTCAGCTCCATGGTCCGAGGACGGGCTCTGAATACTAGTAACTGCTCCAGGGGTTTCTCTCTTTGTCCTCATCAAAAGCACCTTCATTCTGGATCTACCAGAAATGAAGATTTTAAATCACTAAGCCGAATCTTGGTAGAGTGAGAGGTGCAAAATATGAGTGAAAGCAAATGTGTTTAGAAGTAAGAATCGAGAATCCACAAAGTATAGGATAAGGCTTAAAAATATGACCTATCTAGCAAGCAAAATATTAAGATGCTGATGTAGTCATCCCATGTTACCCTTCTACAGCCATGTGCCAGGTTAGAAGCAAAGACTGGGCCAGCAGGATGGCTGGGAGGGTAAAGGTGCCTTTTGCTAATCCCCATGATCTCAGTCCCCTTCCTTGGACTCTGAAACCCTAAACGTTGTCCTCTGTCCTCCACATATGTGCGGTGACACATACACTCCTACACATAGATACTCACAAAATAAATATGTAATAAAAAGTAGTAACTGGCCTTCTCAAGACGATTTCTTTAAGAAAGAAACAAGGTTATTAACACAAGTGACACTCTTAATTCATACTAGGGTTAAAGCTAGTGTTTCTTAAAAGACATTTTAAAGGTAGCAACTTTACACAATATAATAGGATACTCCATGCTTCAGAGATGCTAGACCTGGGTTAGCATTTCGACTCAGCTGTGTATTAGTTATAAATCATCTTCTATGAACCTAATTGAGGTTAGGGGGTTATTATTCACTATGTCATAGTCTTGCTATAACATATGTAAGGTTCATATAATAGTAGCGCAACAGTCTTCCCATAAATAAGGTTTTCTCTATCACTGTCATGAGTTGAATCCTTAAACCTTTCCTAGATTTTCTTGGCATGCAACCAAATTTTAAAATAATACAAGAAGTATAAAAGTAGGGCTGTTAATCCATCATCAGCTTCTGCATTGAGCTTCAGCCACCCCCACGTCAGACACATTTGGGAAATCATTGTGTCCATACTGAATGTGGACAGACTTTCTCCTTAACTAGTTCCTAAAATGCACAGGTTAAGAGCTGTTTACATGTCATTTGCATTTTAGTAGGGATTTTGTGTGACTTGGAGGAGATACAAAGAGCATGGGAGATATGCATTGGCTGTGTACAGTACTGTGCCTGTGCTAGAAACAGGGCTGGAGAGTAAGGTGGGGAAGCGCCCCGGGAACTGAACTGATGTTGGCTGGACTTTACTCCTCCTGTAATTCAATGCAAGAGGAGACATGCTCTGAGCTGGATTGTTTTATTCCTGCAAGCATCCCCCCCCCCCCTTACTGTATACTCTTCAAGGGTTTGTATTATTGGACATGAGGAACCTCCTCCCATCTGGGTGTTGGGTATTTCTTTAAACTGACAGTCACATCCAGAGGCTTGGTCACACTCAGTTTCCTTCCATTAGCAAGGCTGATGTCTGTAATGTGCTATTTCACCTGAAGGCACCTCCTGTCTTAGTTCTGTTCTTTTGACGTTAACTGTCATCAAGCCTCATGCTTGACCACCTCAGATGTTCCCAACAGTTTAATTCAACTTTGGGATTATAGGACTTTGTCCCATGTTTTCCTACAACACGCCTGTCCACGTACCTTTGTCTCAGAGCAGTGTATCACTGCTGTTCGTTATTCTTGAAAGTAGGTAAGAAACGCAAATTCAGTTTTTTGGCTTTACACTTGTGCTCAGATCTTCCTGTTCACTTTATAATTGTGATTCAAAGATGATTTTCTAATAGATAGTTTTTAAAAATGACCAGATAAACCAAAACAAGAAAAGCAAAAAGAAAAGCCCACCCTTAGCAACAGCAGCAACAACAGAACAGCTCACAGATCACCGTCACCTGAGTCCTGACTCGCCACTCCCTGTCTATGATCTCCGAAGATTCACTTTGTAGGCTGTTCACCCGTTCCTTCCAATCTCCTCTGCTTTCTTTGGCGTCAAAGGAATCTTGTCCTGAAGTTTGATGTGCTTTCCCCTTTCCCCTCAAGTGTCATTTGCTTTAGATATGCAAACAGTTTTAACAATTCAGACATTTTGATGTGATATTCCTAAGGTTGACTGATATTGAAAAAAATGCACCCCTTTCACTAAGAAATAAAAATCAATTTCAAGGAAAACAATTTAATTAGATTTCTTAGTGAAATGGTGCATTTTTTCAATATAAGTCAACATGTTAGATTTTCTCTGCCATCTTAGTTGGCACCAATTTTGCTTCAGCAATTCTCTTTTATCCATGTTATAGATCTTTCCCCCCGCCCTAACTTTAGTTCTGATCAGTTTTGGGTGATTTTGTTTTTTAAAACCCCTTCTCTCCCCACCACCTATCTTTCTGAAGGCATTGTTTTGTGTTTTGAGATTCATTTAGTCCTTCTAGTATGGCCACTATTTCTAAAAATATTGCATTTATTTTTGTTTTCCATATATTGGCATTTTCAATGCTTTCTAGGTTGTTTTAAAAGAAGACTTCAAATTTTGAGCGGTGTTTTGAACATCTCTTGCATGTGTTCATTCTCTGTAAAGATCCTTCCATCCTCATTTTTTTAAAGCTTATGTAGGATTGGACCTGGTTAGTTCTCTTTCCATTATACCCTATGGAATTAGTTTCCTTGGATTTTGGCTAAGAAATTTGGGTCAACAAAATGGATTTTTGTTAGTGTTGTTATTTTGTCTTTTTTTTCTCTCCAAAGTTCTATTCCTATTGGTTTAATGTTGCATTAAAAATAGAACATGCAAACTTTAGGATGTCCCCTTCTCTCTCCATTTCTTCCACTTTTCCTAGACCCTCTGCTCTGATGGTTCTGGCCTGGCAAACCTCACCATCATCTCTCCCTGTTCTGAAGTACTCTGAGGGGCACCTCTGAACTCTTATACCAACCAGATGAACAACTGCTGAAGGCCTATGGGCTACTCCTCTATTAGGAACATAGCCGAGCTTTTGGGTGATTGTCATTTTTACATGGCTTGCCCAGTGTTCTATTCAGGGACTATGAATGCCGTGGGATTCCCCTCTTATCTGATTTGTGACCATTTTCTCTCAGGGGTACTGATTGACATCCGTTTGCATTTTGAGCATTTAGACATCCATTGTTATTCCCCTGCACCACTCCTGTCTTCCTACCCCAACTCTCTACTTCCCCCCCTCCATGTTTTCTCCTTTCCTTTTCCTTCTTTCTTTTATTGGGCTCAAACACAGTGCATTGTAGAAGCTAGGCAAGTGTCAGAAGGTAGTTCAAGAATGGAGTTGTGTGAGAAAACTCCAAGAAAACAGGACAGGAATCTTGTGACTTCAGCTTCTTGAAAAACTGAGAATTAGTCATGGAATGCATCCTTGTGCTCCTCCCAGGAGTAGCACTTGGGACTGATTTACTTCAGACTATTCATTACCACTGGCTAGAGTTATTTGTTTAGGTACCTCTATGGAAAAAAATATATTTTTGCCACATTTGGCCTATGCACCACATGCAACTTGCCCTTGCAATTGTACACCCTCCTCTGAACCCTCAGAGAGTAAATTATTGGATGCTGTGAATAGAGTAGGCTATTGTATGAGACTTCAGTCTCCCTTACTTATGGGCTCCATTCTCCCAGGTCCCACTGTCTCCAGAGCGATGAACGGGTGAGCAGTCTGCCTCAGGCCTCCTTTCAATTGTTTGGTTCCCAGATCTCTGTTTATCTAGGTGGTTTCTCTCTCTCATCCTATGCAAAGATTCAGAGACAAACACACTGTCACCACTGTTATTTCCCAGACTGTAATTTATATCTTTAAAAAAGCAGGAACGACTCTTTCATTTACCATACATAGAAGTCAAGGCGACCAGGCCAAAGGGAGCCAACCTGGTGTCTGCCTGGCACTGTCAGAGGTACTGACCATGCCTAGCCAATAAGGGACAACCAAGTGGTGTTTCCTGAGCACTTAGCAACAGGCGCTGTCTGAGTTCCTGATTGTGCCTAGCCAATGAGGGGCAACCACACAAAGTCAACTGTCAACTATCAGAGTGCCTGGGTGCTGGCAGGGTTTATAAGTCCTCCCCACCCCGCACTGTTGAACAATCAGTCCTGTCCCTTTCATCTTACGCCCAGGTCTGTGATCGCTGATGTTACGCCTTCTTATCTCCTCCCCCAAGAAAGACATTAGGGCCCAGTGACAACTATAAAGTAGGTTTGCATAAAGAAGAAAACACCCGAAAGAGTGAGTTTGGGTTCTGTCTACACATGGCAGCTCTGTGTTCCAGGAAGACAATGCCAGTTGCCAAGTTTTAATGTTTTTGAAACTACCTTTTACAAATACAGGTGTGGATTCAATAGGCGGAAAAAAGGGAAGTTTTCATTATGTAGTGATATTTACAATTGATCCCCTAGGCCTCTTTGTTGTCTCAACTCTATTTTCTACCATGAACCTCAGTGGAAGGGATTCGGTGGAGCACTTAGAATGCTGAGCCGGATCCCTGATGCTCGGAAGTTAATGGGCTGTGGCAAGAGAAATGCCAAACTGGGCACAGGTTGCTGCCACCGTTTGTTCTCTGCCCCGTCAGTGATGGGGGGTGGTGGTGAGTTTTCTTGAATGGGAAGTTTTCTGTAGCTCCCAACAGATGCAGGGAGAATGAATCATATACTTTAATAAAGGGAAAAATTAACTTCTAAGCATTAATTTATGCATATGGGAACTCCTTCCATGATAGATTTGCAGAGATCAGATATTTGGGGTTCTTCTTTCCACCACTGGAGTCCCCAGGATCTAAACCATGTTATGAGGTTTGGTAGCAAGTTCCTTTACCCAGTGAGGCAGAAAAAGAAAAACAAAACAGCACATTGAAAAGAGATATTGCTGCTTGTTTCATTGTCCCGCTGAGTTGGGGGAAGTACAAAATTGCAGAACTGAGATAAAATCACCTAGCTAATTTCCAAGCAATAATCTCTTTTGAAAAGTTTAAGGTAATATTTACAGAACATCTAAATGAGCTATTTCTGTTGCTATGTTCTGTATGCAGATTCAGTTTGTTAATATATGGTTAATATACATAGTATGTAGAGTTAGTGTGTTAATGCATAGTTAATACACACAGTTAATATGTAGAGAGTTAGTATGTTAATGCATAGTTAATACACACAGTTAATATGTATAGAGTCAGTATGTTAATATATAATTAATACACGTAGTTAATATGTAAAGTTAGTGTGTTAAAACATAGTTAATATACACAGTTAATATGTAGAGAGTCAGTATGTTAATACATAGTTAATTTACAAGCTAATATGTAGAAAGTCAGTATGTTAATATATCATTAATATACATAGTTAATATGTAGAGAGTTGGTGTGTTAATATATAGTTAATATCCATAGTTAATATGTACAGTTAGTGTGAGAATACATAGTTACTATACATAGTTATTATGTAGAAGGTTATTAGTGCTGGCTATTTTCAATAGTTCTGTGCAGTTAAATCACCTGAATTTTTTTCTAGCAAATTTTTGTAGTTGTACACCAGCTTCTAGCCTTCAAGATGACTCCTAAAATTTTTCTCAAGAGCTGTGGCCCTATCTGAGAGAGAATGTGCGATATATCATCTTTTATGTGAATGAATCCATCCATCCTGCTGATTACACAGCCAGGAGGTTCAAAGCAGCTTCATAAGGAACTGAATTTTTATGATGTCAAACACAAGGAAGACAAAGCTTTGTTTATTAAAAATAAATACTTCGTGAGTATTACTAAGTCTTGATAATTATTGATGACCATGTTTATTGCTGTGGTCAAATTGTTTAGGTTGGAAAGCAGACAGTGAGGACATCACAGTGGAATAGAATCATGGGAGATCTGCACTTAGGTCCAGATCCCAATCGGTGATCAGCTAGCTCTTAATTATTACAGTGGAAGTGGATCCTATACTCCAATGAAAATCAGAACCCAAGTTGATCTGTATTCATTCAGACTTTCAAAAGACAGGGCTGAGATCATGCCTCAGATGGCAGAGTGCTTGCTAACATGTATGGAGTCCTGTATTAAGTTCCTGGCTCTGAATAAACCTGGCATGACAGCACATAGCTATAATCTCAGCACTCTCAATGCTAGAGAGGTGGAAGCAGAAAGACCAGCAGTGCATGAGTATTCTTGGCTGTAAAACAAGTTTGAAACTAGCCTGGGACACATGAGAGCATATCTCAAAATAAAAATACAATTTTTATTTTTATATACTTTGGGTTGGAATGAAGCACTCCTATAGTATACATACATCCTAGCTCTAACTCCTAGCACTTTATAAAACAGGCATGGCTCTATGTGTCTATAACGCTAGAACCAGAGGGGCTGAGACAGGGGGCTTGCCAAAAGTTTAAGTTTAGCATGGACTACAGCATGGGGCCTTATTTCTTAAAATGAAACATATCAAATCAAAGAATGGAGAGAATGATGCTAAACCTTCCATCCCGAGACCACTCCCAGGAGATCTGCTTTCTAGAATGAGATCCTCTTCTTAGAGCCCTTCCTGCTTCAGCCAGGGAGCGCAGAAACACAATGGAGCCAAGTGACCAGTTCACAGCCAACCTGAGACACAAAGTCGCCAAAAGCTTTCCGTCCCGCACAGACAACAGTTAGATAATTCTGGTTTGATTTTATCTGGGCCTTCCACTGACCCTTCTTCCGTATTTCCCCTTCTGCAGAGAGTCACAGACACAGTGCTCTCTCCCCGCATCTGCTCCGCTGCCACGGGGTTCTCTCCCGATGAGTGAGCGAGGCGTGCCAAGGCACTGTGATGAAGAGGTCACTTAATTTCCGTTCGTAAAGCCAAATCTCCCATGCTCCCCGTAATTACCAATCAATTTTACATAAATAGCAAAATTAAGTCCCATTATTCTCATTTGCCACAAAATTAGAGGAATTAATTAAACATGGAAAGGGGGCCAATGCCTGCCAAATCACCACTTCCAGGAGACAGAAACAAATCCCACGCAGGCAGGAAGAAAACTGAACGTGGTATCGAGAGAGTGTGGATGGATGTGACTAGAAACAGCCTGGAGAGGGGCAAGTATCTGACACCCACATACTCAGCGCTCCTGCCTTACAGAGATGGCAGAGGAAACACTCTTCTCCACAGACGCGGGGAAGTATCACGGTCCACACAGGTGTGGACTCCTTTCTGATACTGAAGAAGGCGTGGTCTGTGTTTGGTCTAGAGGAGATAGCACAATCATTAAAGAGCTTGCCTCACCATCTTGAGGGCCTGAGTTCAAGCTCCAGCCCCCACCGAAGGAAAGTCCCGCACAGCGGTGTGCAATTGCGATCTTAGAGCCAGAGAGGTGGAGGCAGGTGAAATCTCTGGGCTCGCTGCCTAGCAGGTTTAGCCTAAACAGAGAGCTCTGCGCCAGTGAGAGATTTGTCTCTAAAATCAGATGAGCCATGCCTGAAGAGCAACCATGCCTGAAGGGCCTGAGGTTGACCTTCTAGAAGATTCTGGTTTGATCTTATGTAGGCCTGAAAGCAAACCTGTGTAAACATGTGCATCTGCACACACAGGAACACATGCACATACACATACACATGCAAACTCTATGAAGCCTGAAGAGAAGGCAAATCTATGTACCTGACCATTGCTGGTGAGTGCAGCTAGTCTCCAGAGGCCGGACCACGCAGCCCTGCTTTTTTGAGAAAGGGCTTGTGGTGAATAAAAGAAAATTCCTGAAACAAACAGAGAGCAGATGGGGTGGGTGTGGAGCCTGTGTTTGAACTTGCTTAAGTTTGGCATCAGGCTTGATCACACTCAGATCTTCTACAAAGTTTATAAACTGTCAGGATGAGGTCGGTAAATCAGATTCACAAGACAGCAAAGGTTAAGGATCAAGACTGTTTGAATATGCCCCTTGCAATGACTCTCATTATGACCCAGGGCGACATCAACCATTCTATAGATAACCCCCAAATATAATACAGCTCTAATGTTTGGACCACACATTAAACGTTCTTCATACTTTCCTTAAAGAGAATTTTATTGCCTGCGTGCATTTGACTTACACTGAGTTTTTGTCTTGAGAACACTGAATGGCTTCTTCAAGTTGTCCTTGGTAAGCATGAAAGCTCCCACCCAGTCTCTGCTGTGAAAGCCACTCCTCTGGCAATGGGAAGGCAACTGGATCTCTTTCATTAGCTGCCTCCTATAAATGTGCCATTTTCCTTCTAGCTCCATGCTGGAATTTTATTACATGGAGAACAGATATCCATGATTTCTTTGGGTTGTAATAAGTTAGTATTAGTTAGTCTTTGAGCATAATTGAGGATGATTAAGAGAAGTGGAGAGGATATGCTCAGAACACAGGGCAAAGGAGTGTCTGTCAGACCCTGTTTCACCTGCATCTCCAAGCAAGAGCTGGGAACTCAGCCACAAAGAGAAGCAACAAGTTCTCCTCCCAGAACCCACATCACCCTTTTTTAAAATGACCCATGAATTATACTTCCTATGATGTTTGCTCCCAAGCCAAGTTGCGGAGAGTCGCAAGCTTCTGAGATGGGAACAGGAGTTAGGTCAAGCAAGAACAGGTCCCTGAAGAAGTAGTTACCAGACTGTTCATTCTGAAGTCATTAGGTGCAAGAAGTGGGCTCTGGGTCCTGCTTCTTTGACATCTCCTAAATGAGCACCTATCTGAAGGTGTCATGCTTATATGGGACTGGAGTAAAGGGGACACCTGGATGGGGCGACTGACTGGCCAGCTCCTCAAACTGGCAATGCATTTTCTGAGACCCCTTCTCATGCTCTACAGGATGCACTCTCTAGCTCTATCTGTCTATTTATCTATCTATATATTAATCATATCTATATGTGTATCTATCATCTCTCTTTCTTTCTCTCCCTCCTTCCCCCTCCTTCTCACATATTAATTCTTTAATAAATTTCCCCTTGAAACTCCTTGTCTGTGGTCTGTGAATCCATTCTATAAATTTATGAGACAAATGCCCTAGGCCCTGATCTAGGGCAGCTTTGGTGAGCCTCAACTTTCTAGAGTCCCCAAGAAGGACTACTTCTATCTAAAATATAATCCCAGTATTTCTGAACCTCCACCTGTGTTTATTTTAACTCATCAGAATAAAAGAATAGAAATCTCAGTCCAACATTAGCCAGATCCAACTCAAGGAGGAGGCAGAAAAAAAAAACAAAGAAAGGATTTGCACTTATAGAATGTTTGCTGAAGCCGGGCGGTGGTGGCACACGCCTTTAATCCCAGAACTCGGGAGGCAGAGGCAGGCGGATCTCTGAGATTGAGGCCAGCCTGGTCTACAAGAGCTAGTTCCAGGACAGGCTCTAGAAACTACAGGGAAACCCTGTCTCGAAAAACCAAAAAAAAGAATGTTTGCTGAATTCTAAAGTCATTTATAATATGTGGATGAGTTAGATATTTTAACACTTTCACCAGATTACTAAAAGTTAGCTATTTGTGTATGTGTATGTGTGTATATGTATGTATGTTTGTGTGTATGTGTGTGTATGTGTGTGTATGTGTGTGTATATGTATGTGTATGTGTGTGTGTATGTATGTGTGTATGTGTATGTACGTATGTGTGTATGTATGTATGTGTGCATGTGTGTATGTGTGTGTATGTGTATATATGTGTGTGTATGTATGTGTGTGTGTATGTACGCGTGTGTGTGTATGTATGTGTGCATGTATGTATGTGTGTGTGTGTGCGTGTGTGTGTGTGTGGAGGCCGGAGGACAACCTCCAGTGTTTCTCCTCAGGAGCACCACTGCTCTTTTTATTGTTATTTATTTTTTGTTTTATGTTTTGAGACAGGAACTCACCTTATAAACTCTGCTGTGTGGTTTTCAAGTCCCCAGGATCCATGCAAATTCAAAGATCTGAGTTTGATCCCCAGAATCCACGCAAGGCAAGCATGTTTCCAAGTGAGGTATCCCAAGTCCTAGAAGTTAACTGAGTTTCAAAGCTTTATCCTTAAGAGTGTTTGTTAATAGTCACACACAGGTAAAAATGACTCCAACTTTGTATTACTGTTGGGAGACTTGAAAGCGACCATTTCATCTGAACAGGCAGGGCCAGGTGCAGCCTTCCCCCTCTCCCCGTCAACTCCACAGTGTAGAAGGAGACAATAACGTTGTAAGAATACTGAGAATACAGGTTTAGGGTGAGGCATATATGGTCAGCTGCTCAAGTTGCTATGACATGTAGACCAGTTCACTTGCTCTCCCTATTCTCCACCTAGGCTCTGATGGTTCAAAGGGCTGACTGAGATCAGTCCCAAAAAGCCTGGGCAGCTAACACTAGGCAGATCCCAGGAGGGGCCCGGTTGTTTGGGGGCCACTGCAATTGCTGTTATTATTTCCACTCTGCTGCCATCTCCTGCGGACTCTTGAAATCCATACACTTGTGCAGCTAGCTGCCTTTTGTCTTTTGTCTAGGGGAAGATTAGCATTTAAGTTGGGAAACATATTTGAGAAGGAAGGAGGGTACGCTGGGCAAGCCTCTCCCCGGACACTATGGACCAAGGGTGAGATTGTAGCAGAGGGATGGTAGATCAAATCCTCTTGTCTTTATTTTATTTTGATCTCTCTGTGTATTTATTGAAATGCAAGGTTTGGCAATACTGTGATCCCTGTATTAGATCACAGGGATTCTATCTGTGTTTCTGGGGTAAAGGTAGAGAAGTTCTATTATCATCTCCAAGGGGCCTTGGAGTTCTAGCATCAAAATATTAGAGACATTGCAAAATAAAATTCTTATCATTGTGCCTTGCTAGGTGTGGTCCAGCATCCCTGTGATGGACATTCCAGAAGCTCAAAAAGACAAGACCCTAGGGTTCATAGGGCCAATACTAAATCTCTGTGGGCTCCACTCAGGTCCCCATCCTTGCCCACCAACTGCCATGAAGAAATAGAATAGGAAAGTAACTAGGTAACCATAACTCATAGATCCATCAGGGAATAGGATGCAGTCTCTATGAGACAAAATATCTGGGTGACTAATTTCTGATAATGGGGCACAAGTGATAACATAATCATTTACTCTGCTGTATGCCTTTTTGTCATGACCACAGCATCAAGAAACCTAAAAATGCTGGGCTGGGACTATGGGCATTATAGAGTTAGCTAAATTCATAAAGACGAGCTGGAAGTCTGTAGGTGCTTCCGACCAAGGCAGCCGTGCGTGATCTCTGCTCTTTACCTACCTCTAACTGTCATTCACCTTCAAGGTCCTCCCTTTGAGGACCAACTCAGGACACCTTCCCTTTCATTCAGTCCTAGGATTGCATGGGACAGTGAGACTCCTGGCCTGGGGAAATCAGAGGCAAATGTGCAACCCCATTTCTTTATATATCTTGGATGGGAGTTGGATTTCCTTGTTTTATCACAGAGGGGACCCGGGTTTCTAAATATTTATTCTCTTGGACACTATTTTGAAATTTCAAAACTACAAAAGAACATGCAACAGATAAATACGGAGAACTCATGAGAACTTGTACAGATTCACTCATCCTATAAACACAGAGAACTCATGGAAACTCATGCATATTCACTCACTGTAAGATTTTGTTTCTTGCCCATGCTATTAATGTTTTTTATGATCCCCTGGGAGTAGGCTGAAGCCTTCTCACCTCTTTGTTCTGAAATACTTGGGTCTACAGCTCTCAAAAGTGAAGCGACTCCATTGCATCATACCCGTGTCATTCAGGACAGGTAGCTTTACTGGATGGATTTTGTTTAATCAGCAGTGTGTGCTTGCAATGCGCTTTGGTCATTTCCTCTTTTCTAACAAAGAGTTTAGGACAACTTCTCGTATTTTGTCCTCTTGTGTCTTGTTTGTTTTCTAAAACCCTGAGCCAAACACATGACTTATCTTATCTGCACAGGTGATGAAGTATTCCACAATCAAGCACTGTTATCTGTTTCATCACGGGGCACATCACAGTTGTGACAATACTGCTCCCCACCACAGCTATCGTGCTGGCAGCCTCCTGTCTAAGCACCAAGGTGGCTTCATATCAGATTACGACGTCCTGTTTGTGTGTCTCCTGGCAGGATGACAAACCATCATCATAAAGTCTAAGAGCGTCTAAGTTACAGACGGTTACAGACGGTGGAGGAAGGGGAAGGTTACAGAGTCAGGAGATTAAAATATCAATTCTCCCAGACACTGGAGCAGGGGGTTCTAGAAACCTCTTCCTGTCAAATCCCAGCCCTGACTACCTCAGTCCAGAATTCTGCTTTTGACCTTGGATAGTCCCACTACTGGGGCTGTTTTGCTTTTGAACGGTTTGCAGATAGGAAGAAGGAAGTGGCCCCAGGAGAGGGAGGTGGGTAAGCCCCCCACCTAGTTTACCCTCCCGAGGCACAACTGTTGCAGGTGTTAGCCCCACCTCTCCTTGCAGAGGCCCTCTTGATGACGGGGACCTTGCTGGTACCTTGCAGGTTTCCCAGCTTTGGGATCCTCACAGACCACAGTCAGTCTGGACATGGGTCTCATTAGAGGAATATCTAATGGGACCACATTCAGTCTGGACATGGGTCTCATTAGAGGAATACCTAATGGGACCACTGGTCAAAATGTCAACTAGAACTGGAAATGCTCAGACAACAGGGTCCCTAAAGCTGACATTAGAAAAACTGACGAAGACTCAGAGTGAGCCCCAAGTAAATGCGGGGGCTGTGAGTGCTGGGAAGATGCCAAAGAGACAGCTTTGGGCCTTCTCCACAGAGGCATGAGACACAGGCTTGGGAACACACACTGCGAGCTTTGCTCTATCTAAGCTGAGTAGAAGGCAGGCCTGCCTACCGCAGGTATCCCTTGGCTCCAGAATACGGTTTGGAAGTTGCCACTCTCCAGAATGATGTTAGATAGGATGATAGCTCTCTACCACAAGGGCAAACCCCATTCGTAAGTGTGACCCCCTCCCCCAAACAGGATGGTTCCTAGGCACTAAATTCTCCTATCTAAGCAGAAGGGTGAAAGGAGTTGCCCACTCGAGTCAGATTCTGCGACACCCAGGAACTGCAGTGCGGGTGACTGGTAAGGAGTAAAAAGGGGTCACAGGGATGTGGGCACCAGTCCCATCTTCAGAGGCAGCAGGCTTTCTGACAAAGCTTCAAACAGTACCAATGGTTGTTAAGAGATGGTAGGCTTTATGAAGTAGACATGTTCATGAGGTTTCAAAGTGAGCTCACGTGACAATAAAATTCATTGTGTATAGAAAAAGGTATATTCACAATCCAAAAACTGAGAGCAAGGAGTATATCTCAGTTGGTAGACTGCCTGTCGAGTATTCACGAGGCCCTGGGGTTCCATTTCCAGTAGCACATAAACCAAGGAAATGGTGCTTTTCTGCAATCCTAGTACTTGGAAGATGGAGGCAAGAAGATCAGGAGTTCAAAGGTCATTCTCAGCAATGTAATGAGTTCAGGGTAGCCTGGCCTACAGGACCTCCCGTCTCAAAATCAAAACAACAACAACAAAAAAGAAATAGCCGCTGAGATCACCAATTCCAGAACCCACGGGTTTAAACGAAATTGAGTTGCACTTGCAAAGCTGTTCGGATCTCCAAACACAAGCCCCAAACCTGAGGCTACAAAAGGAAAGGGAGCTGCACAGGTGAATGGAAGAAGCAGAAGGAGTTCCTGGTGAAGCCTTAGGGGTGTTTGCTCTGCTGCAAAGGGAAACACACTTGCCCTCTGGTTCTGAGGCCGAGCAGAGACGTGCTCGGGAACAGACAGGGAGCCACTCTGCTGAGACGAACGTCTTGCGTGCCCATTTGTGCCGCCTGATAGTCGAAGCCTCTAATAATGTAGAAATATGGGGCAATCTTGGGATATTGAGTGTGTTCATAGCATCAATCTGGACTAACTGACTGGGACTGCATTTTCAGCTCACTGGAAGCCTGGGCGGACGTAAGCTCAGAGGCAAAACCCATTTTAAAGTCTCACAGAGGCAGAGAACAGACCACCCAGAAAATTCCCTGTCAGGCAAAAATCCCAGGCTCATGGAGATGCCACCGTGAATCCAAGGAGCACACAGAGGTGAATTCAGTCACGCAACAAGAGGGACAGGCAGGTGAGGTTACTGGCAGGAAGGTGGCAGATACGGGTGCTGGAATTGGCTGTGTGCCATTCCTAAACCTCACTGGGTCTCATTGCTTTTACCAGTGACATATCAGGCAGAGTTGTAGGAATTTAACTAGTCAATTCCTTTCCCATTTGTGTGTGTGACGTGTATAGGCATGTTTTTGCATGTGCATGGCTTTACTTGCGTGTGAGTGTATGTGCATGAGGCCCCAGGGGTAGGTGCTCTCTCCCTTTTCACTGAGGCAAGGGCTCTCAGCCAATCCCAGAGCTTTCCAGTATGGCTGGTCCCTTTAGCCAGTTTGTGCTGGGGGTGGCAGTCCCGGTCTTCTGACACCCGCTTTTCAGGGAGACCACCATCCCCAACGGGTACCTGTGTAGGTTCTGGGGATCTGAACCCTGGTCCTCACAGTTGCCTAGCAGCGATCATTGACACCCAGCATCTCCCCAGCTCCCTGCTGCGGGATCCTGAAGCTTCCAAAACAGTGCTTAGAGCTGAGGAAGGGTTGCCAGCATCGTCGCTGCCATTGTTGCTATTGTTGTCAATTTAGTGTGCAATCCGTCCTGTGTTAAATTTATTTCTCCCAGCTAACCAGGCCATGGGAAAACAGCAGCAGAATGAACAGTTAAATGGGGGCCAACCATGTTTTTGTTTAAGAGAATAGCATTTTCAATAAGCTAACTCTTACTAGCTCTTGCCCCAGCATACCAAGCGTTTGGCTTCTGATTCAGCCTCAAGGTTTGCAGCGCAATCAGTGTGTATTCCTGCATCTAGTTTCTGCTCTTGGGTCTAAAACATGACGGTGCCTGTAAAACTCTCTTGTTTCTCATTATCAATATCATTAAAACAATAGTAATACAGTACAACAATTGAGGGTCGAATAATTCAATTTAAAAGCTGCCCGTCAAACACAGAGGGAGGACTCAGCTGAAGCCATTTTCCAAAGGGAGGCAAAAATCAATTTTCATCTTTTTCTTTTTTTGGAGGGGGGCGGGAACCGAGATAATAAAAATAAGAGTTTTGTAAATCACAATGCATATTTCATTCCGTGTCTACAAAAGCAAACTTTTTAAAGATCTTTCATTTTGTCGTCTCTAAGATATTTTGACCTCGACTTTTTATATTAACGGCAAAATAGGCGGTTTGTTTTCAAGATTTAAAGGGAGACGCTCACTCTGGAACACAGGGGAAACTGCGCCATCTGCTGACCACCGTGGAGAACTGCTTAAAGGACGTTTTCCATGGAGGAGGTAAAGTTGCTGTCTATGGCTTGTACAGGGAAAGTCCAGCCACAGTTGGAATCTCGCAGTCACAGCTTGAATCCCACTGCCATGCCGCTGCTCAGGTGACAACTGGCCCTTGCTGGTCTCTAGGAACAGCACGTGTCTTTCCAACTTTAGAAGCAGGAAGCCATTCAGCGGGGAGGCAGCTGGGAGTTCTGGTCACACTGGGTTCCTTGATTGTCCTTCCTGACTGAGGACCACATCAGAGCCTGTGTTCCCTGGCCTGCCTGGGCCTGTGTTCCCTGGCCTGCCTGGGCTATTGGGCCATTCCGGGACTCCAGGGTTCCTCTCCTGCACCATTCCTTTCCTTGGGATTTCATGGCCAAATGAATTAAAGCAAGCAATTAATTAAAGTAAGCCTTTTTCATATGTGTTCGTGGACTGGCATCCCCTAAAGAGAGGGTTCAAGAGGTCAGCATTGGCTACAGGGAAGATAAGGTTTTTATAGCTCAGAGGTAAGGGCTTTCCAAATGGAGAATTTGGCAGGCAAATAGTCTGGGTTGCGAAAGCAGAACAAGCTGGTCATAACAACCTCCTGAAACATAAACATGATGGAAAGATGGTCATAGGTAATCATAGCAGCAGGTGCTCATAGCAACCTTTATTGTAAGATGGCTTTCAAGCCTAAGATGGAGGCAGGCTGGTCCATCAATAATTCACAGCTTGCTGATGCTGAAGCTGGGACCTGAGTCATGGCTGCTGAGTTTTTAGAATCCACACTTCCAATCTGTTTAAACTGCAACAGGCTAGGCTGGACAGAATGGGTTCGTAGAAGGGGAACTTCTGAAAATGGCCATTGTTTTGGTGACAGTGGGGACTTGGATAGAGAGACTGAGAATCCTCAGCGGCTGCAGGGAAAGAAGTGGGTTTTCAGGAACAGGAAGGGAGGAACCCAGAGAGCAGTTGTTAATCCCACTGGTCAAGAATAAGATCACTACTATCGTTTAGAGGCAAATTTGAAGCAAGCTTTAATTAAATACTGGCCAGGTGGATTGGCTCTGAGTGGGCCGGTACCAGATTCCTGGGAAATAGCCTTGAGTCACAGTTTGGCTTAAGTATTTCCATCCGGTTCAGTCAGGGGCAAGCATACATACTAACATCTTTCTTTCCTACGTACCTCCTGCGCATATGTGATCAAGCACATCTGATTACTTATGTCAAACAAACTTGTTTTAGGGGAGTGAAAACATGTGACTTGTTATCTCCCATAAACAACAGCCTTCAGCATTTCTGGAACTCTCTTGTCCTTGGGCAAGGGACTTACAGATCAGAGGCATTTTTGTTTCTTGTATCTCTTAGGCATACTAACTAAAACTTAAAATGTAGCTTTGGCTGTCACATATGAAGACCAAGTCACAAAAATAGCAGATCACGGGAGAGACAGAGAACAATGAGGTAACAAAGGGACAAAAGTCTCATATGAATGTCACAGTCAAAGTCTTTTTTATTGATTTATATTGAGCTCTACATTTTTCTCTGCTCCCCTTCCTGTCTCTCCCCTCCCCTTCAACCCTCTCCCCAGGTCCCCATGCTCCCAAGTTACTCAGGAGAGCTTGTCTTTTTCTACTTCCCATGTAGATTAGATCCATGTATGTCTCTCTTAGGGTCCTCATTGTTGTCTAGGTTTTCTGGGATTGTAATTTGTGAGCTGGTTTTCTTTGCTTTATGTTTTAAAACCACCTATAAGTGAGTACATGTGATAATTGTCTTTCTGGGTCTTAGTTACCTCACTCAAAGTAATGTTTTCTAGATCCATCAATTTGCCTGCAAAATTCAAGATGTCATTACTTTTTTCTGCTATGTAGTACTCCATTGTGTAAATGTACCACATTTTCCTTATCCATTCTTCAGTTGAAAATTTCTGCACAGTCAAAGTCTTAGTGAATATACTCAGCTCAACCATAGACAGTGTAGATACATAGAGGTAAGGAAGGGAACAGCTGAGAAATATTATGCTGGTTCAATTTATAGACAAGGTGATTGGCCCTGAAGTACTGCTCAACATAGGGAAGCTAGAAGAACACCCTACAGGCTCCTGCTGCTGTGGACAGCTCAGGAATATGATTCCTCATCACTGGACAGCCTCCTGGCAACATTCTTTCCTCACTTCAGAGTTCACTGTTGCCAGTGGGGTCACTGGGATGATCAAATCTTGACTATCTGTGGATCCCATAGGGTCAATGCTTTAGAATGTAAACAGACAAATTCAATGACAGAGCCAAAGTCATACTCTAATAAACAGGACAAAGCACCAAGAACAATGGGCAAGACAACGACCTAGCAACTAGGAGAAAAGGATACCTTGCTTCAGGAGCCATGCCATCAGAGGTTTTCTGTCAGCCCCAAAGAAACACACACACAGAGGTCTACATTAATCATAAACTGGTTGGCCCATTAGCTCAGGCTTCGTATTAACTCTTATAAGTTACATTAACCCATAGTTCTTTTCTGTGTTAGCCACGTGGCTTTTATCAGTGAGGCATTCTCATCTTGCTTCCTCTGAATCTGGGTGACAGCTGCAGGTTGACCCTTTCCTCTTCCTAGAATTCTCCTGTTCTCATCTCCCCACCTATAGTTCCTGCTTGGCTACTGGCCAATCAGCATTTTATTAAAGCAATACAACTGCTAAATCTTTACAGGGTACAAGATCATTGTCTCACAGCAGAGCCACAGAGGGGCAGAGGCAACAGACTGAAAGAGGCCACTAAGGGAGCCTCGTTGCTAATCCTCAGGGGTCTTTGCTATAATTATTTTACAAAAATAGATTCTACATCATCATAAGTGAATGAATTTTATATTGGTATCTCCAAAAATAATTTTCTTTTGAAAAGGTGAGTACTTGATTGGCTTTTCATTTAGGGAGTGTTGGGAATCTCAGAAGCAAGCATGTCTAGCTTCTGTTGCTGAAGCAAGGCTTGGAGGGGAGTTGTGAAACATGGTGTGCCAGAAGAGAGGGTGACAAGCCATGTGGGGTGGCCTGAGGAAGCTTCTCAACCACACCATAAGGCCACGGCAAGTCCACAGGGCTAATGTTGCCTTTCAAGGGTTGAAGTACAGGAAGAATTTAGAAATCAGTTGTCTTGTCTGCTGTGCACAGGCCCTAGGTTCGAACAATCCGATCCCAGCAAAGGAAGAGACAGGAAGATCCAAAGGTCAAGGTCATCCTCAACTAAGTTCCAGGCTAGCCTGCACTATATGAAACTATGCTTCAAAAGCAAATAAGAACTGAAATAAACAAATTAACAAATAAGTAAATAACACGGCGGGAGGGAGAACAAAGACCTATTTGGCCTATGCCATCCTGAAGCATGATTTCTTGAAAAATGAGTCGCCTACTTAAAGGACAGTAAGTCAACTGGCTAACTGTGAATCTCAGCCTCATCTTGCTTATGAAAAGCCATTGTCACTGTTCCAGCAAGACAAAACACACCCCGAAGTGCAATTTCAATGACAGCCTATATGGGATTGTGGGTGGCCAAGAGATTAACCCAGCATGCCCCTGGTGGCTGTAGTTCATGGCTGAGTCCCCTGTGTTCCCTGTTGCTGCTGCCCAGGCTGCTCTCCAGAATTGCTACTGTGAGGACAACACCCTTCCTGCCCAATGCCAACAGAGAATGCTTTAGCCAGACATTGTTCCAGACTTGTTGTTGTTGTTGTTGTTGTTGTTGTTCTGGCTGACTGAGTATAAACCCAAATTTGACACCTAAGAGGTTGTCTGCTTGGGCTAGAGGCAAAGAAACAACCAGCTTATTTGGAGAGGTCCAGTCTATCTCCAGAGAAGGCTGAGGGGTGAAACTGTAAGATCTTCACCCCACACCCCATAGAGCAACTAAACAACACTTTGCAAACCACTCTGAAGTTACAAGAGTTACTACCTTGGCCGTAACCCTGCTTCCAGGAGTTGACAGTAGGTCACATTTGGAGTCACAAATCTTAACTGTAAAGAGCCTTAAATTTTCATCATCTGTATATAGTGAGTACATTTAAAATTCCCTATCTACTGATAAAGGTGATTCCATATCTTGGCCACTATGGACAAAGCTATAGTAAACAAGGGAGTGTTGGGATCGTTTCTGTGTTGATTTCATTTTCTATATCTACAAATAGTGGGTTCAGAAGGAGGCTGGCCCCATTGACATGCTGTTTTTCAGACTTCAGGCCTCCTCGAGAATGGTGAGATAGGAAACTGATCTATCTCGAAGCTGACGAGGTCCTGAGGTTTGTTTGCTATGGCAGGCACACCAGATGGCCGTGGCTGGGCCAATGTATAAATCAACAGAAAAGAAAGCAAAGTTCAGGTTAGAGAAACATCATGAAAGCAGAACTCAAAGAACGTGGGGAGGATTGCACATAGGGAAGCGAGGGCAGGGAGCATCTGAAGGCAAGGATGATGCTTGCAGGTATTAGCACTAGTGGCCTCTGGCAGAACAGCAGGGAATTCATCTAAAAAAGGGGGAGACCAGGGACAAAAAGAGGAGCTCCTTTAAGACCAGGCAAGTCCCTGCCTCCTGTGCTGTTACTACTTTCATGATGACAATGACAGAGTAGAAAAAAATTAATGGGTAAATAAAAGGACGGACGAAGTTAGCCACACAGATCAGCTAGAAGCTCCCCTTGGAGACAGAGAGCAGGATGGTATTTAGAAAGCTGAGAATGAATGAATGAGATAGGACTGTGTTGGGATGGATATTTCATTTGCGGCACATGGCACAGCATGGGAAGGGTATTAGATGATGGAGAATCTGCTTTAAGATAGGGGATGTCAGTTAGTTCTAACTAAAGGAAGACAGAAAAGGATATGACAAACAAATCTAATGGCAGTGAGGCCACATGGGTGTCAAGGGCAGCGTCTTGAGTCTCCAGCCCCTGTGGGCATAAGCTTTCTCTGCTCAAGCCAGGGTTGCCCTTCAGAGCGGCAGTGTGTAAGCATTGGGTCCCTCCTTTAGAGAAATCACACTACAGAGGAATAAAAGGTTGGATGTTATTTTAATTGAATTTGTTTTCAATTTATTTTCTGCTGTCCGGGGAAAAGCCTTTAACACTCGCATCATCTGATTCCTTTTTTAACTTTGTGTCCATTATCCTTGTGATGAGCTTTTAACACATTAATGCAGCCCTGTTTGCTGAAGAATGATTCTCATCGGCCAAATCGATAAATACCCAAAGTGTAGCAATGCACTAAGCCAAGACGCAGACCCAAAGTGCAAAAGGAAAGCCTGGGTTCTCCTTCCTCAAAACAGACTGCCTTCTGGTGCCTTCCCAAACCTGTGGTTTCAGGCTGACTGTGCGGAGCGCTGCTTCCAAACTTCCACGCCCAGCGGAAGACATCAGCGCTAACTGTAGGAACCAGCTGGAGGCTCCTCCACCTGCCATGGCCCTTGATCTCAGGGTCCCTATCAAGCAGAACACTGAGGTTGAAGCCACGCTCCTATAGACAGGCTTACCAGGAAAAGAGAAGAATTAAACATAAACTCTGATGATATTTTAAGTTTCAAAGGAAATGAAGAACAATAGAAAGTTTTTTATTTCTACATGTGCTGTGTGGGTATGAGTGGATACATGTACATCTACGTAAATGGCAATCATTGCCAATTTTACAGTAGCTTCTTAGACTTACTGAAGAACAAAGAGCTTTCAGATTATAACAGAGAATGTTCTGAGTGTATTAACATGTTCTCTTTCTCACAAGGTGAAGGAATGGCTTTGGTATAACCCCACACAGACAGGGATCAGAAATGGCTTTAGTATAACCCCACACGAGCAGGAAGCAGGAATGGCCTTGGTATAACCCACACAGGCAGGGAGCAGGAATGGTTTGGTATAACGCCACACAGGCAGGGAGCAGACATAGCTTTGTTATAACCGGCATGTACAGGCAGCAGAAATGGCTTTGGGATTCAGTTAATCCAGAGCTGGTCCCCGTCTGACCCAGTGTAATTGGATATGATAGCCTGGATATTTTATGAAAATTTACTATGCTCAGAGTTCTGTGGATGGAAGGTTGAAGGTTCATGTCTGGTGAATTCCTTCTTGATGATGGGGACTCTGCTGAGTCCTGAAGTGATTCAGGGAGTCTCAAGGGGAGAACAGTACATACCAGAGACAGCCAAGACAGTTTTTATGAGCCACAGACTCACTGGTGATAACCTATTAACCAACTCATATAAACAGATTAATGATCCTGGGGAAGAATCTCTAAAAGGTATCTAGGAACGATGCTACTTATTCACACCCCTTTACTATGGGGATTAAATTTAAACATAAGTTCTGGTATAGACATTCAAATCATAGTTCTACAGCTGACAGGGTCTGAGCCTCCATCAAATAAGGTGCAAGTTCCCACACTGTCCTAAGGACTGCATCTATCCCTAAAGTGTTACCAAGTGTTTCTAGCAATGTATCCTGTGCTTCAGGGACTCTGAGAGTCTCTGTGCGGCTTTACTTTGTAACAGTCTTTGACAGTATGTGCCTTAAAAGGTGTGAGGACATCTATATAAAAGAACTCTTTTTACTAAAAAGAACATTTTCTTATATTTATATTCCCTCATATGTTGGTGCATTGGATGCTATTCCTCCAATGCTGTTTGTTTGTTTGTTTGTTGTTGGGAAACCATGTCTCTTACTAGCTAGGACAGTTGGTTAGCAAGTCCTTGGATCTGCCTGTCTCTGTTTCTGATTGCTGGCATCACAAGTGTATGCTTCTGTGCCCAAAATAATTAACATGGGTTCTGGAGAGTGAGTTCAGGATAGAGTGACCTGTAAAACTTCACTGACTGATCAAAATTAAAAATACTCTAACCATTTAAACGAAAACACTAGATCTCACTGTAGAATACAAAGGAAAGTGTGCAACCAATCATGATTTTAGGTAAACAACTTGCATCCCAAGCCGCACCACATTTTTATGTTGGCAAATGCTGTCATATTCCAACTCCTGAACATACTGTCACTGCTGTCTTCATCTCCCCCTTTGTGCATGTGATCCATTAGGGGGAATATGGGGTTTTTATTGTATCCAAAATGTAGGTGCTTATTATATGTTTAAGAAGAAATGACATACAAAACTCATTCAGCCACAAAAGACAAAAACACCAGATCAAACTAGCCTAAAAGCCAGATTTTTACTGAAGAGCAAAGCAGGGAGCTTACTACTCTGGAAAAACTCAAGAGCCATGGTCCAGTCCCTCACGATGTACCCCAGAGAAGAGGAGGTACCCCACAGAGAAGCCTGCTCCTTGATTTAATTCTGTCAAAAAGGCATTGCTCACAAATGGCCAGCACCTTCCTGGGTCTTCATAAAGTGACTCTGTGCTTTCTGCCCTTCTCTGCCAATAGTCTTTCTGCACAGAGAATGGAGGTTTCCATGCCTAGGAGTCCAAGGACTCAAGTATGTGGACTCTTCTCTTCCTCTTTTCTGACTATTGCTTGTATCCTTTGTCTTGCTACTTTCCTTGTCTTTGCTTTCCTAAATGGCTACGTCTTAAAAATGGGGAAGTAATGCCATTGGCCTGGGTCATGGCCTAGATAAGCACTACAGTGGGCCTGGGTCATAGCCTAGGTCTCTATCATTGTGCAATGGGCACATTTTGCTTCTTCTTGAGTGGATTCCTAAACTTCAGCTGCATTTGAAAAATCACACACACAGAACACAGATTCTCTTGCTCACTAAAGGAAGAAGGAAGCCACCCTTGAAAGGAGGAAGGCATGCAAGGTTGCCATTCCGTACCTGCATATCTGCTGATGACAAAAAGGAGCAACATAAGCATTCTCTGTTTTCCTTCATGTCTTTGAATTCTTCCAGACCCTGGGGAAGCTGTTTGGAGCAGTGTCCTGCCAGGATCAGTGCTGCCCATATGCCCAGGAGAAAGTGCACAGGGCTAATTGCTTTAGCAAATCCATCATTTATTGGTGCTTCTGCACCTAATCTGCCTGCTGTGCTGCTTATGTCTTTTCATAAGTGGAGAAAAATTGTGCTAACACCGGAGAAATGAGCTCTCTTGTTTCCTTGAGTAATTCTTTGATGCCCAGACACAGGAGTTTTAAGTTTGTCATCTTCCTCTTTGCAGTCCTTCATTCCAAATGATGCATTAATCATGTGTTCATTGTGCAAATCAATTACAGATGTTTTATTGGTGGGTTAATTTAATTAGCTCTTTGGTCATCCTTCATATTTATTTAATAATAATGGGATACATTATTGTAACTCATGAGTATGTTGACTTCTAATCAATGATAAAAAAGTTAAAGAAGAACCTGCTTCTCCTATGCTCTTTAGAAACTCCCCTGTTCTCTAGCTGTGTATCACCTTCCTCAGTCACAGTTACTCTTCCATCCATTCATCTATCTTTCTACCAGTCAGCTTCTCTGCTTACAGACCTATGTGTCTAGAAACCAACAAAGCTTTTTAAACTTGGGGGCCTTGTCCAAGAAGATTCATCCCATTACAGCGC
Source organism: Arvicola amphibius (assembly GCF_903992535.2). Lineage (NCBI taxonomy): Eukaryota > Metazoa > Chordata > Mammalia > Rodentia > Cricetidae > Arvicola > Arvicola amphibius. The sequence continues at coordinate 50,544,492 of NC_052058.2, forward strand.
TGTAATGAATTAGCACTCCATAGCAACCATACTTAGTAGTTCTATAATACTATACGGGAAATTGTGGAAGCCCTGGGTCCACTGTCTCTACTCTGCCTTACCCAGTGGCCTCAACACAGATTGGGACATTTCACAGCATCCCCCTCTGCAAAGGAAGAGGAGGTTTGACTGACTTGAAGGATCATACTCTACAAATCGTTGAAATAAAGACTATGATTCCAACTGGCCTTTCTGTCCAGCTAGTTAATCCTGAGCACTGAGGACTCAGTCACCCACCAAAATAGCTGCAAGGAGCAACAGCTGAACCCTTGGCTCTCACAAAGCCCCTGTCTCTTGTTTGTGCATTTCTTTCCCAACTCTACCTCTGGAACTGGATAATGTCTAATTATCCAAGAGGGGCGGGTTAGAGACCCTAGTGAAAAATCATTTATGAAAATTTATTTTACAGTTCAAACTCTACATATCCATGGTCTACACTCTGCGCACCCGTGGTCTACACTCTGCGCACCCGTGGTCTACACTCTGCACTCCCGTGGTCTACACTCTGCACTCCCGTGGTCTACACTCTGCACTCCCGTGGTCTATAGTCTTCACACCAGTGATCTACACTCTGCACACCCATGGTCTACACTCTGCATACTCATGGTCTATGCTCTGCGAACCTGTGATCAACACTCTGCACACCCGTGGTCTACATTCTGCACACCCGTGGTCTACACTCTGCACACCCGTGGTCTACACTCTGCACACCCGTGGTCTACACTCTGCACACCCGTGGTCTACACTCTGCACACACGTGGTCTACATTTGGCATGCCTGTGGTCTAGTTGACCAACAGAGCCAAGTACTTACTCATCACATCTCCCCTCTCCATATCTCCCTCATGGCCAACTCTCCCAGTGCTCAGGCTCATGTTTTGGATGCTGCTGTAATACTGTTTCTTGAAGACTAATCAGAATAAGCAGAACCCAGAGCTGTGCTTTATAACCCATGGAACTCATTTTATGTATTTTTGAAGGATCTAATTATTTCCAACAGCAATACCCCATCCCATAAAATATGACAGTTTGGCATCCTAAAGAGTCTATCTTTAGAACAAGGTCTTTAACTCAAGTGTCTGGTTATCACTTCCTTGGCTATAAGATATGGAGGTCAATATTCAGTAGTTGATGTTCTAGAGTTATCAGCTGTGTGTCAGGATCTGATTTTTAAAGGTAGAGAATAGTCAAACATCAAAAAATTCAGATCTGCTATCATGCAGAGCAACAAGGGGTGTGTCAGGGTGCTGCTTGTAGCAGAGGACTCAAAGATATTCAGAGGCTTCCAAAAGGGGATAAATACACTCTGAAGTTCTAAGAACAAGCAGTTGTTAGTCAAGGGCATGGCGGTACAGGGTAGCAGAGAAGAGAGAGAAGAGGACTGTGGGAAGCCGTATACATAGGATGCTGGGCTTCCAAGAAGAAAAACAGACTGCCAATGAAAGCTGATGGCAAGAGAAGGAGGGACGGAAGAACTGAGGTAGAGATAAAGTGGGGAAACGGTTGGAGGCAGTTTTATGGTCTGGTCTTCCACCAGCTCTGTAAGCCATTCTGGAAAGAGACTGGGGAGATGGCTCAGTTCCTAAGATGCTTGTTGCATGGGCATGAGGATCTGATACCAGGTCCCCAGCATCTATATAAAGAGTCAGATGCAGAAGCAGCATCTTCTTGTCATCCCGGTTCTGGGGAGATGGAGACAGAGGGTTCCTGGAGCTTGCTGGGAAGCCAGCCTAGCCAGAGAGATGAGTTTAGTTTAAGTTTAGTGAGAAACAGATTCAGGAAATAACGTGGTGAGTGGTTGAAGAAGATACCTGATGCTTGACCTTGGTTTCTGAACACATATGCACACACATGTGTGCACACACATGAACATGTAAGCACACTTAAATGTCACAAAACCCTCTACTAGTGGGCTACATTTTCTCTGGAAAGTGGATTGGAAGACAAAGGAGAAGGGTGAGCCTGGAGATAGAGCAATGTCATAGAGACACAGCATGAGTAAGAGTAGAGGCAGGGGAATGATAGAAATACAACACCTGGTGACAGGTTAGATTGGGAAAGAGAAGGGAGAGGAGGAGGTGGAGGAAGGAGTTAAAAGTGGGAGGAGGAAGAACCAGAAGTACAAACAGCAAGACAAGACAAAGGATCCCAGAATGACTCACAGATCTTGTACTAAAGGCAAAGGAGGTAACTTGGAGATAGGATATGCATCTGAGGGTGGTGTGTCTACACATATGCATGAGTGTATGGGTTCCACTCCCAACAGTGAGGTCCTAATCTAACTGAGGCAGTGGTCCAGGTAACCCCCACAGCAGAGGTGGCTCACACTGCATGGCATCACCATGGCTACAGTTCTGCACACACTATCAGTGGCTCACACTGTGAGGCATCACCATGGCTACAGTTCTGTGCACACTATCAGTGATTCACACTGCGTGGCATCACCATGGCTACAGTTCTGTGCACACTATCAGTACTTGTGCTCAGACTAAAGTCAGGCTCAGGGGGCTGGGAAAGATGTCCACTGTAGCTTCCCCCCTGAATATTTATGACCTAAGACTGCTCCTTTATAAAAAACTGCCCTATTGAGATTAGCTAAATTTGTCTTCCTAATTCAGTTTACCATAAAGCCCGCTTTCCTGTTGACTTGTATGTAAGATAGAGGTTGAGCTTCCGGAGTGCTGTGTGTTCTTCTCAGAGACTCCAGATCACCTGGCCCCAGCTTTTCTGTGTCCAAATGTTTGTCTTTTTTTCATTCCTTCGCAGCCCTAGTCAAGTCAATACTTGGAGCCCTGCAAGGATGCAGCAGGTTTTCCTCTCCCATGCCCATCTGCTGTGATCCCATTCAGCCTTGCCACGGGCCACAGAACATTGGCCAGCTGACCACAGGCTGAGATCTCTGAAATCATGAACTAAGATGAGTTCTTCCTTCAAGTTGTTATATTTTGTCACAGAAACACTGAGACTCTGCATGGGACAAAGCCTATTCCACAGTGAAATGTCTTTGTTGACATGTCTTTGTCAGTCATTGGCCAAAACCAATATAAAGACTACCTGAATTACAAGCACAGAACTGAATTCAACTTTCACTGAGGATCATTGCCTAGAGAACAACATAGATTTATAAACACTGAAGGTGGTGGGAAACCATTCAAAGTTAATTTGAGGAAGCCCTGGCCTCGCCCATTCTGATCTGACAAAGAAGTAAGCATGGCAGCACTTTGGGACTCTTTAAATGGGACAAATGGAGGCCATTAGGATGGCTCATCTGGTGCAAGATTGACCACCTGAGTTTAAACTAATAAACCCATAAAGACATGAAAAATAAACCCACATTGAAATAACCCAGAGTCATTCTCTGACCTCCACACATGCACTATGAAGCACGCATACACACACACACACACACACACACACTCATGCATGCACACACACACCAGTTCTTTTAAAATATGTAAAGAGAAAAAAGTAAATTTGAGAAGGTCACATGACACCATTAAACCAGGTGAGCATGGTGTGGTGGTGCCGAGCCACAGCCTGCTTAGGTTTGAGGTCTCCACTGCCACATGGAGAAGTTAGACATGAAGGCTTTTGAAAGGTCCATTTCTAGGGTCCCACGGCTCTGATCGCTGAGCCCGAGGCCTAAGCCCCAGGTGTTCCAGCCCCCTACCTTTTCTGTTTCAAAGGCATGGGTCTCTGCTTGCCACGTGACCCACATTGTAAGAGTCAAGATTCCAAAGGGGCTGCCTGGGTCCTGCAGTCTTCAAGGTCCATCGTCTCCACCTCTGAATTCATAGCTTCTGAGAAGGCTTGCTTTCTCTTTATGTCCTGTCTGGTATCTGGCATTAGGGACAAGTGTCTATGCTTAACCTCCTTCTTGATTCTTCCTTGTGGGAAGAACCCATGCTACCTTTAACTCAGCTTATCACCTGGTAAAAATCAGCAGGGAAGCCAGAGGCTGGGCACTTGGACCCCGCCTCCAGTCCCAGGTTGTCATATTTTATTTAATCCTCCTTCATCCCAGGCTGATTTAGCAGCAATGGCTGCCACTGTATCCTCAGTTTTCATTTCTGTCCCCTGCTGTTCCTCTTGTGAACAGTGATTCATTACAATTCACAGGCGCCTGAGGCTGCACATCCTTTCAAGATATAATCAGCTGAAAATAAGAATTTTTCCCCATTGGAGGCTGACGCCAACATGACTCCCCACCTGTTACCAAACCTGTATAATTAAAAAATAAACACCACACACACACACACACACACACACACACACACACACACACAGACACACACACACACAATCATCTAGATGCCGAAAAAAATTTCAGGATTAAAATTTCAAGTAAGCACTGGCTAGAATCAAAACAGAGAAGGGTTGATGGAGAGGAAGGTTCCCCCAAGAATTACCTTGGTAGGACAGCCGATTTACTTGAGAGCCAGCCTGTAGAGTGCAATTTAGTTTCCTGGTTAATCTGTTGGTCCTGTGTTTGTGTAAATTTATGGCTATCGTGAATAACATCCAATCGTGACGGCTGTTTCAAAGCTCCTGGCTGAGGCAGGTTTTGTGCAGCTCTTTTGTCCCAAATATCGAGCTGCTGCAGAAGTCAGCTGTAGGCCTCTCCCTGCTGGAATCCATGTACTTGCACTATCCCCTTCACTGGGTTCTGGATCTTTGCCTCTCATCAATCGAATATGACAGAAGGTGATATGAAGTCACCCTCATAATTACATTACCCAAGTGTTAACACTTATCTTGCTGGGGTACCCCCTCTTTAGTTTGAAATGTTTGCACACACACACATTTTATCCAGCAGTAGGAAATTAATACCCTAAAGTGTTTTTGGGAGGGGGCTGTTGGTTAGGGATTCCTTCATGAAATTATGGGCAAGATGGCTTGTGAACTATCAGGCAGTGAGCGCTGCTTGCCTGGGTCTGCCTGGGCTGTGATTATGGCTGTGTATTTTTGGAACCTTGGGGAGAAGACTTCCTGAGCCTGGTCTGTTGAGAGCACTGACACGGGCTGGTGTCAGCTATTTTCTTTGGTAAAGCGCAGTACAGACCTTGTGAGTAGCTAATGTCCTCTGTTGTTTTAAATACTCAACTCCAGGCCCACATTACTGTGCGGCCTGCCATGTCTTCTACCACATGCACAGAGAATCTAGAAAATAGTATTTGACCCATTTTGCCAACTCATGCTGCAGATAGGGAAACTCTTTATTATATTATCATTTTGTTATATATGGCCTTTATGTATTATTTATTATTATTATTATTATTATTATTATTTTGGTTTTTTGAGACAGGGTTTCTCTGTGTTACAGTCCTGGTTGTTCTGGAACTCACTTTACAGACCAGACTGGCCTCAGAAACTCACTGAGGTAACCTGCCTCTGTCTCCCAAGTATTGTGATTAAAGGTGTGCACCACCACTGCCAAGCTAATAGGGAGACTTTTTGAATTCCATTACAAAACGTCTATGCTGCCATGGCCAGGCACTGCACGCCTGAAGAATATCTTACATGCAGCAGCCCCCGTATTGTGTATGGGAAGAAATAAAGGCCACATGCATGCATGTGATATATAACCCACCCAAATTAAACACAGCCACAAAAAGGGTACAGTGATATTTCATTTGTATTTTAATAAATAAAGTTTGCTGAAGCTAAGAGAGTAAAACAGACTGGGCAGTGGTGACACACACCTTTAATCCCAGTAGCCACACTAGTTTTGCCATAGAAACTGGGCGCTGGTGGCACATGCCTTTAAAACCAGTCCTAGAGAAGACTATAAGAAGGGAGGAGACAGCTGTCACACACAGTCCCATTCTGAGATTCCTGGTGGCAGAATCGCCATTTCAGACTGAAGTAGAAGTAAGAGCCAGTGGCTGGCTGTTTTGTTTCTCTGACCTTCAAGTTGAACCCCAATTTCTCTGTCTGGGTTGTTATTAATCGTTCTACATTTGCATGCCATGAGTCGGGATGGTGTTTTATATAGATGTATCATAAAAAGACATGACAAGCAGTGTGGGCAGGAACTGAAAGTCCCGAAGCCAGTGTGTTGTAGATAATATCCTGAGTCCACGTATTAGGGGCTTGACCCTAAACCAATGATGGTACTGAAAGGGGAGTGAAACTTTAAGGCACAGAGCCCTAAAGTCACAGGAAGCGTCAAGAGGACATTGGAAACTGGCTCTTCCTGTCACTGTCTCTCTCTGCTTCTAACCTGTCATGATGTTAACAAATTACTCTTTCACATACTTTTCAACCATGAAGCACTGCCTTGCCACAAGATCCAACCAACAGAATTGATGGTGGACTAGAACTTCCAAATCTGTAAGCCAAATAAACCTTCCGTCCTTTTAAATGGATTACCCTATGTATTTTGTTACAAATTTGACAATATAGCTGCTAACTTAAGAACAATATAAGTGATAGGACTATCTTTGTTGAGTCAGATCCAGAGAGTAATCTACTAAAATTCCAAGTAGACAAATATTAAAGAATGATCTTTATGCTTCTATAACAGCTATAATCCTGGAGAATATAATGTCTAGTAAAACATTGGGGAAAATATTTTATACTTCATGTATAAGTTATAGTGAAGTTCCAGGCCCAAGCAGGCATAAATGATGTTCTGACTCTTTTGGAAGCCCTTGTAATACCTGCAATCTTAGAGGAACTAGGACTTTTCAGTATGGGGTACTTTCCAGAACATTTGGCATCTTAAACCTTTGTTATTAATTATAAATCAATATATCATTCCTGACATCACATCTCACAGAATGGCGCCATCGATACTGAGGAATCTTTAAGGACTCTGCTCTCAGGGGAAAAAATGGGATCTCCTGGAAGTGTCCTTGGAAGGACGCTGGAGCAACAGAAAGGGATAAAGGCTCAGGCGTGGTGGGAAGATCAAGGATAACAAGCAGAGCCTGGGTGCCAGCACTGTAGACTCTGGGACCCTGGGGTCCCACAGGCAGAAGCACTGTGACTCTGAATTCAGGTACTGCTCCCTGACTCTCCTTCGCCGTGGGGAGACACAGAATGGCTACTTAAGATCTCAGAACTTCAGGCTCTTAACTTTCATTTATTCTATAGTTAAGTGTTTCAACATGGACAACTCAGGGTTACAGCACAGGAGAGATCTGTGCTATAGACTCCAGTGTAGAGACCCCAGGGAAGCCTATGGCCAGGCGTGCCACCATCCCTTTATTCTTGTGTTCCAAGGTCTTATTGGAGGAGACCAGAAGTGCCATGCTCACTTCAAACAAGCTCACAGAATTCTAAGTCTTCATTCTTGCCCAATGAGATGCACAAGAGAGTGGCATTTTAAACAGCAAATCTCTTTGGTCAAATTTCAGCTCGGTCACGCCCTAACTCCTGAGTAAACTTGCCTTCTTCGACCATCACCCACCTCTTCAGTAATAAGGGCAGATAGTAGCATCCACCCCCTGACACTATTTGGAAAACAAATGAAGATAATTCACGAGGCCACACAGTGAACATTTTAGTGTCTGGTTCACAAACCCCTAGACGATGGCCATGCCCCTGCACTGCTATCACCACTAGGGTGTTGCCTTCCTTTTTTTATTAGTTGATACCTAATAGATACTCCATACAGAGCAGCAATTAAATGGATCGGCTTTGTGGCCAGTTTCCTGTTTGGTTCCTAGTTGGTGCACTTCTGGGGTCATTTTAATTACCAAAGTGAGTTTCTACCCTCTTCCATTCTGTCTCTTCAATTTGGCAACTTTTAGGCAGAACAGTAGCTGGGGATACTGTAGCAAAAGTTACCAAGTAGCTTCCCATTACCTGGCACGACAGCTTTTATTCTCAGGTGTGAGCAAATGGGGAAACCTTTGCAAAGCGGCTCTGATATCCATTGGTGTCGATAATGCGAGAGGCGATTTCCTCTGTTAGGAAATGGATGGGACCTCAGAGTTTCAGGAAGCTGTCATCATGCGCAAGACTTGACTTGGGCTTTTTCTGGGCCCCAAGGATTTTGTACAAATACAGCAAGATAGTGCATCTGTGCCAGAATGGCTTTGTTAGCCACATTTCCGATTTTATTGTTAAAGCAGTATTCAAGATGTCACGAGAAACACACACTCATCTTTACATTAGCCAATGCATTGGTGATAAAGAAATTTATGTCTTTCATAAATTTTGAAAATTAACAGTTTTTTTTTTTACTTTTTATGCAAGATTCTCCACAGGACTCAGCTTCCTGGGGGAAAACAGTTAATAATTTTTAGCCACTACGGAAAGCCAAAGTCAGGCTGGCGTGAAATGTGCATGTTTCTACATTCTGGTTTCCCTTTGCTCACAAAGCATCAATTGGATGAAATAATAGCTATTCAGCTGGTCATTCCCTTATGACTGCAAGCCGCTTGGAGCTCAGGCCTTACAAAAGCCGATATCGACTATGTGTAGAAATATCCGCAATGAGATACTTCATGGCTGACATCTCTCATTCATAATTATTGCAAAGTCAGTCTGCCTGAGCCTAGTCAATGGCCAGTCAATATTCCCATTATAAACTGGAGCAGGGTAAAAGGCTATGGCAGAAACACATAGCAGAAATATACTCTGTTCAATGGGACCCTCAGACTTGGGCATCAGAGTTGGACAGAGATTTATGAACAGATGAGCCAACAAAGAAAGGCAGAGACTGTTGTTTTCTGAGATCTGTATTGCATGGGCTGGAGATGAAGCTGTTCTACAATGACTCTGTGGTGGGTCATATTCGTTGTTGACTTGACTGGATTTATAATCACCTAAGGGACAAACCTCCAGGCACATCTGTGAAGGCATTTCTACACAGGATTAACTGGGACCCGATGACTCCAGTTCCTGCAGAATCCCAGTTGAATATGATGGAGAAAGTGAGCTGAGCAGTAGCTCTCAACCTTGGGCTTCCTGTGACACAGTGGAACCAGCTGCCTCCTGGTCCCACTGCCATAGCTGGAACCCTAAAGGCTTCCTCACAACCATGCCTTTCCCACCACAATGGACTACACCTTCAGACTGCCACACCAAATGAACCCTTCCTTCTTAGCTGCTTTTGCCAGGCATTTTGCCACAGCAATGAGAAAAGTAGCTCATCTAGGAGCAGTGCTGGTAAACAGCCTTGGTGGAGCCTACAGTGTGGAAGTTCCGAGGTGTAGCAGTTGGTTTGGCACCATGATGCGTGGCCACCTCACAGCAGATTACAGTTTAAATGGGCATGGGCCACGTGGTTGCGGTCAGTCCATAAGCAATGCAAGTTATCAAGCATGAGTGCAAAGAAGAAAGGCTTTGCCAATAATGTGGTGACCCTCAGTAGCAGAGAGGTGTTGCCTGACCAAGATGACCGTAAAGCAGCTCAGGAATGTTAGAGATCAGGTACGCTTACAATCAGTTATCCGTGTGGTATTTGTTTGCCCTGGGATTCATTATAAGTTTTTCTACTTCTTCATAGGACACCAGTGTAAGTCTTAATTCAGATCTTTCCCATAAACCCTGTAAGTCGGTCAATGGTTAAGTATTGCGCACAAGCAACTAGGGGGGATTTTCTTTTTAAATCAATATTTGGTAAAGATTCATCCACAGTAAATAACTAAACAAGGACATCAGGGATCTTGGTTTTGCGAGCATCTCTTAGACTCAGGGATTCATAGAAAACATTTCAGGATGCCATTACTCACAGGCATGATGGATGTCACTACCTGAGCTTAATTTAGGTAATTTTCCTGCTGCTCTAGTGTACTAGCACAGAAATGAGTATTAATTTACTGTGTTAATCTTTAATTAGAAATGAGCTTGGTCTAAAAGAGTTGATACTAAAAGCTCAGCAAGTTCTTATGCAAAATAAAAGACACTGATTCACATATGGATACACACACACACACATACACACACACACACACTTGTACCCCTACCTCCCTGCACACACCTTCATTTCTCTGTCACTTTCATTTTAGAAATCTGCCATATGGATATCAATTTTGAATATGTTGCTAGCAAATGTAAACGATACTAAAATACGGTCGTTTATTTGAGAAGCAAACAGTCTTTGAGATGAATAGATGGGTGAAGAGATCCTCAGAAAATGACCTCAGGGCTTCTCAGGCCTATGAACCTTGGAGAGGCTCAAGTGCAATGCCACTTCTACGACGGTAGAATCAGTGGGTTGTTGTAAAACACAGGATTATTCTAATGATGACTCTAAAGATGTTTTCCATAACTGCTATTGTTACTGAGGAATTGGGGCTTAGAGAAGTTTGTTTACCCATCTCAGAGGCATTATTCACTCTAAAAAGTATTGACTTCCTGCTGTAGGAACGCTTTCTCTGTGCTGGCAAACAAAGCTCCTCCCGCAAAGGAGTTCAATTCGAGAGAGATGTAGGAGCTTATGCAAGCAGACCCCACAACACAGGCCTCTAATCCTATCTCCTCTGGAAGCTGAGGCAGGAGGACTGCAATTTCCAGGCCTTTTTTGGGAGATTCTGCACAAGCTGGCCAACTCAGTGAGACCTTGACCCCAAATGAAGAGTTTAAAAAGACTGGGTCTGTAACTTAGAGGAAGAATATCTGTTTTGCACATCAAAGGCCTGGATTCTAGCTTGAATACTAGGAAGGTGGGCTCCCCATACAAACACAAACCACTGTGGAGTGTGAATAGGAATGGTCCCCCTAGGCTCATAGATTTGAATGCTTGACTATCAGGGAGCAGCACTAGTTGAGGAGGAAGAATGGCCTTGTTGGAGGATAAATATCACTGGGGGTGGGCTTTGAGGTTTCAAAAGCCCAAGCCAGGTCAAGTGCCTCTCTCTTCCTGCTGCCTGAAGATCTGTGACTTTTAGGGACTTCTTCAGCACCATGTCTGCCTGTACCATGATGCTCCCCATCGTGATCATAATGATCTAAGCCACTGAAACTGTAAGGAAACCCTAATTAGATGTTTTCTCTTATAAGAGTTGCGTTTCTTTAGAGTAATTGAATCCTATCTAATTCACCACCTGACCCAAAATGCACATATTAAATAGTATCAGGGCCAGAATTCCAAGTCTTGATTGATTACTGTATTTCTGATCCCTGTTCTTAACTAATGAAGATGTTCCTGTCTGTTACAGGAGAGTTTTCTATACATTTTGCCAAGTAGTCAATGTTGCTTACCCTTTAAGAGATACTGCTGTTGGGAGATCAGAATTTAGTTTTATTAAAGCAGGCCATACATTCACTCGTGCTCTGCCTCCCTCACCACTCCCACCCATCATTCTGGTACCTGCCACTGCTAGCTGCCTATTTAATGTCTATTTTTCTTTTCTGCCTTAATACAAGAAGCTCAATGTTGTTTAGGGCAACACTACTTAAAGAAAAACATTTCTAGCAAGGGGCACTCATGTGACCAAATTCTGAGATATGAGTTGTAAGAGGAAGGCCATTGGTGGCACTTATAGGAAGCCTTACTTTTCTGACGAAAAGGGAGAGGCTGTACTGGCCCGTCACAAAGCATCCCCTTTATCTACTGGAGCCATTCCAGAAAGGGAGGAGAAATCTTGGCACTGAGAAGATGAAGGTCACCTGCTAATCCGGCAGAACCAGAGCCTGGCTTCCTCTCCCAAGGCACAAGAAAACTGTATAACCATTTGGTTCAGCAGTAGAGTGGAGCTTTGGGCATAGAACTGACGACAATACCATTGGTGAAAATGAAGTACACAGCAGATAATCCAGTGCTGAGTATTCCATCTCCCCATTATCAGTGCCAATTTCACGCTGCCGTACTCTATGGTGAGTAATCCCTACAGTGAATTTATGGAGGAAGCATCATTACCTTATGTAGGAAACTGAGACCACAAATGGTCCATCAGCTAGAACACCACATGGTTCCAAAGCCCAACCCTGACTAGCTCATGGCTCATCTTTACGAAAGCCCAGAAAATGACAGCTGCTAACACTAGAAAGATCACATGATTGATGCTTACATAGGTTGGTGTTTATGCTGACCTTGAGAGCCAAAATGAAGATAAATTCTCAGCTCTAATGTCTTCAGAATCACTTCAGTGAACCATCTTTCTTTACATCATCCAAGCCCTCAACTTTCAAAACCTTTGGACCTTCAAACAACATAGCATCATGTTAACCTGCTTTCACGTGTTGTGGATGCTCAGGATGAATGCAAAGCTCCCTTTTTCCTGTCACCTTCTCATCTAAGAGAAGCATTTGCAGTCACCAAATCCTATAAGTTATCAAGTTCCTTTCAAGGCCAGCCTGGTCTACAAGAGCTAGTTCCAGGACAGGCTCTAAAAAAGCTGCAGAGAAACCCTGTCTCGAAAAACCAAAAAAAAAAAAAAAAAAAAAGTTATCAAGTTCCTCTTCCCCTGGACTTATTCTGGCCATAGTGAGGTGGTGATTTGGGTTGGGAAACATCATAAAAGGAGGAAGGTTTCAGAAGGATGCACACATTCAAGGATATCACTGTGGTTGTCAAGGGAGAAACAGACAAGACCGTCTGGATGATGCTTGCCTACACATAGTTGTCCCTAGCAGCAAATTTGACCCCCCCCAGGTCTAGCTTGATCTTCTCTTTTATGCATTAATCTTCTATCAACATTCTAGAGGAAAAGAAACTTCTTTCAAGTCTTTTGATATTTAAACAACTAATCTGATTGTGTTTTACTTTGTTCCAGATTAATGATTCTCAACCTGTGGGCCATGATCCCCTTGTGGGGTCAAAAGACTTTTTTACAGTGATCACCTAAGACTATCTGAAACCACAGATATCTACAGAATGATTCATAACATCAGCAAAAATAGGTATAAAGTAGCAATAAAAATGATTTTATAGTTGGGGATCAGTACAACCCTATATTCAAAGGTCGCAGCATTAGGAAGTTTGGGAAACACTGTTACAGACTGAAAATCTATATATCTACTTTATAACCCCAACACACACACACACACATACACACACACATGATGGAGGATTCTCATTGGCTAATAAACAAACTGCCTTGGCCAGCCCTTAGGTGAATGGAGTAGACAGAACAGGAAAAAGGAAGTGAGGTATATGGCTCAGACAATTGCCCTGCCTCTCCTCTCTGAGACAGATGCCATGCCTCTCCTCTCTGAGAGAGAGATGCGATGGAGCCAGCCGTTCAGACATGCTGAATCTTTCCCGGTAAGACACCATTTGTGGTGCTACACAGATTATTAGATATTGGTTAGTCAAGATGTGAGAAAGAGGCTGTAAATAATGGGCCAGGCAGTATTTAAAAGAATACAATTTGTGTGTTGTTATTTTGCGTGTAAAGCTAAGCATGAGGGAGCAGGGCGGCGGGAATCCGGCCCACAGCTCATCACTACAGAATGGCGCCCAACGTGGATAACTGAATCCACAGAAAGCCTGAGAAAGCTTGGGAAAGAATAGAGTAAAGCATGTTTTCTCGGTAGCAGCAATTTCTTGGGTTTGGCTTTGCTTGCTAGAGCAAGCGCTCTCATCTAAGAGAGGCTTCCTGACTCAGCTTTAGCTGCAAAACCCTGCAACTCTTTTAAGAGGTCCTGCCACGAAACACTTAAAAGGTGTTGATGAAAAGCTGAATGCATGTTTTTCGGTTTTTAGCTGTAGCAGGAAAAAAGCTGTGCTGTTTTAAAATGCCGGCTTTCTGGGCTGTCCTGCCAGGGCAAACTCCGACTCTTTCAAGCAGGCGGTCCTGGCTATGGAGCTTTTGATTGTTGTTTAACACTGTTGCAGCTTGCTTGCTGGCAAGTACCTTGAAATGCCACAGAGTTGTGGTAATAAAAATGGCTCTAGCAAGTACCTCTGCCATGAGGCTGGAAAGCTAAGGAATGGGATGGATCTAGCTGGCAAAGCCACGGCTTGAATCTTACCCATATTGCTCAGTAATTTAAAGACTTGTGTGGTCAGAAAGAGAGAGAGAAAGATAAAGTAAAGAGAGATTCAAAAACAAAGAAAACCTCTAAATGATTTATAGTGTGTTAAAAATATATGCATGCTAAAGGTTAAAGTTCTTAGGGTAAAAAAGGAAGAAAGAAAGTAGTTAGGTGTGGTAGTACACACCTTTAATCCCAACACTTGAGAGGCAAAGGTAAATTGACCTCTGTGACTTCGAGGTGTGGTAGCACACACCTTTAATCCCAGTGCCTGGGAGGCAGAGACAGACAGATCTCTGTGAGTTCAAGGTGTTGTAGAGCACACCTTTAATCCCAACACTGGGGAGGCAGAGGCAAGTAGATCTCTGTGAGTTCAAGGACAGCCTGGTCAACAGAGTTATTCCAGGACAAAGATATACAGAGAACCTGTCTTAAAAAATAAAAGTAAAAATAAACGAAATAGAGGTAAAAATAAAGCTGTACAAAGATGGAAAATACACAAAGAATCTTGATGCTGTATGCTATTATGCTCTCTTTGAATTGTTTAAATGCTGAGGAAGAAGCAATAGCTGCTAAAAGATATTTGTTTATAAGTGCTGCTGAACTAATCCAAGAAAGATATTTTGAAAATACCTTGACTTCAGAATTTGGATCTAAGGATATGATACTTTGGAAAAGAGATTCTTCTTTTGTTTTTACAGAAAATGAAACCCTGTGGATTGCTTCTATCCCAATATGGTATGATAGACCACGACCTCCTGAAAGGTTGCTGTGAACACCTTCAGAAAATTACTTCACCCAACTGATGACTGAGATGAACCTGGCACACAGGTTACACCATGAAAGATCTGATTAACAGCATCCCCATTCAGCAGGAAGCAGTTTGGAGAGAAATAACTGCGCCCATGTTCCCAAATATTGTTTATAAGTGTTCTTTTACATTTAAAAGGGGGAGATGATATAGATATGAATAATTTACATTGTTATAAATTTTGCCTTATTGATAGAAATTTAAGGTCTATTTTGTTATATGTATATGTATTTCTAATAACGATTAAGGTATTGTGATTGTGTAGTTCATTTAAAAATGTAATGTATAATTAGGAAATATAGGTTGCTAATGAATAATCATTGATAATAGTTAAGCTTGTAGTCATGTTAGTTAGATTTTCTAAATATATAGAGATATATTTCAGTTAGATAGGCATACTTCATATCTTCCAAAGACTACAGAATATTGCATTTTAAATGTCTTAATAACTTAGGGTTTTTCATGACAATGAGACATGTCTGCTCCTGGCAGCACCAATCTACTTCAAGAGGAAGATGGGCATCGAAGAGGCTCCTTATGGAGTTTGATAGCCATTTGGGCAAGAAACTGCTCTTGCCTGGACTATTGCATAAACTGGACACAGAGAACCCTCAGAGAGAGGATTGCTGAACTTGCCTATAGGTGAGATGATCTCTCTGGGTTTCTGATTCATGAAAGAGTCTCCAAGACATTCTGCAGAACACAGCAGATACTGACTGAACTGACTTTGAAATTTCCTGCTTCATGGAAATGTCTGCTGGAAACTATGGGCCTGAAGGCCGAAGATGGATGCCCCAACGGTACAGAGGAACTTTGGGTGACTGTCCAGGCAGCGAGATGTCTCTGTCATTTCTAGAGTTTTGTAAGTAGCTTACTTCTTGTTCACCTAGGTAATATTATATCCTTCTGGAGTCTTTGATGGAGTTGAAGAATAGATAGATAGTTATATTTTTTCTTAGTTATGATAAAAGATAAAATATATATAAATATTGTAACTAATTCTTACTTGATAACTGTTTTGTTATATGTAATTTTACTATGTTAAAGTTAAAGCCTTTCTTTTTTGTTTAAACAGAAAAAGGGGAAATGATGGAGGATTCTCATTGGCTAATAAACAAACTGCCTTGGCCAGCCCTTAGGTGAATGGAGTAGACAGAACAGGAAAAAGGAAGTGAGGTATATGGCTCAGACAATTGCCCTGCCTCTCCTCTCTGAGACAGATGCCATGCCTCTCCTCTCTGAGAGAGAGATGCGATGGAGCCAGCCGTTCAGACATGTTGAATCTTTCCCGGTAAGACACCATTTGTGGTGCTACACAGATTATTAGATATTGGTTAGTCAAGATGTGAGAAAGAGGCTGTAAATAATGGGCCAGGCAGTATTTAAAAGAATACAATTTGTGTGTTGTTATTTTGCGTGTAAAGCTAAGCATGAGGGAGCAGGGCGGCGGGAATCCGGCCCACAGCTCATCACTACACACACACACACACACACACACACACACACACACACACATATGCTGACCTTGGCTATGGCCCAGCTGGTCCTCAATTCCTGCATGTTAAGTCTGTTGCACATGCATTCTTTTGTTGGTGTAAGAATCTACTTCTCCAAGATTCCAACACAGACTGAAGACTACTGACTCTCAGGGGAAGTTGTCCCAGTAAAACAAAGGTTGACTGGATTTGTGCTGGTCTCTTGTTGATCAGACCTGACTCTTCATCTCCATAGGTACCACAGATTCATACTTCAAATTACTAAATGGCCCTAGCAGGGTCTTGAGAGGAGTCTCAAATTTCCCTCTAAAACATCCCAAGTCATACCTCCATATTCCACATCACTCTCAAGATTGTTATTGTCTGAGCTCCCAAAGAACAGCTCACTGAACTCTGAGAACTCAATGGATTTTCCAGCCCAAAGTTCGAAAGTTCTTCCACAAGGCAAACATTCCCGTCTGTCACAGCAATTGTCCATGCCCAGCACCAGTTTCTCTTGCTGTGATAAAACACCATGACCAAAAGTAAGTCAGGGAGGAAGGGCTTAATTCATCTTGTTGCTGTAGTTTATCAACTCTCAAAATTAGGGAAGGAACTGAAGGCAAGACCCTAGAGGCAGGAAGTGCTGATGCAGAGGCCATGAAGGAATGCTGCTTAGTGACTTGCTCCTCATGGTTTCCTTAGTCTGTTTTCTTACTCACCCCTAGGATCACCTCCAGAGAGATGCCATCACCCACAGCGACTTAGACTATCCTGCCTCATCAATTAAGAAAATGTACTACAGGCTTGGCCATATGCCAGTCTGGGTAGGGATATTTTCTCAGTTGAGACTCCTCTTATAAAAAGATCCCAGCTTGTATGAACTTGACAAACCTAGACAACACATTATTCAAGGCTGCAAAACACCCTTTTTGGTTTTTAAGGGCAGGGTTACTCGGGGAGAAGAGGGAGTCTGGAGATGGAAGGTCTCGGGAATCCGTAGCCCCCAGAGACTCCCACTACTGGGCTTCTCCCATCCCCTTGATAGGAGCCTTTCGTTTGTTCTAATGAAGTCTGTTGGGTTTGTTTCATTGTCTCTCTGTGGCTGGTGTTTCTTTCTCCTGGTCAATGCGTGACTCCCTTGCAGTCTGTCCCTCTGGATCTATAACTGTGACTTTGAATTAGGACCCTCTGGGTTTCTGTTCCTTGCCTTCCCATCCCCCACCTCTCTAGCCCTCCCATCCTCCTATCCCCAGCAGCCCTTGCTCTCCATTTGTCACTTCACTGTCTTGTCCCAGTGGCTCTTCTTTCCAGGACTGCCCAGAGAGCAGATTCAGCAGAGGTCCTCCATGTCTGCCATTGGCCCAAGACTCCCATAGTACTTTTTGAGATTTCTTTTCTCTTTTTAGAAATTAGAAAACTGGAAACAAAAGAATGGCAGTCAATTATACTTCTCTGACTCAAAATTTATCATTCTTAACCTGATACCTCTTATTTCTATATTGTCATTGCTAGAAAATTATTGAAGTTAAGTTTGAATATATTTTCCTTCAGAAGAAATACAGGAAAATTCCAGATTCTAGTAAATATTTTTTCTGCCACCACAAATCCTATTTCCTCTTCAAATTTCTTTCTTTCCCTTTCTCAAAAGTATCACCTCGAATCATTGTATATGCAGATTTACTGTCTTTTAAAAACACTTTAGCATCTATCTATGTGCATGGGAAACATACAGTATTAATTTTTGTGGTTATTAAGTTCAGATTTAACCCAGCCAGGACTTTAATCTTCCAAGAACTGTTTCAGGTAAGCCATGTGATCATCTCAACACAGAAGGATCTCACATAAGTAATGAATATCATTTCAATAAACACTTAAAAAACTTTTAGCCAACCAGAAAGACTCAATCAGAAAAGAGAAATCAACAAAAATCATAAAGAAAAAGTGCATTAATATCAAAACAGCAACACGGTTTTGAAAGCTAGTACAGCAGCTGTCCCTACATCTGTTCGACAGATTCAGGCCAGTAGTAAGAAGACTTGAAAAATTAGGAAAAAGCATCAGGGTGAGTTATAAAAGAAAAAATAACTTTGCTGTACTCTACACACAGTGTGATTATGTCTAAGAGTGGGCTGGTGAGATTGCTCAGTAAGTAAGGTGCTTGTTGCTAACCCTGACGACATGGTTGTTAGATTCCTGGCATCCACTTGACAGAAGAAGATAAGTGGCTTCTGGAAGTTGTTCTCTGACCTGTACACAAGCGCCATGGAACACACACATCCATGCCTCCTCCCATATAAACACACAAATACATTCGTGCATATTTTTAAAAAATGTGTTTTGAAAAGCCAAATAAATCAATATAGAGGACTCGGGTGAAATAGCTTCTATGCATATATAAACTAATCTGTATCTGTATTCTTTCACACTATACAATTAAAATGTGAGTTTGTGGGGTGTGGTTTTGTGTGTGAGTGTGTGAGGTGATTGACTATATGATATATCACTAGATGTATATATAGATTGTTGTAGGAAGGCTGCTTGGCCACTTTTTTGTTTCCTGGCCACCCAGACCCCCCAAATAACCACACAGAAACTTTATTAATTAAATCACTGCTTGGCCAATCACTTAAGTGTATTGCTAGCTAGCTCTTATATCTAGAATTAACCCATTTCCATTATTTTATATTTTACCACGAGGCTTGTGGCCTACTGGCAAGGTTCTGGCTTGCCTGTCTCCAGCAGTGGCTCCATGGCTTCTCCCTGACTTTGCCTCCTTTCTTCCAGCATTCAGTTTAGTTTTCCCCAACTAGCTAAGTTCTGCCTTGCTATAGGTCTAAAGCAGTTTCTTTTTTAATCAGTGGTAATTACAGCATACAGAGGGGGAAATCCTACATCACTTGCCCTTTTCTGTTTAAATGAAAAGAAAGGTTTTAACTTTAACATAGAAAAATTACATACAACAAAGCAGGTATCAAGCAAGAATTATAGTTATAATATTTACATCTACTTTATCTTTTATCATACCTAAAGAAAACTATAACTACAGCTATATATTCTTCAACTCCATCAAAAATCCAGAAGGATATAATATAATGTATAATTGAGAAATCTAGGTTAATAGATAATCATCTAAAATAGTCAAGCTTGTATTCATGTTAGTTAGATTTTCTAGATGTACACAGATGTATATCAGATGGATAGGTATTCTTCAAACCTTTCAAAGACCTTCAGAATATGGCATTTAAAATATTTAAGAACTTTGGACTTTTCATGACAGTGAGATGCATCTACTCCTGGCAGCACCAATTACTTCAAGAGAAAGATGAGCTTCAAAGAGGCTTCTTATGGACTTGTAATTCTGAAAGGTCTGCCTTTATATGTTAAAGGCCTTTTTTCTTTGAAGCTCTTAATATTCTTTCTTAATTCTATATGTTTCATGTTTTGAATATTATGTAGCAGAGGGAACCTTTATAGTGTTCTGTATGCTTCTTGTACTTTCATAGGCATGTCTTTCTTTAATTGGGAAAGTTTTCTTCTATGACTTTGTTGAATATATGTTTTGTGCCTTTGAGTTGAGCATCTTCTTTCCATATTATTCTTAGATTTGGTCTTTTCATGGTGTCCCAGATTTCCTGGATATTTTATGTTAAGAATTTGTTGGATTAACATGCTCGTTGACCAATGAATCTTTCCTCTAATGTATCTTTGACATTTGAGATTCTTTCTTCCATCTCTTGCATTCTGTATTTCTAGATTCTTTATATAAAAAATAAAATCCAGTGTCCATGAGTGTGTGGACTTACGTCTGGGTCTTCAATTCAATTCCATTGATCAATGTGTCTGTTTGTGTGCTAATACCATGCTGCTTTTATTCCAATAGGTCTGCAGTAAAACTTGAAATTGAGGAAGGTGATACCTCCAGCAGTTATTTCATTGTTCATGACTGTTTTAGCTATCCTAGGTTTTGTTTTGTTTTGTTTTTCCATATGAAGTTGAAAATCATCCTTTCAAGATCTGTGAAGAATTACATTGGACTTTCTATGGGGATTACACTGAATCTGTAGATTGCTTTAGGCTAGGTGGCCATTTTTACTATATTAATCTTACTAATCCATGAGCATGGGGTATCTTGCCATATTCTGATGTCTTCAATTTTTTTCTTCATTGGCTTGAAGTTTTTATCAGAGGAGACTTTCACTTGCTTAGTTAGAGTTACCCCAAGATATTTTATATTATTTGAGGTAATTGAATAAGGTGTTGTTTCCCTGATTTCTTTCTCAGACTTCTTGTCCTTTGCATACAGGAGGGTAACTGCTGTTTTGGAATTAATCTTATATCTAACTGCTTTGCTGAAAGTGCTTACCAGCTGTGGAGATTTCTCACTCAGTTCTTAGGGTCACTCCTGTATACTTCCAGATCACTTGAAATAAAGATACTTGGATTTCTTCCTTTGAAATTTGTATCCCTTTGATCTGTTTCTTTTGTCTCATTGCTCTACCTAAGTCTTAGAGTGCTATATTGAATATGTTTGGAGAGAGTGGACAACCTTTTCTTGTTCTTGATTTTAGTGGCATACTCTGTATTTCTATTTATTTAATGTTTTGTTGGCTATGGGTTTGATGTAAACTGCCTCTTTTATGTTGAGGTATATTTCTTATATTCCTATTCTTTCCAGTACTTCTATCATGAAAAAGTGTTAGATTTTGTCAAAGGTCTTTTCTGCATGTAATGATTTTTTTTTCAGTTTGTTTATTACATTTGTCTTTTTTTACATATGTTGAATCATCCTTTTATATCTGGAAACCTACTCTATCAGGGTAGATGATCTTTTTGTTGTGTTCTTGGATTTGATTTGCAATAATTTTATTTAGTATTTTTGCTTCTATGTTCATAAGGGAAATTGGTCTGTAATTCTTTTTCTTTATTGAGTCTTTATGTGGTTTGTATCAGGATAACTGTGGCTTTGTGAAGTGAATTAAACAATGTCTTTTCTGTTTCTATTTTGTGAAATAATTTTAGGAGTATTGGTATTAACTCTTTATTAAAAGTATGGTGGAATTCTGTGCTAAATCATTTGACCCTAGAATTATTTTTGTTGGGAGACTTTTAATGACTGCTTCAACTTCACTATGGGTAATAGATCTGTTTAAATTGCCTAACTGATCTTGATTTAAATTTGGTAAGTTGTATGTATGGATAATATTACCTATTTCTTTTAGATTTTCCAGTAGAGGTTTTTAAAGTATCTCCTTATGATTTTCTGATTGCTTCAATTCTTCCATGTCTATTGTTCCTCTTTCTTTCTTTGTTTCTTTCTTTCCTTTCTCTCTTCTCTCTTTCTTCTCTCTCTCTCTCTCTCTCTCTCTCTCTCTCTCTCTCTCTCTCTCTCTTGTTTTTGTTTTCTTGAGAAAGTGCTTCTCTGTAGCTTTGGAGACTTCCTGGAACTTGCTCTGTAGATCAGGCTGGTCCCAAACTCACAGAGATTCACTGTCTCTGCCTGCTGAGTGATGGAATTAAAGGTGTGCACCACCACTGCCCCCCCTTCTCATTTTTAACTTTGTTGATTTGGATATTCCCTCTCTGCCTTTTAGTTAATTTGGATAAGGCTTTGTCGATTCTATTGATTTTGTCAAAGAACCACTCTTCATTTGTTTCATTGATTCTTTGTATTTTCTTTCTGTTGTTGTTCCTATTTTATTGATTTTAGCCCTAAGTTAGTTTGATTATTTCTTGCCATCTACTTATTTGGGGTGTGATTTTTTTCTTCTCTTTAAGAGCTTTCAGGTGTTCTATTAATCTGGTAGTATGAGATCTTTCCAGTTTTTTTTTTTTAATGTAGGCACTTAGTGCTATGAACTTGGCTCTTAGAATTGCCTTTATTGTGTCCCAAAAGTTTGGGTATGTTGTGGATTCATTTTAATTTAATTTCTGAAGGTCTTTAGTTTCTTTCTTGGCCATTTTTCATTTAATGGAGCACTGTTCAGTTTCCAGGAGTATATATATATATATATATATATATATATATATATATATATATATATATATATATTGTCTGTTGTTTCTCTTGTTGTTGATATCAGGCTTTAATTGTGGTGATCAGATAGGACATACGTTGCTATTTTGATTGTCTTGTATGTGTTGAGACTTGCTATGTATCCAAATGGTCAGTTTTAGATAATGTTCTATGAGATACTGAGATGAAGGTATATTCTTTTGTGTTTGGGTGAAATGTTCTGTAAATATCTGTTATGTAAATTTTTTTATTATTTCAATTAGCTTCAGTATTTCTCTGTTTAGTTTTTGTCTGGATGACCTGCCTGTTGGTGAAAGTGGGGTATTGAAGTCTCCCACTATCAGTATGTGAGGGTGAAAATCTGACTTAACCTATAGAAGTGTTTCTTTTTTGAACTTGGGTGTCCTTGCATTTGGGGCATAGGTGTTAAGAATTGGTGTGTCCTCTTTGTGTTTTTTTCTTCAATGAGTATGTAGTAACCTCTTTCTCTTCCAATTAGTTTTGCTTTGAAGTCTATTTTGTCAGATATTAAAAGGGTTAAACCAGTGTTCCTCTTAATTCCACTTGCTTGGAATAACTTTTTCCAACCCTTTACCCCGAGACAATGATTATCTTTTACTTTGAGGTGTGTTTCTTGGATGCAGCAGAAGGATGGATTCTGTTTTCACATCCCTGAATTGAGAGTGTTGATGTTGAGAGATACCAATGACCAATGCTTTTTAATCTCTCTCTCTCTCTCTCTCTCTCTCTCTCTCTCTCTGTGTGTGTGTGTGTGTGTGTGTGTCTCCTTCCCTCTCTCTGTGTGTGTATGCATATACCCATGCTTCCTGTTTCCCTTCTTTAGACTTTGCTGGTCTAAGATTATTTATTTCCTGTGTTTTCATAGCTTTAGTAAACTTCTTTAGGTTGGAGTTTTTCTTCTAGCATCTTCTATATTGATAGATTTGTAAATAGATATTGTTTAAATTTGACATTACCATGGAATGTCTTATTCTACACCTTTTGTTTTGCTGCCTATAGCAGTTTTGTCTGTCATTTGTGGTCTCTTAAAGTCTGCAGCACACCTGTCTGGGCTTTCCTGGCTTTTAGCGTCTCTGTTGAGAAGACTGGTGTTATTCTAATATGCCTGCTATGTTACTTGGTCTCTTTCCCTTGCAGCTTTTAATATTCTTTCTTCTTTATGTTTAGGTTGTTAGATTATTATGTGCCAAGGGGAATTTCTCTCCTGCTTAGCACATCTGATGTTCTGTAAGCATCTTGAACCTTGATAGGCATCTCCTTCTTTATGTTAGGGAAAATTTCTCCTCTGATTTTGTTTAAAACATTTTTCTATGCCTTTGAGCTGTGTTTCTTTCCCTTCCTCTATTCCTATTATTCTTAGATTGGGCCTTTTCATAGTGTCCCAGATTTCCTGGTTATTTTGTGCCAGAGGATTTTTATAGTTAACATTTTCTTTGGCCAATGTATCCATTTCCGCCACCATATCTCCAATGCCTGAGACTCGTTCTTTCATCGCTGCATTCTGTTGGTGAGACTTGCCTCTATGGTTCCTGTTTGAGTTCCTAATTATTTTCATTTTCATATTTCCCTGAGTTTGGGTTTTCTTTATTCATTCTACCGCTGTTTTCAGGTCTTGAACAATTTTATTCATTTCCTTCCACTTTTTTTTTTGTTCAAAGATTTATTTAAGGGATTTATTTGTTCCCTCCTTAATGATCTCTATCATGTGCATAATGGCTGTTTTATGATCTTTTACATGTGCCTAAATATGTTAAAATATTTGTGGGCTGTTCTGGAAGTGTAGCTAGGCTCTAGTGGAGACATACTGTCCTGGCTGTAATTGATTGTATTTTCACACTGGCATCTAGTCATCTGGGATGGGGAAGATTGGAATTCTAGGTGCTGATATCTGGTCTTACCTTTGTTGGGTGGGTGTTTTGGAACTTTGTTTCTGTTTGCTCTCTTATGTGGCTGTGTGTTGGCTGTAGGAAAACCTTCCCTGGTGCTGATAGGTGTGAGCCTCAGGGTAAAATGTGTTTCTGGGTATTGGGATCTGAGACTTAAGAATGGGGAAAGGCTGGAAGAGTGCAGAGTGGCTCTCAGGAGGGAAGAAAGCAGTGTGTTACACAGTAGTCTGGTTAGTGAGTCCCCTGGAATTGGGGCAGAGGGTAACGAGAGGCCACAGAAGAAGGTTTGTTGAGGAGCTGGGGGTGAGACTGGGGATTGGTTTGGTAGAGCACAGGGTGAGGCCAAGCTTCGCAGTTACTCTGCCTACTTCCCTGGCCATCTTGGCCGGTGGGTTCCCAAGGAGTGTCTGCTGGAGTTAGTGGCTGGGCTAAAGCAAAGAAAGAGTCAGGAAATGGAAGTTAGGAGCTGAAGAGCTGAGGAATCCACTGGAGATATTTACAGGAGCTAAGGGGCGGCTGCAATAGGGGATCTGCTGCAGAGCTGGGGTTGAGACTGGAGGATGACAATCTGCAGTTAGACTACCTGTTTCCATGATCAGAGCTGGGCCACAGTTTCACCAAGAGCATCTCCTGGGCTTTCTTCAGGGACTCCCACCCTGTCACACAGTGCCACACCTCAGCTACTCTCTATGACCCCTTCATATATTCAAAACCAGCACCACCAGGGTAACTTTTACTCTAACAAATTTAGCTGTCAGCCAAAACTTGGTCATGTCTGAAACACAGCTTGGTCATGTCTGGAAGACAGCTTCTGTATGTAGACTCTCAGGAAACACTTTCCAGAAAATCTTACCTCAGTGATGCTGGTCTCTTCTTAATCATGGCAATTTCTCAGCTCCAGCTGACCAGCATCGACTATGCCTGCAAAGCAAAGGTTTTACTTTAGTAGGTCTGGTATCTTGTTAGTCACAGCTGATTCTTTAGCCCCAGCTCTCTTAATTCACAGAATTAAGAACCGCAGACTCCTAATTCAAAATAACAAATGACCCTTATAGAGTCTTTAATCTTCCTTCTGAAACTTTTACAAGACAAGCCTTTATCATCTGCTTTGCCCTCAACATTTTTATCCTTCAAGCTACTGCAGAACCGCTTACTTTTAATATACCATAGCTTTCCTAGCCCCAAGTTCCAAAGTCCTCCACAGTCCTGACAAAGCCAAAAGAGTCGGGTCTGTCACAGTGAAACCTGATGATCCAGAAGCCAGTTTCAGAGGCCATGGAAGAGTGCTGCCTGCTGGCTTGTTCCCCAGGGTTTACTCGGCTTGTTTTCTTCTAGAACCCAGGACCACCAGCCCAGGGATGGCATCACTCAAAATCGGCCGGGGCCTCCCACATTAGTCAGTAGTTTAGAACATGCTTTACACGTTTGCTTACAGTCCAGTCTTAGGGAGGCACTTATATAACTCAAGTTCCCTCCTCTCGAGTGACTTTAGCCTGTGTCAAGTTTGAAATAAGATTATTCGGAACAACTCACTATAACGTTTTCTCAAAATATCCTGCACAGAGGTCATGAAACCGTGTCATATAAAACCCACCTGGGCACCTGGGTGTTGGCCGCAGAACGTCCCATGCCCCTGTCATGAATGAAAAAATTTAATTGTGTAAAAGAATCTACCATTCTCAAACAGATAAGTGTGTGATTGCAGAGGCAGCAATGGGTACACAGTCTTGACCACAAAAGTTACACGCCATTCAAACTACTATGAAAGTGATAACGCTCGCTAGAAAAGTTGCCTGCTTCCCTGCCAAAGGAAAATCATATTTTACCTACACTCACCCCATCCATCTTCAAAATAATACACTCCTCCATGTTCATCATCATCAACCATGTCGACCCGTCGAGACTCTAGAATGAATACTACTTCAAAGCACCCTCGACCATTTCCCACACTGCTGTCTATCACTGCTGGCCAGCCACTGCCCACCGCATTAAGTGAATCCATCTCTTTGATGTGCGGCTTGTCGACCTTGAAGTTCCAAGCCCTCAGCATTTGCACAGCTTTTCCTTTGGTCCTAGGCTCTAGCCTAGCTGCCGGATTTCCTTGTTTTTCTTCTTTATTGCTTATTAAAGTCATTTATTTATCAGTTGGGCTTGGCTTGAACTCACAGTTGGAACATCACTGTAGCAGGAGTCCAGTCTAATCGTATTGGGCTAGCTGTAGTTTTCAAAACTTGCTTCTTGAGGCATTTCACAATTTTACTTACCTCTGAACACCTGTGCATGGTTCATCCCAGCCCTTACTTCTCATAACTCCAACCTCCTACACCACTCCATCCCTGATTCCTTGAACTCCTCCTAATCCTTAGACCTGGTGCTATCTGTTCAACTTGTTATTACTGCACATGACATTATTTAGTTTTAAAATTGTATTTATTTTTATTTTTGGTCTCTATGTATATGCCTGTGTCTCTGTAGAGAGCAGAAGAGGGTATTGCATCCCCTGGCTGTGAGCTACCACATGGGTGCTGGGAACCAAACTCAGGTCCTCTGCAAAAGCAGTAAGTGTTCTTAACCACAGAATCATCTCCCCCCACCCCCACAATATCATAATCACCCGAATTCAAGGTCCACTCAGCCAGAGGGGGGTGGCTGTGTCATCCATTACGTATGAACTATCACACATAAATGCTAGCAGATAGGAGATAATAAATATTCCATGAACAAATGAAGGGGAATCAAGCCAGACTAATGATATGCCTGGCAAATTACTCATCGTCTGATGAGTGGTACAGTTTGTCTTCACAAAGTCCAGGGTCCCAGGCAGCTTGCAGTTGTTCTGACTCATCATAAAGATCAATCCTCCAAACAGTTTTCACATTGTGTGTGTGTGTGTGTGTGTGTGTGTGTGTGTGTGATCTTCAGCTTCCAAGTTTTCTAGCCCATTCCTCAGATAATACATTCCTTGGAGTGGTAAGTGCAGTTGGAGATTGTTGCACCTGTTTAAATGTCCTTTCAAATATGTTGTCTGTAATACACAACACTTGCAGTTACAATACTTTCCTCCATAGGAAACCCTATAGGAAAGTTCTTTTTAATTCCCGGGGAGCAATGAAGGGCAGATAGGAGAGGCCAGGCAAACCTGAGTGGCGGCCCCCACAGACAGCCCTGGCTAACACACTGACACGGGAATTTGGTGGTGAGGATCACAGCTTACCTTCCAGTTCTACCAGCCTTTATGGAATGTTCTTCTGCCAAATCTGAAACAATATGCCAATGTAAATACAAAAAAAAGGGTGACCTGATGGGGCCTGGTTGACAGCTCTTTTCCTGCTGGCTTAATCCTAAGGTTCGCTTCTGTAGCAGAGCTAGGAGATTTAGGATAATCTAAATTATCACAAGATTCAATGTTATAATGTGACCAAAAGAGCACACAGAACTAGCTAAGAAAGAGAAAAATCAACAACTCATGAAAAACATTGTTATGATCTAGTGTAACTGTACCAGTTTTTAACTTTATGCAAAATATATTAAACATCTAAGTGTTTGCCTTGATGTTTCAGCTTATACATTATATATACATATTTCCCTTTACTTATTATGCATGATTACACCTTTAAATATATGTATCACATGGTACAGAAATACATAAATGTTACATCAATCCTTTGTCTCACCATAAGATAGTTTTCCAGTGTAAAAAAAAAAATTGCTGTGGAACTGTCTTAGCTAGGGTTTTTATTGCTGTGAAGAGATACCATGACCACAACAGCTTTTATAAAGGGAAATATTTATTAGGGTTTAGTCCATTGTCATCATGGTGGAACATGGTGGTGTGCAGGCAGACATGGTGCTGGACCTGACAGTCCTACATCTTGATTGACAGGCAATAGGAAGTGAACTGAAACAATGGGCATGGCTTGGGCATATATGAGACCTCAAAGCCCGCCTCCATAGTGACACACTTCCTCCCACAAGACCACACCTATTCTAGCAAAGCTACACCTTCTCATAGTGCCACTTCCTTTGGGAGCCATTTTCTTTCAAACCTCCACAAAGATTTTAAGAAAATTACTTAGCTTGGGAAAAGAAAATCTTCACGGAGCCCATGTTTTAATTTTTATATAATGTTTAAAAATTTGTGAGGAAACCAGAGAGTACTTTTCTTAAACCAGCATTTGGGATGTTTTCAAAATGCCCTCTGGTGCTTGCCAGCCCGTATGTCTCAATATCCTTACTCCTGATTTAAGCACTGTTAATCCTTTACATCTTTCTTCTGAAGAGCTTTAAATTGTATTCATAAGCAGAGCTTATTGCTATGAATTTCGAGCAGATACATTAATTTATATATTAAAATTGTCTTCTGCAGGCCCAGCTGCTCGTGCATGTGGCTAATGGCAGAGGAATGTGTGCTGCACTGGGCTGTGCTTTCCAAGTTAGATTGAACAAAGTGGACCAGGAACACGTCCCCAGCAGCATCCCCTTCCTGGGACCAGTGCCTTCATCTCAGAAAAAAAAACATATTAGAGAATGGCGCCAGCTGGCTGTAGATCCAACTTGTACTGCTGAGGGCTAATGCAATTTGTAGGGTTAAATATTGAAAAACTGTAAACCACATCCCATGTTTCCCCACCCTATGTTCTAGAGATTATGCCCTTTCTTTTTACCATTAAAAAAATCCAACAAGCCTATATGTCTCTTTTGGAATTCATGTTTAGATTTATGGCATTATGGCCCATTCCCAAGGTTGTCTTTCACATGACACCTGAACAATAATTTACACGCCTATTTTCTCACAAGGTCTTATATGTGTATGTGTGGGTGGGGGAGGTGATTTTGGAACCATGGCTTTGTGAAAATCCGAAGGAAGGAAAATTAATTGGGCACTGGTGTAACTTTCTCATCGGGACCGTCAGCTCACAAATAATGACATGGAGGAGACATTATTAATCATGAAAGCTCAGCCTTGGCTTAGGCTTGTGCCTAACTAATTCTTACACCCTAAATTAACCCATATTTTAAAATCTGTGTTCAGACACATGGTTCATTACCTCATCTCCATATTGCCTGGCCTGCTTCCTCCATGTGTAGCTGGCAACTCTGCCTTTCTTCTTCCAGATTTCTCTCTCTGCCTGGAAGTCCCGCCTATACCTCCTGCCTGGCTATTGGCCATTCAGGTTTTATTACACCAATCACAGCACGACCTCTTCACACAGTGTGCAAATATCCCACAATACACTGAAATAAGGGCACACATTCCAAATCAGATAGCTCTTTAGATTCATTCTTTTGTTTTCTGAGGCCCCTATGCTCTGAGTTACTTTAAAACTCACATAACCTCTTCCTACTTCAGTTTGCAAAAGTAACAATAGGTGGTTCAGTTCAAGGTTACCAGGGCAATTTGGAAAAAAAAAAAACTTTATAAACTTCAGGGAAGTGCCTCGAACAGTCCATGCTACCTCTGTTGCTGTCATTATTATTAATTTTGTGCTATAGTGAATAAACTTTTATATTCTACTGCATTGACTGAGTGTGCTGAGGTAATAAAGCTTGACTTAGAGAGAAATCAACCAAGTATCACTTACAGGAGACATTAGGTTCTAGTTTTCTCTAGCCTGAGCACGCTTTGAAAGCTCTGATGTTTTGCTAACAAAGTGAAGTAAAAATAAAACCTCAAGTTTCTTAGCTGCAAGGAAAAGAACAAAAGAAAAGAAAACAAAAGAGAGGCTCAGAAAGGCTGTGGATGTAGCTAGTAGTCGATGCTCACCTACCGATACTGTAGGAGCAGATCCAGTCTGGTGGAAGCAGAAAGGAGACTTTGAAAGGATGCTGAGAAGGATGAGGATTAAGAATGGTGAGGAAGGTACAGCAAACCAGATTCTCAGCACACAGGACCCAGCCAGAGAGAATCCCAACTCTTTGGGCTCTGGAGACTGTTCCTTTGAGCCATCTCACTTCCTCTAGGTTCTGGAGAATTTTCTGCCTCTGCACTGTTTCATATGTTACTAGCAAGAATCACTCCACACATAAATATTCATGACTTCTGGAAATTGCTATTGGAGATCACACCCTGCCTCTGGGATACCAGATGGACCAAGGGGTTTATGATCATGGACTACACAAAGAGCCCAGTTCTTTCAATGTACCCCACACTTCTAAGGACTCCCAAGACAAATATGTACATGCCATTTGCATGTCTGAGGAGCCGTGATAACTTAAAATTTCCAAGGTACCAGAGGGCCCTTACCTGAAAAAGAAACTGAAAACACTTGTAAAGATTTACCTCAATTTATTGTTTTGTTTTGAAAGAGGGATATAAAATAAGTAATTGCATGGATAATCATAAGAAGTTCATGAAAAGAGGTTTGGAATCTACTATACATTTTATCTCTCTTCTTTTATTTTTACCCTCTGGGATACCATATTTAGATGTGCTTCCTAAAATACATGCTGGATGCAGTCAGCAAATTTCTTCCCTTGTCTGTGTAGAGGAGAGTGACAGGCATCACCTCCATCATGCTGAGTTCTGTAGTTCTGGAATCCGACACTGGCTTTCTTTATTGAAAATCATCAGTGGCTTTGACAGATAGAGGGGACAGGATAGGGTGACAGACTATGATACATCTTGACAGTGTGTCCCAGAGGGGCTGTCCCTGTTAGGGTCCATTCTTTGAATTATTTTTTTTTCTAACCAGTGTCAAAGATAAAGTGTGCATATGTGGCCTTGCCACTGGTGTTTCCCGAACACAAAGGACAAAGGATGCCTAAAATTAAAATCTACATTCTAACCTGGTGAATTTTCATCATGAAGTTTGGCAAGACTCATTTGGATTCAGGTTCATGCTTCCATGCCAATGAGGAAATGCTTGGGCTGAAAACTGCATTGGCTATATTTTAGTCTTGACTTTTGAAGCGATTCTAAGCAATCTTAGAAGTTTTTTTTTTTTAAAGCAGGTATTAGAAATGTTAAAATGAGCATTATAAGGTACACTTCATTACAATTCATGTACCTAGAATTTGTCCTGACAGCTGCCTCAACTGTGTGCTGTCAGGACCCAGTGTCACCTCACAGGTCTTATTTTAACTGAAAGAAGATGGAGTCGCACTGGCAACTAGTCTTCAGTTAAACTGGCCACTTTCCCTGTGGAAGAAAATAATCTGTTGTGCTAAATAATTTGAAATGGTGTTTTCGTTAATAGGCAATTAAAATGTATGGCTAACGAGGCTCCCGAGACTGTAAGCTGAAGCGACAAGCTATCGTTTTAACGGCTTCCTTAGCTCAGGCTCTTGCCAAAACCGGGAGTGATTCAGAACCTCTTTCTCAAGGAAGGTAGAGCTTTGAGGCTATGACTTGCTTCCAAACTAATTGACTTGGATCCTATTTGAGGCAGAACCAGCCTCAAGCCATCGTTGGGGCTCCCATCTCGCAATATGGATGCAAGACAAAACAAACCGAAAGGCGAATTAAAAAACAAAAAAACCCCAACCAACCAACCAGCCAACCAACCAACCAACCAAACAAACAAACAAACAAGCAAACAAACAAACAAAAAACAAGAGTGGCCTCCATGGTGACAGACTCTGCTGCTTGGCGTATCGTCCAGATGAGCTGATGTAGTACCTCAGTTTCCCTGCTTACAGCCTCATGATAACTTGCCTGACATCTCAAAGCATATCTTAAAATATTCGTCAACCTCTGGCATCCCTTCCTGCCTTGGGCCTCGTGAATTAAACATTTATCCAGTCAGCAGCTTTAGCAGAAAGGAGAAGCCAAGTTTCATCTATCAACGTCAGGAACTGAATCACCCCCGTGGCTACAGATCCTCTACAACCCTGTGTCTTTATAGCCAAGCGTGTAAACAGTCAAATGGTGCCAGTGCCTGCGTTCCTGGTGCGTATTCATCCTCTGGTCTGGTAACATGACTACCAAGGGAAACAGTGAGTCCATTTCAGCCCTTCCTTTCTGTTTTTCTGGCAGTCTAAACCAGTCTGCTGAGATTACCACAACAAAGTCTCACACACTGGGTGGTGGAAACAAATGTTTATGGTCTCAGAGTTCTAGAAGCTGGAAGCCCAAGCCACAAACTACAAGTTCTAGAAGCTTCAAGACTAAAGTGTTAGCAGAGTTGGCTCCTTTGAGAGATGCAAGGGAACACCTGGCCCAGGTCTCTCGCTTTGCTTTTTTTTATTGATTTTTATTGAGCTCTACATTGTTCTCTGCTCCCCTCTCTCCCTCTCCCCACCCTCTTCAACCCTCTCCCCAGATCCCCAAGCTCCCAATTTACTCAGGAGAGCTTCTCTTTTTCTATTTCCCATGTAGATTAGATACATGTATGTCTCTCATAGGGTCCTCATTGTTGTCCAGGTCTCTCGTTTAACTGCTGGTTATTTGCTGACAATCTTTGGCAGTTTTTGTCTTGTAGAAGTATCACCCTGGTCTTCTTCACCTTCAGATGATGACATCTTCCTGTACATATCGGTATTCAATTCCATCTCTGAAGAGATGCCAGTCACACTTAGTGAAGCATCTATTTCAGTAAGACCTCAGTTCATCTAACTAGACCTTCAGGGGCCAATTTCCAAATAAGGCTGCACTCTGAACAACTTGCAGCTGGGACTTCAGTGTTAGACTTTTTAAAGAACACAATTCAAATGTACATTTTTAAACTTTCATTTTAAATTAATTTCCTTTTCTTGTCCTTTACATGAAGATCAACAAAATCTACTCACAGTGTGTGAGTAGGGATTGGTGATTTCTTAAATGAGCCAGAAGAGTCTGGACTCACACTTAATCCTTAACTCACCTTAAGAATCAATTTACTATTGTTTCACTTAGTGACGCATTAGATAAGTAGAGCAAGTTGGGCATACGGTATCGTGTTAATGCTGCTATCCCATGGTAAATGGTTTTAAATGACTACATACCGAGACTGGGAGGGATGCAAACCAAACAAAAAGCTATTTTGTGACATTATAAAACTTCATCTTTGAGTGCACAGGAAACACAATATGTTTTCCAACCGCCTATAGAAGAATGATTTAGACTCTAAAAGTTGCAGGGCTGTGGGTTTAAGTGGTGAAAGAGAAATAATCTTTCGGTGAAAAGTCCTAGGTGCCATACTGTGACATTAATGGAACTATTAAGAGTCTCCAGTTGTTTTACTTACTAGTAAACAAGGATAGATTATGGGTTTAGAGTTTATGAAGCAAGTCTTCAGTACTTTAATTCAGTAAGAAAATATATGCTCGGAGGATAAAGAATGCTGTCTTGATCCTAAAGAATGGAGGAGAGCCCTGTGAGGAGAGTCTGGCTCGGGATGATACAGGTTTATAATACCCGGAAGAACTAAGACAGATCCCTCTGTGATGTCAATGCCATCATGTATGTGGATGTTCATATAGCCATGAAATAAATGCATGTGGGAGAGTAAGTCTATCAAATTCTTTCCCGTCTTCCAACTCCTCCCAGGTCCTCCCTGTCTTCTACCCAACCAGATTCATATTCTCAATTTTAAAAACAAATGAAAGAAAACAAAAATGGAGTCTGTTTTTTGTTGGACATCTTCTCCTAGGTATGGGGCCTGCCCTGGAGTGTGGTTGGTATAACAGTGTTGCTCTGTTGAAGACAACTGATTTCCTTTCTGCCAGCAGCTATCATTTGTGAGAAGCTTTGCAGATGAGACTTTGTGCTCATTTCCCTCCCCTTCATGCTCAGATTTTGTCTGGTTGCCCCAGTCTGTGAATTCACATATACAAGTGCCCTATTGTGTCTGGAAAGTACTGTTTCCATAAAATCGTCCACCACCTCTGGCTCTTAGAGTCTTTCTGCCTCTTCTCTTGCATAGATCCCTGAACTTGGAAGGGAGGAGTATTATAAAGCAACCCTTTCAGGGCTGAGCATCCCAAAGTCTTTTACTCTCCACATTTGCTTTCTGGTCCAGGATCTCTTCATTATTTATCAATTATTTATCATTTAATTTCCTCCCTCTGATGAGGGTGTTGTCAGGTTTTCTATCCTGCCCGGTTCCCGCAATTGTTAAGTACCAAAGAAATCACACAGGGGTCTATATTAGTTATAAACTGATTGGCTGATTAGCCCAGGCTTCTTATTAACTCTTATAACTTATATTAGCCTGTTATTCTTGTCTATGTTAGCCAGGTGGCTTGGTACCTTTTTTAGCGAGGCAGTCACAACTTGCTTGTTCTGTGGCTGGATCGGGACTGCAGATCAAGCTTTCTTCTTCCCAGAATTCTCCTGTTCTTGTTGCCCTGCCTCTACTTCCTGCCTGGTTGTCCCATCTCTACTTCCTGCCTGGCTACTGACCAATCAGCGTTTATTTAAAATATAATTGACAGGATACAGACCACTGTCCCACAGCAGAGGGCTGTCAGATACTCTTCTCACACAGCCCAGGAAGACTGGGCCCTCACACATCAAGCAACCGTCAAGAAAATTCCCCCATGGACATGCCTACCAGGCCAAACTCATGGAGGCAATTCTTCAGTTGAGGTATTCTCTTTCCAAGTGACTCTAGTTGTGCCACTCTGACAATAAGAACTAATCCGTATACATAGAGATATTCATCTACAGACACACACAAAGGTACACACACACAAAGGTACACACACACACACACACACACACACACACACACACACAGATTTTTTTTACCACACAGAAGAAACATAGATGCTTGGAAAGTCTTTCTTTCCATCATTTACTCAGGATCTTCAAGAAGCTCCTCAGGAAATGGAGTCCATTCCCAACAGATTTTGTTTCTGTGTTCATCCACTATGGATTTTATTAATGTAGAATCACAATATGATTATTAAGTCTATCTTGAAGACTCAACAGGCAACATCACCTCATAAACACTACTTGCACATCTTCAGATGAGCCCTGTTACCCCAAGCACTACCAGAGTAAGCACACAAAAACCAAGAAAACCATTTCTGTGTTTAGCTTCATGCCTTGTTCAAAGAAGCTTAACCTGAAATAATATTTCCTTCTCCTATCACAAAACTCCACTTCAGAGAGGTTTTTTGATTAAGCACCACTGAAATAAATATTTGATATAGACAATAAAGTAAGCCCAAATGGAAAAGATGTGTCTTACAGGGCATCTGATACTGGAAACCATCAGTTACTTACAAATGGCCTTTAGCATTTCCCTTTGTGGGTGTATTAGTTAGATGTGAACTAGACATCTGGTTAATTAAAGAAAACTAAAACTTTTTTGCAGAGTATTTGAGTAATCTCACATGGGCTGAGATTTTCATTCCATGTAACTTTTCTGGTAACTGGAGGTCTTTCTCCAAAGGACCTGGTTGTCCACAGTGCCTTGGACATAGTGACGTCACTCACATCATGTCCTTCTCTCAAGGTATCACCAACTTAACCAACACACAATTTCCTTAAGAAGCAGTAGTCAGCCAGGCGGTGGTGGCGCACACCTTTAATCCCAGCACTCGGGAGGCAGAGGCAGGTGCATCTCTGAGTTCGAGGTCAGCCTGGTCTACAAGAGCTAGTTCCAGGACAGGCTCTAGAAACTACAGGGAAACCCTGTCTTGAAAAACCAAAACCAAAAAAAAAAAAGAAGAAGTAGTAGTCATAGTCCCAGTTATTAAGTGTTCTTACTAAACCCATAACACATATGCACACACACATGCATGCATGAACATGTGTACTTACACACATATGTGTGCACATGCAAACACATACACACAACAAACCCATTTTTCCTCCAAATGAGAGCAATGTTTCTCGAGTTTAGAGTTATCAAATTAAACCATTAGCCAATGCCAGAGTGAATTGTGGCCTGCCGTGTGGAGGGCAGTTTTCTACCATAGTGATTATAAAGAGTGTTAGAGGAATGGTGAACCCAGGTTCAAAATCCTAATACCTTGAACCAAGGTGCTGCAACCATCCACACTGGAGTGTAAAGCTGTATTGGAAAGAGAAGATGCTCCATGCAGAAGCCCGTCTTCCAAGCCAAGGCTTCAGGATTATCTGGGCTAGGAAGGAGAAGTGCAGATAGAGATGGCAAGAAAAATCAGAGAGCAGCCTGCACAGATCTCTGCTCTCCAGTCCACAAGTGGGAGTCTGGTTCCTGAGACATCAGTACTCTGAAGACTAATGTGTGCTTGTGGGTGTCTCACAGCTTCAGTCTGGAGGTGAGGCCAGTTATTACTGTGGGGTAAATGTTACATGATAGGAACAGGAAGAGTTCTCAGGCTTCAAGGAAGGGATGCAGACTGGTGAGGACTGCCTTTGATGACTGAGAAAGAGTTCCCATCTCATGGTCACTGTTACTCCCCATCCCTGATTACCTCAAGTGAGAAGGGACTATGGAAAAATTTAGCTATTTTCTACCCCAGGGACTTTGTGCATGCAGTTTCCTGTGCCAAAGACTTGTTTCTGGCTTTCAGAGACCTGGCTCCTCTTCACCCAGTAGCTCAAATGTCAGGTCCAGAGAAGATCCTTCCTCACCAATAGTGGAAGCAGCTCATCTTCTTGGTTATCCATCCCAGAAACCCTGCCTATATTCTTTATGGATGTTTTTATAGCCTCTATTTTCCTTATTCATAACCCACATCCACACAGAGCTGAAAGTCCAAGGAGGCAGAGACAGCACCTTTGTGTCACCAGTGGAGTGCCTTGTACAAACAAAAGGTTGAATGGATGGATTCCAGAATAGAGTTATCTGAAGAAACTTTCTATTCTATACTGTTCTGTATGGAATCCCTAATCACAAGCAGATACTGAATACTGTAGTATGTGTGTGGAATTAAACCTTAAGTTAAAACTGCCACTAAGGTTAATTTAATGCAGTCACACTATAGGTAGGGGCTGCCATATCAGAGAACACAGTTTTATAATAGTCTTCTTGGTCCTCAGAAAGATATACAACCATTCCCCCAAACCTAACTTGACCCAAAGAGGAAAATATCATAACTCTGAGGTTGGTAATTTTTTGATCTACTGGTCTATGCCTATGGCAGCCTAGCAATTTCTAATATCAATCTTCACCATTTTTTCTTGGATATAGATTATGGTCTATGTTATAAGGCCTGGCAATTTGATCCATATTTCTAATAAAATGTGCTCACATTTTTCTACTTCATTTCACTGATGATTTCTGCATGCATACAAAACTCGTTTCTTCAAAGCAGATATTAATTCGAACTGTTTTTGAGGCATTTGTGTAACAAAAACATGAAAACGCCCCACTACGTGTCTTCTTCGTGATTCAGCGTGCTGTGGTCTTAGAGGGCACAGGGTGTGTGTGTGCCACTTTTATGCTATTATTTATCTTCATGGGCCTGGCACAGAACAGCCGCAGGGAAGATGCTTGATAAACACTTCTCAAACGCATAGGTAAATCTCAGAGACATTCTGTTCAACTATTCGGGTTTTACTTTCTCCCATTCATTTTCTTAATAGAGGCAGACAAAGGAGATAGATAGATCTGAACGGCAGGTTGTAGAATAAAAGGGCCTTTCTCTGATGTATTCAAGTTCCCAGGAGAGAGTAGCAGAATCCTAGATCAGTATCACGGAAGAGCTACAGGCTCATATTTCAATCGTGTCTAAGCATCATATTGGGTGGAGGCACTGGAAGCTGCAGTGGCCAAAGACTGGGGTGATGGCTCAGTCAGCAATGTATGACTTTGCCTTGCAGGTGTGAAAACCTGAGTTCAATCCCTAAGACCCATGTCAAAGGCTGGATATGGTAGCACTTGTTTACATTCCCAGGGTCTGGGTGGCAAACAGAGGAGATGCTGGAGCTCTCTAGAGAGCTAGCTTAGTCTTCCTGGCTAAGTCCTCAGCACAAAAACACAGTTGACTCAAACAAACCATGGAAGGGATCTAAGGGACCCAGGGGGTTGTCCTCTGGCCTTTGCAGACACACGTATGTTTGTTTGGAGACTTGGGCTCTCTCTTCAGCACAGTCCAGGAAGACCCCCGTTTCTCTGTCTCTGTATCTCTCTAAACCCCTTCCACTTAGAGAGTCTTGAAACAAAGGGAAGGCGCCAAGAGCCAAGTTCAGCATTCTTGGCAACGTTTGCAATTTCCTCTGCTGAGGACCAAGTCTCCACCTAAGCACTCAGCTTTTGACCATACTTGGCCAAAAACATAGCTTGTGCTAAATACATCATCACTCCTCATCTATGATCTATTAAACTTTCCTGCCCTGGCTTTGGTGCTCAGTTTCTCTGATCTCATTCTCTGAGACCAGTAAACCTGCTCAGAAGTTGCTTTGCACAACATCCTGTTGCTATACTTTTCCAGTTGGGCTTGACCTGCTTTACTGCACCAGCTAAGAAACTTATGGGAAAAGAGGGCAGACCACCTAATAATGTATACATGCAAACCTGCATACAAATGTGAACACACTCATGAACACAAACACACACATAATACACATACCAACTGAAAAACAGCCAACTGGTTGACCCCAGTACTCATTAGAAAAGCAACACCACAAGGAGAAGGCTGGCTTCATCATTTCAATGATGAAAACTTCTTAACTGCCTAGCGATACTGTGCTCTGCATAAGGTTTGATCTGAATTCAGCCACACATTGCATTTGCAGTTCTGAGTCTAAGGAAGCTGGACCCCACATCTCCTCTCATTTTTTTTTGTTGGAGAATCACACTACTTGTGTTTTTCTTTTTAGACAGCCGTCTTGTCAATGGATCCAGACAGAGTTTGTTCTTATTTGGAAGTGACAGTTAAGTAATTTTTGAGAGAATTACCAGGTACCCTTCCCTTTCCCTTCCTTTGTTCTGTCTTTACTCTCCCTCCCAACCTTTCCTTTACAGAACCTGTCTCTTTGATACAATGGATCACAGTAAGAATTTCCTCGTTTTGATCTACTTAGAAAATAGTCCCATTGCCTCAGTGTTGACAGCAGATAGAGCAGATGCAGCTGGACTGCCCCAGGCCAGAAATCCTTTGCCTAAAACAAACAAAAAATCTGCCTTTCCCAACTTCTGTGCTGAAGCCTGTCTCTGACTTCTCAACCGGGAAACTCACCCCCAGGCATCTGTATGGGGGAGGGGGCGGGTTTCTCTAAGTCACAGTAAAAGGCGAAATTAAGCAAGATCCTCCGGCTGCACCCAATTTGTTAGGGATGACATTTCTGTTAACATACTTGTATTAAAACTGCGTGATATTTTAATCCTACCAGGATATCACACCATGACACTTAATAAGAGAGAGCCATCAAGAAGCATTTCCAAAAAGATATTGTAGAAATTCACTCGAGGGGGGTGGGGAGAGGTAGGAATGGGAACAGAGAGATTGGGGAGGGGAGAAGAGAGAGGTAACTCACAAAGCGAGATAAACTAACAATTTTCTGTTCTCCATTTTGTAGTTTATCACTCATCCCATTAGGAGCTTTGTGAAGCATCATTTTTTTTTTCTTTCAATGGGCTAGATATTAAATCTTTTGTTCTATTGGATCAGACGCCACTATCTATCAACCAACTCAGGCCTTCATTGTGCCTGTGAAGCACATTTGAGAAAAACGGACCCTCTCTTTTCTACTAAGTTCCACCCTGGCACAAGGTACAGAGCAAGGTTTTATTCAGTCTCTCCTTCCACAGTCATGGCAGACCATAGGTAACACCAGGAATGCTTAATTCTAAAAATGATCAGGAACCGGAGAGCTGGCTCAGCAGTTAAGATTTCTTAGTGACGTTAATACTGGCTCTTCTTGAAGAGGACCCAGGTTCAATACCCAGCAACCATGTCTAGTTGGCAACTATTTGTAACATCAGTTCCAGGGGACCTAGGGCCCTCTTCTGGCCTCTTAGGGCATTGCATTCTTACAGTGTACATTTGTACATGTAGGAACTCAGACATATAAAAGTAACTTTTTAAAGCTGTGGCCAGACAGCACTGAAAATCACACAAAGAAATTCTTTGTGTATTGCTATGATTGATTATAAGAGGAGGAAGAATGAAATCTTGCCACCATCCATCCAGTTATAAAAAAACACAGAAGGCAGAAGCAACACAGGCCTTCAGATTGTGACTTTAGAGATGGTAGCGGGTTACAGATAATTCAGCACTCAGCACCTTCCATTTTATGCAAGAATCCTCTCCAAAGCCAAGCAGATCACCTCCTAAAATTAGTATTTAAAAAAAAAACTTTTAAAATTTGCATACAAGGTAATACATTTCAGTGCTACATTTACATATCATTATACTTCGTTCTCATTCCCTCCCACGCTGCCTTCCCTTTCCCCTCTAGGTACCCACCTGCTAAATTGTCTGTCCTTCTGTTTTCATATCTCATATCCTTTATTAATAAATCATTTGGAAGCTTCTGGTTAAAAAGGAGGGAGTGATTCTTTGTATAGCAGAATGTACTTCTCTGTATTCCCAGTTCTCTGACCCAGCAAAAATTACTGTCAACTATCTGTCCAGCTGAGGGATATTGATTCTCATGTTGCCCTGGCAACACATGAGTTGTTAGGTCTATGTGACTCTTACACTCAGCGCCTAATCTCTTCCTCCTGGCTTTTGGATTTTGACACTTTCTAAGCCTTAATTAGTTTATTTGATGGAACTTGCACATTTTATTTTTATACTAAGTAGCTATTGAAAACACAGCCATCCAGAGAACAGATCACAGAGGCAGAAATCGGTTTGCTGTCAGGCCAACCAGAGATGACAAAGAGCAAGAAGGAAGGGGGAGTGCAGACTCTCTTCCTGCTCCTATGTTACTGGGGAAAATCAAGACAGTTTTTTGCCATCTGTCACGAAGCATGGTGTGAAAATTATGAAGCTGTTTGTTTTGACGGTTAAGGCACATTCTGCCGCTGTGACAAGATCACAATACTATTACCTTGCCACTGCAGGTTTGGGTCGATGCTCATTAAGGCTGTTTTTCTGAGAGAACGCAAGTCAATCCTAACTTACTTTTCAGTGTGGATGTCTTCTCGGAGATCCATTAAGAGACATGGGTAAGTGTGCAGGATAGAGATTCAGCTGAGGGTGTGGTCAAGTTTGAGGAGGAAGAGGCAACTTCATAAAGCCCTGCTGTCTGGAGAAAACATACCTCTAGAAGAGCAGTCTTCAGAAAGGGGCTCACACAGCTCCACAGTAGTGTGGGGGTGCAGAGCGTCTCAGGGAAACCAATACACAGAAAAACTAGTCATGACAAGTCTAAGAAATGATTGCCTCTGCTACTCTGTTGGTCCGTGCAGAGATGCTGCTGAAGTTATCACAATGAAACCCTAAGAGGCTTAACACACAGGAAGGCCATGGGGGTGAATAAGATCAAAGGGTGTACACCTGTGAAGATGTCATACCGACACTTGCTATTTTCAGTTAATTTATGCTAAGCCTTAAGGACTAAAGGAAAAGAAAAGGAAGGCAATCCCACCCATGCCCACTCTACATGAGCACACGCACAGAGTTATGTATGCACACAGGAGGAATTTCCTTTAAGAGTGTCTTTGTTGGGTGTTTAACATGATTTAACTTTTAATTTGCTCCTAGCAAGTGCAAACCTTTCTAATCCTCTGTGTAATAAAATGGACCAGTCACAGAGAACAATTAGCAACATTTGTTGCCCACCATCAAATGTGAGTATTAAAGCAAAATTTAAAATTTTGGGGAGAATTTAACATATAAGGAAGGGTCACATTAATGAGAATATTTTTGAGGTGAGACATTCAAATGTGTCAACATTCGAAAAATCTCTAAGAATTTCCAAATAATCCATGGAGGATGCCGTACAGATAGATGTTACATGTGCATTATGCTACAAATGCAGGGTGGAATAAAGCCTCGCCCAGTTAAAAAACTATGTGCAAAATACAAGAAAGACTGACAGACTTTAATATAAAAGTTCATAAAATATTAATCACTATGGCTTCAGATTACAAACACTGCAGACAGTCTTAGACAAAGTACCACTAGCCATGTTTTAGTGTGGTACCAGAGGGGATCTCCCACAACTATCTGAAAGTGGGCACCGAAATACTCTTGTCTTACACAGTAAGTAAGGAAGGAAGGAAGGACCCAGATACCCCAACTGATGCAACATGAGACACCACCTGAATGCCAAGTAGTTAAGAGACTCTAACAGTTTTCAGTTGTGCTGAGCACAAAGAAAAGTTACACAGAACTGTAAGACAGTGACGCTTTCAAAAATTATTTTGGGTTTGGAATATTCACTTATTGTTCATAAAAGTTTTAGTTATAATGTAATGAGTTATTTTAATGAGTGAATATATTTCAATTTTTCATAAAATGTCTAATATGCTTTATATACAGACAAAAGACCTGAGACTAGCAAATGTGTGGATGATTCGTTACTCTATACGTAAGACCAAAGTGCCCAAGGCACTGAGACCACATAGTCTCAAAGATAATAGTCACAAAGAAAAACAAGTTCCTGAAAATCTATTTTATCTTTTTGGAGAGGGGAAACTAATTAGCTAGAGGACAAAGTTGGGAGTGCAGGTCAACTTACAGACACGGGAATGACTTTCTAAGTAGGATTCTGGAAGTTCAAGAAAAAGACAAACAACTGATAAACAACATCCATGAAATGGATCATGAAACAAACAAACAAACAAAATCTGTCCAGCAAAGGAAATGATCAACCTAGTGAAGAGGCAGCTCACATAATGAGAGAAAACTGTTACCAGCTATCCACCTGACAGAGGGTTAGTATCAAGAGCATAGAAACAACTAAAAAGTCTCAGTGCTTTAGCCAGGCAGAGATTGTCTCCCTATGGTTATTGGTCATAATGACCATAGAAGTGTCCCAAGCAATACAGAATATTGCCACTGCTCTCTATTTCCCACCCTAACTAGCTGGTAACACCTTATTTTTGTTCGGAATCTAAACTAGCACGATCATCCTAGAAATCAATCTGGCAATTTTTCAAAAACAGAAAAGAAGAAAGAAAAACTAGAAGTAGATCCACTATACGAACTATCTCTACCACTCTTGGGGGTGCAGCGTGGAGTGGGGAAGGGCTACTGAGGCCCCTCCCCTAGATGAGGAGCTATTGGTAATTCCTAAGTGGTGGGCAAGTTACATTTTTTGTTTTTAGGAATTATGGTTACTGACAGGTTGTCCATATTCGAGAGGATGACTCCACGTCTATGGGCATAGGGGCAGCAACAATTCAAGTCTGTGGGTTAAAAACACAAAAATTAAATTTAAAAAATTTAAAGGGACATGAGTTTGGGGAGGAGATATGGTGAGAGGTGGGTCCTTGGGAAAGAATAGATTAGAGAAATAAAAAAAGGAAAAAGTACTTCATGAAGCAGCTGAAATTTCCCCCAAGTACAGACCATACAATTCCAGAACACGAAATAGACAATTCAGGCTTAGCCCAAGGACAATTGTACTCTTTTCTTTCTTTTTTTTTCATCTTGTAAAAATTGTTTCTCCTAAGTTTTCCATAGTACAGTACCATGGTAAAGAACATCTCACTTCACGTTAACACTTAGGCAACAATGATGGTTTGTAATTTGGTAATCTGCAACATCAGATACAATATACGGAGCCCAAAAGCAAAGCCCAGTGGGTACTGGATAGTTCCAACTTTGAATGGAGGCTACTTCCTGGGCAAGGCTAAATGGCAACAATAGAGCTCTTCTGTTGCTATGCTTTCTGTTACTTGAATGGCAATCACTAATTCCAATGTGACTAACACATAACACATACCTAGTGATAGCCTGAGACAACCGAGCTTCTGGCAGACTGATTAGAATCTTCCTTCAATATTACACTTGCAGAATATCAGATTAAAACCCAGCTATACTAGCTAGTATCAGAGGAATGCTGGAAGGCAATACATCTTGTAACAATGTGAGGCAACGATTCAGACTTCACATAAAATATTATCCCATAAACAGAACATTTGTCATCTAAGGCAAAACAAGTCAGTTAAAGAACTCTGCTCTGGTGTATGCTTCTTGAAACAAATCTCACGGTTGTCTCATGAGTTTGGATGTCCCCACAGCCACCTGGGAGGGGCTACCGTGACAATCGCGTCTGTAGTCACGTCCTCCTATCACAGAATGAGAAGACAAAATAAAAACAATTATTAAAATCTGGCCAGGGCCCCTTCTATATTTCCTCATGCAACATGCTATTTCACTTTTGAAACTTGTGGCAGCCGCAGGGAGAGGACATGAAGGATAAAATCAGACGACTTACTCGAGAGGGTGCCCTCTGTCCCTCTCCTTCCAAGTGGAGAACTAGCTGTCACGAGCCCTGCTTGGTGTCATCTTTTATTTAAAAACAAAGGCAGCGACTTTGTGATGAGTTTGGCAGAGTTCAATTTTTGTAGGATACACATCAATTTTATTGTGTAAAATCAAGGTTTCTAACATTCCTAAGTTTACATTAAGGCTAAAAATAGCATCAGTAGCAAATATCTTCAGCAAACCTTATTCTTACATCCTTCACGGAAAATGGGAAATGTTTAGTTTTTCTTTCTCCACTTCGGAAAAAATCCCAGCAAAATAATCTGGCTAAAGATAGGATGAGACATATAATATTTGCATTTCAGTGAGTGATACAATTGCCTGATGTG
Source organism: Arvicola amphibius (assembly GCF_903992535.2). Classification (NCBI taxonomy): domain Eukaryota; kingdom Metazoa; phylum Chordata; class Mammalia; order Rodentia; family Cricetidae; genus Arvicola; species Arvicola amphibius. The sequence continues at coordinate 50,589,187 of NC_052058.2, forward strand.
TTATGGTTCTGATATCAGTCTCTGAAACTTCAATAGTAACAGTATAAGAAAATAAAATAATAAAAATAATTATTGGGAGATCCCATAATTCATATCAAATGAGAATATCCCAATATTATGTTTCAGTTTGCTCTGTGTAGTTTGAAATGGTGTGGTCCTAAATCCTTGAGGAATCTTGGTCATTTGTCATCTCTAACCAATCCACAATATTTGTGTGTGTGTGTGTGTGTGTGTGTGTTTTACATATGTGCATGTGTGGGTGTGTCTGCACTTGTGTTTGAAAGCCAGAGGTTGATATTAAGCATCTTCCTCTATTGTTCTTCATTTTCTGTTTAAAAGCCTCTCGCTGAACCTCGGAGTTGACCAATTCAGCTAGACTAGCTGACCGTGAGTTCCAGGGATTCCCTTGTGTTCACCACCCTAGTGCTGAGTTACATGGGCTCTCACCACTGTGTTTGGCTCTTTACATGGGTGCTGGGAATCCTAACTGTCATCTCTGCAGCCCCAAACTACCATTTTACAGCTCAACACAGGCTGTATTGTGTATGTTGCATACTTCCTAAAGCCAGAGAGTATTATCACACTGTCAGCACTGGTTCAGTAGACTTCCCTGTTAGGGAAGAAAATGCATTGTGGAGGGTGGTGGAAGCGATCGGAGCTGTTTGCTTGCTTGAGTCAATGCCGAGGCATTTATTTATAGGAACGATCTACCCACTGCCTTGGTTTTCTCATTCCATTTGTCAACAAGAAAGCCATACATCCTAGGTGCTGTCACAGAATCTGTTTTGCAGACTATATTTGCATTTGCTTATGAGAAAAGAGAATTGTTTCATTTCACCTGATTTCAGGTATGTTGAATGTCATCAGTTCTCCAAACAGAACCTGAGCCTGTCCTCATCTTCATGGCCACAGAAGAGAATCTAACCACAAAGAAAGCTATTACAGGCTTACACTTGATTTTGTTGATGTGGATTTTGTGATTTAGCACAGTATCTATGTTGTATGTAAAATATTGTCAGCGTACTGTCAAATACAGCCCTCACTGTCAGTGAAGTGGCCCAGAATTTTGTTTTGACAATTCATGCTAAATGACAATAGTATATATGCCAATCGCTACTTCCTCCTCATTAACAGATTAATTTTTTCCCAAAACTTTAATGTTAAGCGACTATGAAAAAAGTTTAAAGCACATTTCCCCACTAGCAGTTAGACAGTGGGCTCCTCAGAGATTTCAATAAGAGCCAAAAAGAAAAAAAATTATGCTTAATTTGTATTTCTTTATATTTCTTCTTAATTTTATTCCTCCCCACATCACCATAGTCTTGTAAAATTATTATTCACTGAAGACCAAAATCCCTCCCGGGGCCTCTGCTTTCCTTCCTTCTCACTTTACATTTAAAATATGCGCAGAAGTTTATTAGCAGGAAGAAGATGCAATTGTACCTCTCAGCTTGTCGGAGGGACAGTGGTCGGGTGCCCGCCGCAGGGAGATTGCCTCACACTCTGAATTTGCGCCGAACGCCTTTTTAATAAAGCTGAGAGAATCTGTTATGGAAGAGAGGTCACCCTCAAGGAGAAGATAGGCTGCTCGTCTCATGCTCGTGGGTTGGTACAGAGCTCAGCAGTGAGGATGTAGTGCTCATCTTTGCCTGACAGCTAGCTAAGCTTGTACTTAAAGTCACTTTTTGTCCTGGGGCCAAGCATGTGTTTGTACCACCCGGGGTTCATGATCATGTTCATTGTCACAGTCCTGTACTTTTTCCTTTCCACTGTCTGGTCTCAGGACTTGCTGTTACTTTCCAGAAAAAATCCACACTTTGGATCTACATGGACTGGAGGCTGGGCTTGGAAGGCCTGATCTTCTCCAGAACCTGGTCACAGAGGACAGGGTAAGCCCTGGGGGCTAAATGACTTTATTTAAGTCTTGCTCTTGACATACCCTGGGTTGCTGCTTCATCTCTGAACTCCACTCTCCTAATCTATGGAATGAGAACAATCATGAAACCTCTTACAGAATACTGAGGAATGGGCCAGAACCGTGGAACCTACAAAACTCAGTGCCAGGTGACGCTTAAGTGCTCAGTACATGCTTTCTACAACCAGTAATTCATAATCATTGTCACGTCTTCCATGCAACAGGTAACATTATGAATGTGTGATACGAACTTTATTCAACATCTTACCGATCTATAAGGTTGCCGCTGTTACTAACATCATCTTGTAGATAGGCTCAAATAAAGGAGGTTGAATGTGTTAGACAGGATCACTCAGCTCACCGTAAGAAGCCAGGCTCTTCACCGTGGGACTGTGCCATCTCTATTATCACCAGATCGCCTGTGACAAGTCCACGTGAGTCATCCCACTTAATTACAATTCTTTATTTACACGAGTGGTGTGAATTGATACAACCACAGTTGTTCGCATTCCTGTCTTTTCCCATGCAGCGTCAGCAAGTATGGCCTCATGCTGTTGACCTTCATACCTGCAAAGGATGAGCGAAAGTGGCCCCTGTCTTTTGGCGGCATGCTAAGTGCACCTTTCGCCCTTAATTACAAAATGTTTGTTATATAGAGTTCAAACGCAAACACAGACTATGCAGAGGAAAATAAAGTTTCAATTCTTCCCTCCCATCACTCCCTTCTAATCCCAGGCCCTTGGGGAAACACAGACCACGTGTTAGCAGAAAAGCTTCCGCCTCCTTTCCTATTTACAGACAACTATTTCTGCATGTACCCAAGTATAGACAGACATGCGGGTGTTTGGGTGTGCACACAGATGTAGAAAAGCCTAAGTTTCACTTGAACAAGCCCTAGAAAAACAGCACAAAAGGGGGCGAACGGAAGCAAAAGCATGGATCGCTCACCCCAATCTGTGAACAAAACCAAAGAACACCAAATTAAGAGGAGTCAAAAGGTTAAAATTTGCACATCTTTTACCATGGCAAATGCAAGCATCCCTTGGTAAATGGCCTTTGCATATGTTGCTCCTGTGTGGATAATTACATGATCATGTCTCCTCACCAGAATTATGGCAATAGCACCCCGTTTTAGACATCTGTGTCACATGTTACATAGAAACTGAAAAAATTGACTGTATCATTCAGCACTGTCTGTAGAGTGCATATTCATTTTCTATTCTGTCCACAACTTTGCATCTCTATTACTCCCTTGTTCCAAATATCTTTCCTTGTATGTCCTTTCCTTATATGTCCCCTTTTACACCTAATACTTATTTGTTCCTCAAATAACCAATCATTTGCTACCCCTGTGAATATATAGATTATTCTTTAGGAGAAGAATTGATGAAAAGGAGACGGGACTCCTGCCGACACAGCTTTTATGAGGATATCTCCTCAAGCAAGATGCAGCTGTGACCAAGATCAGGCTTGCGGCTCTCCCAACCAAGGAAAAGCGGTAGCTAATACAGGGAGCATTCCATCATGAGGTTGTGGGAGGAATTTCGTGTTTAGACATGAATGTATTAGGGACTATGATCAGATCGTCATCAGTGTTCATGATTTAAAATTTCAAGTAAGACATCAAAATGGTTGAAGCCTGCAAGTTTTAAAAATAATAAAGTCAGCACAAACAAGATTTACTAACTTGGGACCTCCCAATGGATTCCAAGAGGTCATTAAACTCTCTGAAATGATAAAATCCAACAAATATCCCCATGTACATATAGTGGTTGAGGAATAGGTACATGACTTTCATCAGGCTGGTGCCTCCAAAGGATGCAAAACCATGGTGTAGATCACTGAAGCAGTCAGAAAGAAAGTGTTCAGGAAGGGGCAGAGGCTCATGTGCACCACAGTGGGGAGTGGCTCTCGTCATAGGGGGAAGGGTTTGTACAATAACGAATTTCTTCTCTATTTTCAGCAACTGCTCAAGTACTTGACACTAACAAACTACCTTTTGCTATTTGTCAATGACCATACATCCCTTTCTTCTGGCCTGGGTTTGCATGTGATGAGAAAAATGGTAAGAAAAGCACCTCAGGCCAGGAGGGCTTACGTACAACTGAGGCATCTCAAACCTCAGTGCGCCACCCACACTCAGTTAAACACACAAGAACGGCACTGTGAGTCCCTCTTCCTGTTGGCATGTGCTGCTGTAGAAGAGCGTGAATGAAACTTATAATAAAACATGCTGTGCACAGCCCTTCAGAAGACATTAGTGAGAAAGATTGCTGAGTAAAATTCCCAACCCCCAAAGCAGCCCAATGTGTGGAGCTCATTATTTCTGTAGCTTGGCAGGCCCTAAAAGAAAAAAAAAAAAAACCACATTTTTTGCTGACTAGATTAGAAGTGGATTTCCACCAAATAGGGGGTTGAGTAAAAGATAATGTTCTCAATAATTACAAACTCATCCTGGGATGAGGTTGAACCCTGAGCTGTTGAGACAGCTGCCAATTTGAATGATAGGAGCAATTACCACTTTGTAAGCTAGAAACAGACTCAGGGTTTCCTGGATCTCACAACTGGGTTTTAGACCTGAGCCTGTCACTTACTGGTAGGTGACCTGGACAAACCAGCTGATCTGGTTTTCCTCATTTGTAAAATAAGTAGGTTGGGTCCTGTCTCCATTCATTCCCATCTATATACAACATTTGATAACTCAAGTAGCACTTGTAAGACACTGAGGTTAGAGATTTCTGATGGGCAGAAAAACAGTAAGGAAAAAGACAAATCTACCTTTAAAAAACAAATCTCTGAAAACTCTTGCTGGATTATGATTCTGTACAGTGGCTCTTACTGTCTTATTAGAGACATGTAGACATGTTATCTTAGACAATTTAAAGCTAACATTTGAGCTATGCGTTTTCCTAGCTTAAGGATACACAGAGCTACATACACAAACACCTAAGTAAGATGGAATCGACATTTAAAAGTTATCCGTATTTTCTTCATTTCCAAGAACCAGAACTCTGTTTAACAGTTCCTTTTTGTACTGGGTGTGTTAGCACAGATCTTTAATCTCAGCACTTGGAAGGCAGAAGCAGGTGGATCTCAGTGAGTTTTAGGCTAGACTGGGTACATAGGGAGAGTTTGTTTAAATAATAAAGTTTCTCTTACTATATAAGAATTCTTTTTTCTTTTTTTTTTAAGATTTATTATTTATTTACTGTGTACAGTGTTTTGTCTGTGTGTGTGCCTACATGACAGAAGAGGGCGCCAGATCTCATTATAGATGGCTGTGAACCACCATGTGGTTGCTGGGAATTGAACTCAGGTCCTCTGGAAGAGCAGCCAGTGCTCTTAACCTCTGAGCCACCTCTCCAGCCCCCTATGTAAGAATTCTTATTGGTCTTTTATTATGTGACAATCTAGGACAGTGGTTCTCAGTCTTCCTAATGTTGTTGTGACCCCAAGACTTAAAATTATTTCATTGCTACTTCCTAACTGTACTTTTGCTAGTGTTATGATTAACAATATAAATATCTGGTATGCATTATATCTGATATGCGACCCCTGTGAAAGGGTTGTTTGACTCCCAAAGGACTCAGGACCCATAGGTTGAGAACCACTGGTCTAGGATTACGACTAAGAATAAATAGATCCCAGTAAAGTTGATCTTGAAGCTTATTCTAATGTGTCTAGCACTCTCATCTTTAACCAATGTCTGGAATACAGAAAATATATCACTAGTCCCCTCTTGTTCTAGCACTTCCAAGACAAAAAACAAAAAACAAAACAACAACAACAAGAAGGTATTACAAATCCTGTTGACTTGAGAAACATTTCTTTCAAGGAAGATGAAAATTTAACTTAAATTTTAATTTAAACTTTGCTCAGAGAATACCCCTTTCTCCCTAGTGGTATCTTCTGAATATTGGTTTCTTTCCATGAATTCAGGAAGCATTAGTCAGGAAGGAAAAACAGGTTAGAATTTAGGGCAAAGGTTTTCTGCACTAGCAACTCAGTTCCATCCAGAACCACCCCAAGTGTGTTGCTGTCAGAGATGAACTTTTCTTAGAAAGATGGCCACTTTCCTATCTACAAACCTAGGTAGTGTCAGATAATCTTTCCACATCTTTTGGTCATTATGAACTGCCAGGTTATCTCAGTTTTCCATATTGATGCATTTAGTCAATTACTCCATGACACCAAATTCTCTTTTTGAGCAGCACCAACCTTCAGTAAAGGGAAGTAGATGGAAGCTGAGTCACCATACTGGCTTCTTCATGGTGCCTCCACATCTTGTACCCAGTCAAGTGTGAGAATGTACCACGAGTTATCTGGCTTTGTGGGTAATGGGGACACATGGAAGGTAAAGCCTTGCATCTAACACCCCAACCAAAAATAAACTGAGGAAAAACCAAAATGGTATCTCCTTTTCAGTCTCATGCTTGGTTAAAATGATTGTTCATTATATTCAAGACTAGAGACTGCCAGTATTGATTTTTGCTTAATATTTATTAATTCATTCGTAAACTTTATTAATCTATCTGAGTGTTTGTGTCTATAAATCAGGAATAATAGTTGATCTTAATCAATTCTTCAAAGACGTCATCTCTAAATACAGTCACAATTATGGTACCATTGTATAAATAGAAGCTGTCTAGTCCATCCCAGATGCTTAGCATGAAGTTTGGCATATCAGTTACCAGAGAGTATTCAATACCTTCTCTCCTGGATCTGTTTGCTGTGTTGTTTTATAGCAGTAGGTGTTAAGAATTCTTTCACTATAAACTCAAGGAAAGTGGGGAGACGATGTGGGAGAAATGGATCAGGAGTTTAGAGCCCTTGTTGCTCTTTTAGGGGGCCTGGGCTTTGATTCCCAGCACCTATATGGTGGTTCATTACCATCCATAACTCCAATTTGATGACAGTAGGCACTGGAGAGAATACATACTTGCAGATAAATACACTCATACATGTAAAATTAAATATGAATTTAAAAACCCAAATAACTACAATGTCTTTTCCAAAGAGCTAACCCCCATACCCAAGGTCAAAGATAATTGCTTTTGTTATGCAAAATACTAGTCTGTGTGAACTGGAGTACCTACTAACACACATGCCTCCTTTTCTGATGTTGGTCACAAATATAGTACTTGAAGTTTCAGCCCCTTGCCTTCCTCTTCAGTAATTCACATGCCTAAGCATTGCACTGCTGCTGTTTGTAATACCAGCACGGTTGTTATACTTCATAAAGCAGGGCTCAACCTCCAAACAGGAGTTGTTATAGCATTTCTCTATGCTTTAATGAACAGGCTTGGCAAGCAGCACGATTTCCAAAATGAACATCCAAAATATCCACCATGACCATTCTCTTGGCACAAGAAGAAAAGCTGTCACTTTAGGAAACTGTGTCCATTTGTTGGATTCTTTGCTGTGGGACTTTCCCTGACATTTTCTTCATGGGACTCTCGAGAGGGATAAGTTTGAAGGAGTGGAAGAGATTCTTAGGCGATGCGAAAATAGCCCACCTGTTGCAAAGAGCTAATTTGCAAAGCAAATACTCCATAAAATCTCCATTTTATAGGCTCACTCACCTTCTTAAAAATAGATGTCTGCAGAGAACTTGGGTGGATTTATCTGTACAACAAGAACACTTGAGATAGATAATGTCTTGTTAAGGTACTACACGGGTTAGCATAGGATATGGGAGTTCCCTGGAGCATAGACAAGGAATGTCAAATAGCATAGCCTGATGCCAAATGAACTTTTACACAATTAGATGTCTTAGCACATTTTATGCAGTTATAAAGAAATAACTTATAAGCATTGAAATTTATCACCTCTCAGTTCTAGAGGCTACAAAGTCCAAGATAGAGAGGCTGACATCTTCTGAGACATGCCTTCTAGATGTGTCCTCCGATGGCAAGAAGCAGAAGGCTAAGGTAAGGCAGGGCACGAGGGAGCACATGAGCAGGAGCGATAAGGGGGCAAATCATTTCCTTTTTGAGAATTTTAGTAACCTCCCACCCTAGGAACAGGCATCTGTCTTTGAGAGCAAGTGTCTATTGGCCCCAGTCACCTCTTCTAGGTATCACCTCTTAATATTCCTATAGTGGTCAATGAAATTTCCAACACTAGATGCTTTGGGAGAGGGGTTACTCTGAAATAAAACCACTGGGCAGGAGATTGTCAAGACTTCAACCATTTTAATTGTAATATAGATAATCACACTTCCAAGATTTAAAACAGCAAGTTCCTTGTAGATTCTCTAAGAAAGGGCATGCATGATGAATTCATAGAAACAGCTCTATTACATGTACACGGAGAGGCAATTCAGATGTAACTGCCAACCTGTAAGATAAGGTTACGGTGCCAAGAGAAAGGAGTCTTGCCAAATTAAAGCATGTTTGAGTAAGATGCACTTTCATCTCTGGCCGAAGGGTGAGGGGGAATCCATGATGGTGATTTCCAGTTGCATAAACCACACTTGTGTGTGCATATGCACACACCTCCTTTTTTTGCATTTGCACTGAAACCCACCTTAGTCCAAGATACAATAATTGCTCATTCTTGTTGTTACACAAAATTCTTTCTAAAAGGAGTGGTAGCATCCCTCGCTACTTATTTTACTCTTTCAATACAATTTGTGATAGCTCTTCTTGGTTGTCAGCTTGATGACATCTGAAAGTAATTAAAACCCAAGTGACTGGGTACACCTGGGTGGGACTATTTTTTCTTTTCTTTTTCTTTTTTTTTTTTTTTTTTTTTTTTTTTTTTTTTTTTTTTTTTTTTTTTTTTTGATTTTTCGAGACAGGGTTTCCCTGTAGTTTCTAGAGCCTGTCCTGGACCTAGCTCTTGTAGACCAGGCTGGTCTCGAACTCACAGAGATCCGTTTTTTAAAAAAATTATTTACTTATTATGTACATAGTGTTCCACCTGCATGTATGTCTACATGCCAGAAGAAAGCACCAGATCTCATTACAGATGGTTGTGAGCCACCATGTGGTTGCTGGGAATTGAACTCGGGACCTCTTCTTAACCTCTGAACCATCTCTCCAGCCCGGACTTTTTTTTTTTCTTAATTAAATCATTTGAAGTAGGGAGAACCACTTTGGACCCAGATCTTCTGAGGTAGGAAGGTAAACCTTTAATCTAGATCTTTTGAGGTGTGAAGGTGATCTTTTGAGGAGGGTCACACTTTCAGCTGGCTGCCCATTTATGGGGCATGAGATAAGGAAGCTTGCTCTCTTTGCCTGCTTACTCTCACTGGCAAGTCCATTCTTTTGCTGGCATTAGAGCCTATTTCTTCAGGATTCCAGTGTCTACTGAAGACCAGCTGAACAACTACTATATTCTTGGGCCTTCTATTGATAGGCAGCCATTGTTGGATTAGCTGGCCATTCTCTCTATAATAAATCCCTATTCTTTTTATATATAGACTCATCCTATAAGTTCCGTTCCTCTTGAGAACCCTGGTCAATATAAAATAAGTAGAAGTGGTTCTGAAACAATGTAAGTACAAAGATACAGTTGTAAGTATCTGGTGTAGGTTTTCCAAATTGCCAACACCTCCAGTTACTGAAGCCTTTCCTAGAAGTATGGAGAGTACTGAAAACCCAAGACTTGAAGGATTTTGTACACTTAAGGAGAGGAAAGAGTTTGGTTGTCCTGATTCACCAATTGTAAGAGACAAGGAGTTTGGTGACACTATACAAAATTGTGGTCAGTTTGTGGAAAAATAAGGAAATTGATGCTGCTGAGTGGTTGCTTGCTCCTAGAAATTCTGGATAAATTGACAATGGATAAGAATGAGGGGGCTGGAGAGATGGCTCAGCGGTTAAGAGCACTGCCTGCTCTTCCAAAGGACCTGAGTTCAATTCCCAGCAACCACATGGTGGCTCACAACCATCTGTAATGGGGTCTGGTGTCCTCTTCTGGCCTGCAGGCACATACACAGACAGAATATTGTATACATAATAAATAAATAAATAAATATTTTGCCGGGCGGTGGTGGCGCACGCCTTTAATCCCAGCACTCGGGAGGCAGAGGCAGGCGAATCTCTGTGAGTTCGAGACCAGCCTGGTCTACAAGAGCTAGTTCCAGGACAGGCTCCAAAGCCACAGAGAAACCCTGTCTCGAAAAAACAAACAAACAAAAAAAAAAAAAAAAAAAAAAAAAAAAAAATGAGCTCTGTGATAAAATTCACCCACTTGCATTATCTCAGAACTCAGTGAAGAGCAATAATGAACTCAGTGATAAAACTGACCAGCTCCCAATGTGCATCAACAGCCTAAAGGTTTCTAAGTGTGCCCGACAAGAGAATCTTCTCTCCAGCATCCAGTTGTGGAAAATCAAACTGAAGGCCTCATTAAAAGGTTGGCTGAGTTACAGCAAAAATTTAAGTCCTGTCCTGTATCTTGGAATGGAGATGTGTAGGAGGACCCTATTGAAGTTGAGAACTTTGAGCCCTCAGATTCTCAAGGGTTTATCTCACCCAGGGAAGGAGTCTCTTTGCTCCCATCTCCAGACCTTGAAATACTGTTTTTTTCTGCCTTTGACTGAGGAAATTAATCCCCTCATCATTTGGTCAACCATCAGTGATTTTCTCAGAAGATGTCAGGCAAGACAATACTGGTGTCCCTCAGGCCCCACCAATAGTTGCCTCTAGAAGTGTAGTCAGACTAGCGGGCTCCCAAGAAGGGAGGTAGAACGTTTAGTCCAGAAGAGGTATGCTGCAGTACAAAAGAGTTCAATGAGTTTGCTAATTCATTCAATGAGAAGTCTGGGGAATGGTGATTTAAAGGGTGTGGGATAACGGTGGGAGGAACAAAAAACTGGATCAGCCTGGATTTATTGATGTGGGCCTTCTGAGTGGAAGAGTCCCCACTATAATGGTTTAAGTAAAAATGCTTCAGGTTCCCCGAGGGGGGGGGGGGGCACAGCAGCAGAAATGCTGCAGGTCCCAGAGCAGTGGCAGTGGGCAGCAGGCCAAGAGACCATGCCACAGGTTCCTATCAAGCAGCAGAATTTGCCAGCATCAGTCACATGGTTCTGGGTTTCAGAGTCAAGGATACAAGAAAGGGGTTGTGGACCTCCCTTTGTGTCTAAGGAAAGTGGCTGAAACCAGGAGTGGGTCAGGGGTATCCCTGCACTCAAGTTCTAGAGAGACCATTGTGTGAAGCTGTGAGGAAGAAGCCCGGATTGTGTTGGAGACCTCAAGATGTTGGAGATGTCAGAGTTGTAGGATACCTTTCCAGGAAAGCTGAAGACCAGATGTGGAGCCAGCCCAAGAGGGAGGATTATGTTGCAGTACCACTATCAGGAAGGTAATAAAAGTTTTATTTTCTTGTTCTGTGGGTTATCATGCCACATTCACACTCTAAGATCCTTACTATGGTTCCTAAACATATCTCCCCAAAGTTGGTTACCTGTGCAATGTAACAGGCAACAGTTGTGTCCAGTCTCATAAAAGAGTCTCCAATTCAAGGGTCAGGACCCCAGGGGAGACTCTCCAGCTGCAGGAAAGGTCAAGGTAGTGTCTCCCCAGCAGTCTTGAAGATGCGAAGAGCAATGTATTACTCCTGCTTTCAGTTTGTCTGCTGTCGAGCAGGTATTGTAGACTTCTCAGTTCATAATGTACTTCTGTGTATGGTTATCTTGAGTAAGTGGATGCCACTGGATTATGACTTATCAGGTGCAGGCTTGGGTGTAATGGGACAGCTAAGTTATTTTTACATATCTAAAATGATTTTTTTTTACTGTCTCATCCCAAGCAGTCAGCAGGAGCTGGAGATATGAAGAACACTTTGACATCAGATATGGAAATGAAGAATTTGGAGTTTGCAAAGGCCATTTTCTGTCCTGCATTGGCCTAGTATTTCCTCACTGTGCTCCCCTTTCTTAAATTTGGGATGGTTGTGTATAGCCTGTGACACTGTGTTTTAGAAGTGTGTGCTCTGGTTTTTCAGGGTTTTTTTGGGGGGAGGATTACAATTAAGAGATGTCTCAGAGGAGACTTTGAACTTTAAAGAGTGTTGAGACTGTGATAGACTATGGAGACATTTGAAGATGGACTAAATGCATTTTGCATTATGATATTGTCAAAAGCTTATCGGAACCAAAGAGTGCAGTGTGGTGGTTTGAATTATAATGACCCCATAGGCTCATGTGTTTGAATGCTTAGTCACCAGAGAGTGGAATCCTTTGAAAAGATTTGGAGACATGGCCTTGTTGGAGGAAGTGTGGCCTTGGGGGCTAGACTTTAAGGTTTCAAAAGCACATGCCAGGCCCTGTATTTCTCTCTCTCTCTCTCTCTCTCTCTCTCTCTCTCTCTCTCTCTCTCTCTCTCTCTCTCTCTCTCTCTCACACACACACACACACACACCTGTGAATCAGCAGGATGTAGCTCTCAGCTACCGCCATGGTGCCATACCTGTCTCCAGAGTCTTTGCCATGATAATAGACTAAGCCTCTGAAACTGTAAGCAAGCTCCCAAATAAGTGCTTCATTTCATAAGAGTTGCCTTGGTTATTGTGTCTCTTCACAGCACTAGAGCAATAACTGAGACAGATGGAAAATAAATTCAACCAAAATTCAAGGGCCTTCTCCTTCAGTGAGATTTTTAGGAGTCCAGGGTGTGAGGTATGCAGACCTAATCCTTTTAAGGTAAAGGTTAAGTTATTGAACCTGGCCCTTACCACTATCAAGAAAGACACAACATTTAGAGAATCTATTTGGATTCTGGAAATGGCATGCTCCTCACTTGGCTATGCTACTCCAGCACATAGACTAAGTGACTTGGAAAGCTGCTAGCTTTGTGTGGGGGCTAGAATAAGAGGGGTTTCTTCAACAGGTCCAGGCTGCTGTGCAGGTTGCTTTACTACCGGACCATATGATCCAGCATACCTGATGGTACTTGCAGGGTCAGTCACAGAGATAGAGATGATGTTTGGAACCTTTGGCAGACTCTTAGAGGTGAATAACAGAAGGGACCTTTGTGATTTTGTAGCAAGACTCTACCATCATCTGCAGATGACTGTTCTCCCTTTGACTTGCTGTTGGGCCTTAGTGGAAATCAAATGTTTGACAGTAGGCCACAAATTAACATGAGGCATGAGCTGCCCATCATTAGCTACATGTTTTCTGACTCACCAAGTCATACAGTAGGACATGCATGCCAGCAACCCATTAGCTAATGGAAGTGGTAGATACGTGGTTGGGCCTGAGAAGGTCCTGAAGGCATAAACAGATGACATGAAGATGTTGCCCAAAGGTTTCTACTCACATCACAGTTTCATCTGCTGCCAAGCAAGTTCTTATAGCCTCATGATGTGTGCCCTGTGGTTGGCCAGTTGACTGAGAAAGAACAGACTAGGTTCTGGTTTACTGATTACTTTATACCAGCACTACCCAGAAGTGGACATCCACAGCATGAACAACCCCTTCCTGGGACAGCACTGTGAGACACCGGCAAAGGTAATCTTCACCGTGGGCAAAAGTTTTGCCAGTACACATGGCCATGCTGTTTGTTTGGAAGAAAACATGATCAGATGTGTGGTCCTTCACTGATTCATGAAGCTGTAGCTGATGATTTGGCTGGGCAATCAGGTACGAGGATGACCAGAGCACTATTGGAAAATTGGTGAGAAAGACATCTGGGAAGAAGTGTGTGGATAGACCTCTCCAAGTGGGCAAAAGTGGTAGAGATACTTATGTTTCATGTAAATGCTTACCAAAAGGTAACTTCAGCAGAGGAGTTCAATATCAAGTAGGTAGCATGACATGTTCTATAGACAGCCTCTTTCCCATAGCCATCCCTACCACTGCAGAATGGTCCCACCAACGAAGTGGCTATTGAGGCAGAGATGGAGGTGACACATGGGTTTTACAACAGGAGTTCCACTCACTAAAGCTGGACATGGTACCAGATCTGCCTACAACATTGAGGCCAAGTTCTTCCCCTATTGAATGCTCATGGTATGCTTTTCAAGATCACTTGGTTATATAGACTGGTATTTTCTCCTGCCACTGGGATGGACACACACACACACGCACACACACACTCAGAGAAAGAAAGAGAGAGAGAGAGAGAGAGAGAGAGAGAGAGAGAGAGAGAGAGAGAGAGAGTCTACCTTTATGCCATTGCCACACTTTTGCTACTGGAGAATGAACCCAGGGCCTCACACATGAGAAGCAGCTACTCAACTACTAAGCTATTTATGTAGCCAACACTGTTTTGATTACTATAGTTCTGTAGTAATTTCTAAGAACAAAAGTAATAGTCCTCTAACTTTGCACATACTTTTCAACACTGGCATGGCTATTTTGGATATCTTGGAATATTATATGAAATTCAGGACAAAATTTTCTATCTTTGCAAAAATACATTGCCAATACTTTGATAATGATTACATTTAATCTATAAGTGATTGTTTGGGTAATGTTGATATATTAACACATTGCTTTCTTTGCATTTATTTGTCTTTTTCAAAAATAATAAAATAATGTTTTACAGCTTTTGAGTCTAATCCAATCTGGACACTCAAGCAAAAGAGAGAGATTTTAAAATCAATAAAACCAGGTAGTTACTCTGCCTAAAACTTACAATGCTTTGCTGAAGTCCTTATAAATACACCAATATCCCCATGCTCCTGTTCAGCCGTCACACTGCCTACTTCTCCAATGCTGTCTTATACGCCTATCAGTTAGTATCTCCATTCTCCAGCTGCCATACCTGGAGAACATTTCAGGATTCTCCTTACTTCATTTTTTATATGATGTCACCTTTACCAGTAATAGCCCCTCATCTTTTAGCTCCATTTTCTTTCTTTCTCATCATTCAGGTTGTGCATAAAATAAAACTCCTACAGGAGGCAGGAACAAAGGAACTGAAAGACCCTTGTTTGGTTAGCCTGCCCATTTTGTCATTGTTCTCTGTTTATGGTGTTCGCAGCACTTAACTAGATAGATACATTTATTTGCATCTTTGACTGTTCTTTTGCTTTAATTGCAGTGCTTGTGGTTGGCGATGCATACTAAGCTATATACTCCCGCCCTTGACTACTCTTTTCTTGGTGTTTAACCAGTTCCACCTACTTATCTACTGTTTATCCCCTGCACTTGGTTCAGTGTGGACCTGCAGTGTGAAATAGCCAGCTTGAAATTCTGCTACAACATACAGGCATAAAACTCTTTTCAAAGAGCTCAGCCAGAAACAGGAATATTCCATAATGATGGTGGAGTGTATGAATTAAGAACATATCAACCGTACTAGAAGCAGGATTACTCCACAACAATGACATCTAGGTTAAAGACACAGCCCTATGAGAAACAGGAATACACCAGTGTTGACATACAGGTTAAAGACATAGCAACCATATGAGAAACAGGAATACACCACAGTGTTGACATCCAGGTTAAAGACATAGCAACCCTATGAGAAATAGGAATACACCAGTGTTGACATACAGGTTAAAGACATAGCAACCCTATAAGAAGCAGGAATATTCATAGTGTTAGCAGATGGGCTGAGGACATACCAAACCTACTTCCATTGTATCCATTTGGGTCTACAAATTCAATGATTTAAACCAAAGATCTTGACAGAAGAATTAACACTTCAAACTATCCACCATAGATTTCTCCACGGCTCTACAACATTGTACTTATTAAGACTAATAAAGAAGCAATAGCTATTTGAAGATGTATTCTATGTTCAGAGTTCTTGGCAGAGGACCTCTGGAGGTCCTATTAATTCTTCTAGCCCAGTGATTCTAGACCTTCTTAATGCTGAGACCCTTTAATACATTCCCTCATGTTGTGGTGATGTCCAACCATAAAATTATTTTTGTTGATATTTCCTGACAGTGAATTTGTTACTATTATAAGTTGCAGTGGAAACATCTGATATGTGGGATGGCTTTAGGTGATTCCTATGAAAGCGTCATCCAACGCTGAAAGGGGTTGTGACCCACAGGTTGAGAACCACTGTTTTATTCCCATTCATAAGAGCCCCTGAAAGGTGCCTCTATTATTATCTATCAGTATGGCCACTAGGAACCACAGATGCAGTGGGACTGGCAACTAAGGACAAGGTGCATCTGCTTCATGGAGAACAAGGAGTCAGAGAGGCTCCTGGGAATGAGCTGTTCCATGTCTAAACATGTGTACACATACCAAGCAGGAAGCTATCAATAGACCCCAAGAAAGTTTTTCTAAGAAAATAGTTTCAAACCAGAAGCATAATTCTACTAGCAGCTAAGAGCCTGCTGCTTGCCAACACTGACTTGAGAAGAGTTAATTCCAAACCCGGTTTTGCCAAATCTAAGGACTGTATAGCCGTCAATAAACTACATAACTTATTAGTAGAGCTCCACTTTTCTCATTTGTGAAATGAAGCCCTCATGAGTACAGACAATATATATTGATTGAGAATGTGAGCTGTTGGGTTGAGATCCTAATTTTACCTTTTACAAGTTAAATGCTTCCGGATTAGTTGGAGCTCATTCTCTCTCTCTCTCTCTCTCTCTCTCTCTCTCTCTCTCTCTCTCTCTCTCTCTCTCTCTTTCTTTGATATCCTTAATTAGGTAAGATGCAGACAATAATAGCCAACTTCAAATATTAAAGTGAAAGGCAGTCCATAAGTCATGTCATTCAAAAGCCTAGAACACAAGAGAGTGGAACCAAGAAGACAGAAAGGCCACTGCTATTACCATATTACCATATTACCATGTCCTTAAACATTCTCCAGATGTAAGATATGGCCTTTGACCCACAGATGCTATTACCATCTCCTGAAACATTCTCCAGATGTAAGACATGGTCCTTGACCCGCAGAGGAAACAGGTGCTCAGATGGATCTCCCCATCTCCTGAAGCATTCTCCAGGTGTAAGACATGGTCCTTGACCTGCAGAGGAAACAGGTGCTCAGATGGATCTCCCCATCTCCTGAAGCATTCTCCAGATGTAAGACATGGTCCTTGGCCCACAGAGGAAACAGGTGCTCAGATGGATCTACCAAGCAATTTTTGGAGATCAAAGCCACAGAGTGAAGCACAATTAAATGCTGCATATATGCTAAGACCTCAGAGATGGACCCTTTCTAAAGCTCTTGACAACAGAGGTTTCCAAGCAACCTCCTGCATCTTCTGCCACATGAAGAGTGAGCAGAGGCCAGTAGGCAAAACTAAAATTCTGTTTAATAAAGAGTGTAGGAGAAAGGGTGAGGGACACTTTGAGGCGGAGAAGCCACAACCATCACTCACACAATAGTTTTCATTTTATTCAGCAGCTCTCACACTTCAAAGAAAGAACTTCAGCTTTTAGATACCAGAGTTCTGCTTAATTCAGAAAGTGTGTGTGTGTGTGTGTGTGTGTGTGCGCGCGTGTGTTCTGATATGCATGTAAGCTTTTAATTTTGTACATAGCTCCATCAGAATACCTTGCAGCTCCTAAGGACGGACATTTCTCCATTACTACAGTTGTTGGCTCTCTCTTATTCATATACGTCTCAAGCCTTTTTGAGAAAGCCTCTTCTAGCACCAGCTTCCATTCCTAATAAAGCCACAGGGTCTAATACATCTGGCTGTCTGCTTATTTTTCTAGTGATAATCAGGAACATCTTGTCACTAGAACAAATAGTGCTTTTTGTGCACTTGCCGTTGTGGTAAGGGGTTGTGAATGGAATAGTAAACAAATAAAGGTGCTATATCTACCCCCAGTAAAGCTGGGGAACCACTGGGACTGAGCCAGTGTGAGATGCTGTGGAAACAGGCATGGTCCCAATCTTGGGAGCTCAGAGCTTTCCAGACAAGCAATAGGAAAGCACAGTGTGGAAAGTCTTTGCTGGGTAAATCAGCAAAGCATGTGAAGACCAGAGCTGAAAGTGAGGTACCACTCCAGGCAGAGGAGAGTGCTCAGGAAATCCAATGTGGAAACAGCCAGATGCTTTCAAGCTCTGGAAATCTCAGTGAGAGGATGAAGTAGACATCAGTGACTCCTAGGAGGATCTGGAGGGCAATTTTAGAGACTTTGTCTCCATCCTTCAGAGAGTAAGAGGTGAACAAGTCACACAGCTCTGAAACTGTACCAACTACAGTTGCCAACTACCTTCTGGGGACAAGGTAGACTTCATCATCTTGGCTTCTTCATCAGATGAATGTCTTTGGGCACATACTTCTTCAGCCTGTGCCCCATGTTGGGATCCCCTGCTTCCATCCTCATGGAATACCACATAACAGAGATGTCCTGGTTGAAATATCATGGTCACAGAAATGGAAAACAATGTTTTAGATCCAGAGCCCAGTGTTGTCATGGACTGGTCAGCCTTCCAGGATGTAGAGGAAGGTCAGAAACTTCAACGGGACCTTGGTCTCCATTAGTATCACAGCAGGCTGTCAGAAGGAAGACTTGTCCTTCCTGGGCAATCCAAAAGGCAGGGAACAATTATAAAAATAGGTATGAAAAATGAGTGACTTTTTTTTTTTAAGAAATGAGGCCAGCCACACCAGGTTCTGTGTAGCCTGATTACAGCACAATTTAGAGTTTTTCCAAAATACTCTTAAAAGATAATTAACCCCATCTGGCATATTGAAAAGTCATTTGAAATCTCTATTTAGTGAATGAAATAATATATTCACCAGCATGTGTGTGTTAGTGATAACTCAGTTTATCAAGGGCCACAGGAAGTCAAACTTTAGGCAAATGCTTCTATATGAACCTAGGAACTGGTAATTATTTATTACCAACCTTGCACCTGGAATAAGTCTGTTTGTGAAGTGACCAAGCTCTTAAAGTCATAGAGTTTGCTTCCATGGTCCCCCACCTGAGGAATTTTATATGCATAACTTAAGAAAGTTTGGAATGAAGAGGAATTCCACCTTAACAATAACTGTCATTAAGATATAATTAAAATTATGATTCTTTTAAAGCTTCATTGTTTGTTTTATCCCCTGAAAAGGCCATTTAGTCTTTTCATTGCTATTTCAGACATTTCAAAACTAATTCCACACTAAGAAACAAGTCATTGGAGGCCATCTAGATGCAAAAAATTGCAATTACATGATTCTCTTAATTAATTTTGACAGCAGGTTTCACAACAAAGAGTCCAAAGCAGTCTTGTATTTTCCAAGAAAAGCACTGGGCATGTAATCCTTATGTGCAAAGCCTTTTGCAGAGGATGGAGTTTTTCCAGCAAGTACCATAATTGCTAATAGCAAGACAAAGGCATACACTTCTGGTGACAAATGGAGTCCCACTCCATAGACCTGGACTTGGGTGAAGGAGGCCTTAGATCTTATCATTGTTCATTAGCACTGCTTCTAACAAGAGCTGGATGCTAAAAGGTAAGCTGGATTTGGGAGGAAAGGAACAAATTTCAAAGGCAGTCTCCAAGTTCCAGAGAAAAGCTAAGTTGGGGTGTGGGGGGTCCTCACACATTTCAGACATTAGAAGTTGATCCAGAACTGAGGCCCTGTTCTCTTCCAGGGCCTAGCAAATGGGAATTCAGTTGCTACAAAAGCACTTCACATCCAACTGCTAGATTTATTCTCTCACAGAGTCTAGTAGATTCTATCACCCTTTCTACTTAGTAAGACGTTGGGTGACTTCCTGTTATCCTGTAGCAGAGCAATATTGAATCTTTATGAATTGACGGTTTTGATAATCTTATCTTCTCACCCCAGACTCTCATCTGTACAGACACTGACATCTTATTCTTTGCACAAGTAGTGGTAGTATATCTGGACTTTGCTTATTGTTATTGAGCCTCATTTTTGGACCAACACAACAGACATTTAGGCTTTAGTGTTGCCTAAATTCTAGTATATGCATAGTTTCATGGAGATCTGATTTGATTTTAAATGACTAGGTGAGGAGCTGGGGAGTTTGCATTTCTATCAGACAGCTCCCAGGTATCACCAGCCTGCACCACCAAGGATGGGTGGGTTCACAATGAAAGGGGGCACCTTGTTTCCTCTGTGTCCCTTGCCCCCCCACCCCATGGAGTTCTTTAGTTCTAATTCAGAGATTCTCCTCAGTTTCACACTCCTATTTCAGAGGTGCTCCCCAATAAAAGTCAACACCCAATAAAAGTCAACACCCTAAATTAGTCCCATCTGGAAATATAGCCATAAAGAGAGACTCACTTCCCTCTGCCTACTTGTCATTTCAAGCACCAAAGACCCACAAATTAGAGAGAAACAATAAAGGACCAAATGTCCCATGTTCCTCTGTTTATCTGAAGGTGTTGATTACCAGAAGGTAGTTATTTTTTTCCTGGTAAAGTAATTTATTTTAAATAAAAAAGGTCAAAAAGCTATTTCATTTATCACGATTACAAAGGAGTCTAAGCCGGTGACGGAGAAATTAATTCCAAGTCAGAAGCTGCAATAACACTCCTGGTAATTGTGACAAAAATTTTAAATTAACGTTACTGTCACTGAGAGAAGTTTGATTAATTTTGCAATTGGAGATGCTATCTCCAGAATATTGGGCGGGGGGGGGGGGGGGGGATCAAAGAACAGAGCAGCTTCCAACTTAAGATGGAGATCCACTTCTTTGAGACTCAGAATGCATCCACAAGACACCTTCACACTTGATTAACAGCTCAACCAGTGCCCTGCTGGAAAGAATTAGCCAGGAAGGACCAGAGGACACAGAGCTGGCTGGCAAAGCTAGTGAGGGAAGAGGGAGTCAAGAGCCTCTCTCTGACTGCTTGTTTTCTGTGTTACTCAGGACCAGGGACAGATTTCCATCGTGGCCTCTATAATATCCTTGGGTGGTGGTAGAGATGGGTTGGGGATAAAATCGTAGAAAGGTTGCTGTTAGATTTCTTTAACTCCCATTTCCTTACAGATTTTATGCTGGGAGGTGGGAAGAACATGGACAATAACCCAACTCCTGGACAGTGGGAATGGAAGAAGGGCAGAGTTACATCAAGAGTGTGGTTGAAACTAGCTTAAATGATCTAGCAGCGGACTTATCAATGGTCTCTGCAGTGTACTGGCTTCAAATAAACACAATTAGCATTTAGTTTGGTGCTTATTGTGTTGAGAACTTTGGTCTAAATGAATTTATTCACTCCTTATAATTGCTTTTCTAAATCAGACTCTATAACTATCCTCATTTTATGGATGGATACCCTACTGGGACATGGGGAAGGTAAAAAAAAAAAACTTCAAGATTTTATACCTACCTAGACAGCGAAGAACAGAGCTGGGCAAGTTAGGAATTAGCAAACTGGATTCCATCCCACAGGCATAATGCACCTGGATACCTACTTTGGTAGAGAATCTATAGGAACATAGTCATGCTTCTTAATTTACATACTTTTTTGTGTGCTTTCTGTTGCTGTGATAAACACTATCACCAGAAGCAACTTGGGGGAGGGGGGAGGAGCTTATTTCAGCTTGGGCTTCCAGGCCAATCTTTGAGGGAAGTCATGCAGGAACTCAAGGAGGAACCATTGAGGACCACTTCTTACTAGGTTTTTTTTTTCTAGGCTCACCTCTCTTATACACCTCAGGCCTACCTTCTTAGGGATGGTACTGACCACAGTGGGCATGGCTCTCCTAAGACATTAACTAGCAATCAAGAAAATCACCCACAAACAAGGCACCAGACCAACAGGATAGATGCATTTCACTAGGTCAACTCTCTGATGTTATGTCAGGTTGATAACCCACATTAGCCATTATACATACTATGGTTATTTCTTTATGCCAATGTTAGAGTTTATGAGTTAGTCAATAACAAAGCCTAAGATAGTGGCTAAGTATGGATAATCCTTAATAAGTCTCCATGTGGTTATTTTGGGAGTTGGTTGGCAGGACAGAAAAACCCTGTTCTTTCCAGATTTAAAGTGAGAGCAATAAGTGAAACAAAAAGCTAAGAAAAATCAGATGTTTTAGAGGAAAAGATTATGAAGGAATTTAGTGGTGTGGCAAAACAGTGTAGACAAACTATAACTGGTAAGAGATTCATACTATTAAGCAGTTATTATAAGGATTGGGGCATGACTCAGTCAAGTACTTGCTGTTCAAACATGAGGACAATCCTCAGAGTCCACTTAAAAAGCCTGGCTCAGGGGCACACGCTGTGATCCCAGAGCTTGCAAGCCTGTTACTCTAGCTGAATTTCTGAGTTCCAGGGTTAGTGAGAGCATTTATTTAGAAAGGTAAAGTGAAGAGCAATCGAAGAAGATATTTGATATTGACCTATGGCCTCTACTACATATACATGCAAACATGTACATAAGTGTACACATATATGTATGTTTGCATAGCACATAGGTATGCATATATATATGTGTGTATAAATAAACACACAAGGAGAGAGAGAGTGAAAGTGACCTGGGGGCATCTGCCAAGGGGTCAAAAAGGTGCTGTGGCCAGGAGATATGTGTCAGGCTTGGATTCTCTGCAAGAAGATCCCAAGAGGCTTTTGTTTAAAGCTGGGAAAGTAGTGAAGCCTAGTTTGCAGTGGAAATTCCAGGATGTTGCAGATAGGAAATGAAGGGCATTTGCTCAGAAAAGCTGCAGGGACCAAGTAGATTTGGCCTAATAACAAGGCACACATACACCAGAGACAAGAGAACTGGTTGCGGGGGGGGGGGGGGGGGGGGGACAATACCACTGGGACCACGCGATGCCACACAAAGCCCCAGGTTCTAAACATGAACTGTGGGATTTGATGTTTGCCCTGCAGGACTGCGTCTCAGTTGAGCAGCCTGAGTTCCTCTTACAGTCCCCCTAAATTTCCATTTGGATCAGGAGTCTTCACACTGTGACATTGTATATGGGAAGTATGAAACTTAGGTTGTTGTTGTTGTTGTTGTTTTTAGATACTTACCTTATATATGTGTGTCTGTGTGGGTCTGTGATAATGAAAATATAATCCTGATAGAATAAAAGACAAAAGTTAGTTGGAAAATACAAACAAAAAAGACCTCCAGACAAATAATAGTAGGGTATGGTTATATAGGGTGTGGTCTATAAAGGTGCAGTCTATGAGGTGTGGTTATATGCGGTGTGGCTATATAAGAGATGGTATATAAATATCAATGAAAGAGAATAATGTGTAGTCTATCAAACCAAATTCCTGCTTTTAAAGAAGACAGAAGAAAATGCTCTAAATATACTGTCGAGTGAAAAGTAATTATAGTACAGTGTGAACAATAGAGTCCTTGATTCAGAAACGAGACGAGCTAATCAAATATACAGTGTTTGCTACAGAAAAATAAAAGGAAAACGCTCTTTTCCTTCCCTGTATTTTCTTAGCCATTCTCAGCTTTTTTCAGGAAACTCACAATAATTTTGTAATTAAATACTAGTAAATGTGTTTAATATTCCCTGTAAAAGGTGGCACAGAGACGTTAGGCTTGTCTGTTTCTCCCATGCACTTAGCGTAGCTGTGGGTGGTAATGGCAGGAAGGGTTTAGAAGGCCGGAGCCGGAATCAATCAATGCATCACCACTAACATGATGGAAGTTAGGACTTCCTTCTGTGATACCACCTTCCCTGGAGGAGGGAAATGGGTTAGTGAGATGCCAGGCTGATTAATTTTGAGCTCAGATGACCTTCAGGTAGTTAGGGATCACCAGACTCCCTCACCTCAGAATTCTCCTAAGGGGAGTCCTCCAAATTGTGATGCTATCTAACATGGCGCAAGACCTATGGGCTGACCAAATCACAAGTCCAACACCCATGGAATCCATGAAGGCCTGGAATTCTGCTATTTCTCGAGTTATCTTTCTATGCATTAAGCTGACCGGCTGACAGAGACATGCATCTCTGAGAGATCCAGAATTCCCCTGTGAGTAGGGCTTGCTACACAGGAAGTTCTCTCTGTTCAACATATACCTTTGTCCTCCAGGGGTTTGAAGTTTGCTGCCTCTCCCGCTGGCCCTGCCCATCCTACCTAGCCACACAAAGGAGAGACCAGAAACAGAGAACAGGCATGAATGTGTGAATGGTTGCTGACAAGAGAAGGGGTCTCGCCATTCCCTTTTCCCGTGCCTGGCTCTATTTAATCAACCTGTCATTTATCCAGACCCTTAGCAGGCAGCAAAGAACAGACAGCAGTGCTTACCTTCATGGGAAAGAAGCATTTTTTTTTTTTTTTTTTACATTTCAACACCAAGGTAGCAAAATTATTCCATTTATTCTGTGGAATTTCACTAAGTAAATAGACATGATTTATGTTAATTTGTACACAATGATGTGAATTAAGGCTGTGAAAGGCTCTAGGGAAACTCTCACTATTACTGAAGCTCTTCCTGTCAGGGGCTGACTTCCTGGACTTCTGCATACTTCCTCAGGGGGCCTGCACAGACACTGGCCAGACAAAGTGGCCTCTCACAGATGGAAGATCTGTTTCAAACAATCTATTCACTTGTTACAGTTTCAGGGTCCAAATCAATATCATAAAAACAGGGCCGGGTCGGGAGTCCAGGCATTGTGTTCATCTTTCCTACTAAAGGATACGGAAAACCAGTGCCAACGTTGGCATAGCTGTCACGGACGGGCAGAAGGAAGCCAGCTGGGGGCACCTTTTTGCTCTGGGTTGTGAGCCAAAAACAAGTGTGTTTTGGCCATGCAGATAGATAGATTCCCAAAGCCCTGCTTTGTGTAGACCTCTGCTTTGTTCTGCGCTTCCGGGAGCAATTCGATGTCATCTGCCCCTTAGATCTTCCGTGCAATGATCCTGATTTTATTCTTAACTGGGAGCTTGAGGTCATAGAGGAGCTGGAAGCTGCTGGGGGCCTGTGATGCTTGCTGGACTTCCTGAGCCGGGGCTAAGGCCCCCGGCCCCTGGCCCCTCATGCCCAGTGGGTGCATTTGACAGCGTCAAATCCCCATGTTCTCTGGAGAGGCAGCAGATGAGGTTCAGTTCAGCTTCTGTATCTGTCTTGAATGTGTTCATGGCCACCACCACAGGCACGTAAAACATCCTAGCATTTTCTTTTTGTTTCCTGAAGTTACTGAAGCCCTTTTCAAGCAAGTTCAGGTCCTCTTCTGTGTAAGCCTTGGGAAGGGCCAGCCCAGCAGTGACCGTCGAGCTGCCCCTGTACGTCTTAAGAGCCCTGACAGTAGCAACAAGTTCCCCCACATGTGGCTGGAGACCAGACTACTGGCACTTGATGTTGAAGAACTTTTCCATTCCTGTGTCTGCTCTGAATCCTGCTTCAGTCACTAGGAAGCTTTCAGTGCCAACAAGTTTGAGTGCAATCCCATCTGTAATGATGGAGGAATTCCCATGTGTGATGTTAGCAAAAGGCCCAGCATGGATAAACACTGGTGTGCCCTCTAAGGTCTGCATGAGTTTGGGCTTGATTGCATCCTTCATCAGCACTATCAGCGCTCCGCTCATGCCCAGATCCTCGGCATGATGGGTCTTCCTTTCTTACTGGATGCCACCACTATTTTGCCCAATCTCTCTCTCATGTCTTCCAGGGAACTAGTGAGGGCTAGAACGGCCATGATTTCACTCGCCACAGTGGTATCAAACGGGGTAGTCCATGTGTGGCCTTTCTCTGTTGGAGCCTGTCCGACTGTGATCTTCTCAGGAATCTATCGTTGATGTCCAGCGCTCTCTGCCACATTTCGGTTTCTAGATTACTATCCAGTCTTGCAAATCTGTTTATCTCATCATCCGTCTGTGTGGCAGGGTCAGTCTTTTCAACGCCTAACCTCCGTAACCTTCTGATCTGGATATCAGAGAACTTTCTTGCTTCATTACTGAAGGTACCAAGCAATTAAAGAGAGCCTTGTCTGTCCGGGTCAGCTCATGAGACATCCGAGCATGGATGGCAGCAGCCATGAGGTTATTAGCTGCAGTGATGGTGTGGATGTCATCAGTGAGGTGATTAAACTCTTTAATAGGAATGACCTGGGAATAGCCACCTCCTGTAGTGCCACCTTTTATTCAGAAGAAAAATTTGCCAAGGGCACACCAGTCCAACTATGATTGAACTTTTCCCTAGGAAAGATACGTACTTTTTTTTGTTGTTGTTGAAACAATGTTTCTCTGTAGCTTTGGTGCCTGTCCTGGAACTAGCTCTTGTAGATCAGGCTGGCCTCAAACTCACAGAGATCTGCCTACCTCTGCCTCCCGAGTGCTGGGATTAAAGGCAGGCACCACCACTGCCTGGCAAAAGAAGTATTCTTTGTGACTTATTTTCTCCTATGTAAAATTACTGTTCTCCTAATAGGGGACAATCATATATGCCCAAATAGTAAGTTTACATCATCAAACTGAGTGATGCACATGTTGGAGAAATGATTAGGTACCACAATGGTTTGTTTATTAATGGTTTATTATATGTATGTATGTATGTATGTATGTATGTATGTATAGATGCCTGCAGAGGCCAGAAGGGGATGTTGAATCCTCTTGGAGCTGGAGTTGCAGGTGGTTGTGAGTCATCACACAGGGATGCTGGAAATCAAACTCTGGAAGAGTAGGAAAGATTTGTATCACCTGAGCCATTGCTATCTCCAGCACAGTGGTTTTGACATGTATAGTTGTGAGAGAAAACCACAAGTTCTCACATTTTCAAAACATCCCGTCCTTTCCCATCCCCTCTCAATCCCAGAGCTTCTTTAGGCAGCCTGGGAGGGACTCCCTGTCTGTATTGGTGTATGAGGGTTTGGCTGTGTGCAAACTCAGTTCCTCTACAAGAACAGTGGGTGCTCTTAATCAGTGGTCCGTCTCTCCAGCCTGCCGTGATTGCACTGTGATTTAACCATCTCCCCTGTTGATTGGGAAGGATGGATAGAAACACATTTCATTTAACCATAAGCTCTGTGGGGCCGGCAACACCTTTATCCACATTTAGAAGAGTACTTCTCATGGAGAAGTTGGCCCACACATGGTCGTCGACTTCATAATAGCTAGGGATGTAGTATGCCTCTCAGAGTGCGTTAGGATAATCTAGTATCAGCAGAATTCCAGGGTAAATAACTGAAGTCGAGGGAATCTGCTTTTATCATTTCCTTTGGGGCTTTTACCACTTACAGTCTCACAGTCACATGCCCGCAGGAAACAGAAGGACACAAGAGAGATGGGAGCCGAGAGGGGCATCCATTTCTGGTGCCATATAATCAGGTCCATCTGAATCCGCAACCCTTGCCCGTTATGCTTCATCTAGAGAAAGTTCCATCAAGAACAGTGGGCAGAGTCACAGTGACAGCTGTCAACTCTACCCAGTGTTGGCACCACCGTGACCCTGTGAACTGGACCAGTCACAGCCTCCCCGTAAGACAAGCAGCTGTTTTCACATTTTCCACTTGAATCCTTTCTAAGAACAGATCGCACAGAGCTGAGTCAATGACGACAGGGTAAATTTTAGAAATTTTAAAAAAGAACAGTTACGGACTTCCAAATACCCATTTCCCACCAGTAATTTTGTTTTGAAACCGGACCAGTTTTGACAAAGAGCATATTTATGTACCTATATTGTTCAGTTTATTGAAAATTTTTTCCTGGTGTCTGCCGAACACCCAAAAGTATGTCAGGGAACAAAAAGCAAACTTGCTGCTGTCAACTCACTGTCTAAAATCACCCTGAGTTGGGGCTGGTTCTATTCCTTGCATTTGTTCTCACTGGTTCTCTCTGCTTCCCTTCAGATGAGTGCAGAGGACTTCACCTCTCTCAGTCAACTTTGAAAAATCCCTTCTTCCCTAGATAAAGATCAAGCCCTGTCATTTTCTGTAAGATCATTTAAGGCACAAACTTGCACTATTTCTGTTTTACGTCATTTGTCAAATCTTCTTCCCACCTCTGACCCTCAACTGCTTGGGAAATGTGTGAGTACACCTTAATGAATATGCAAAACATTAATTCGGTTAATTAGGTGGTTTTCAGTATAATCATGCTTTCCAAAACAAATGCCACAAACCTTTTTTTTTTTTTTTTTTTTTTTTTTTTTTTTGAGATAGGGTTTCTCTGTATCTTTGGAGCCTGTCCTGGAACTAGCTCTTGTAGACCAGGCTGGCCTCGAACTCACAAAGATCCACCTGCCTCTGCCTCCCGAGTGCTGGGATTAAAGGCGTGCGCCACCACTGCCCGGCCCACAAACCTGTTCTTATAAGTCAGCCGTTTTCTTTTCATTCCAAAAGTTGTTCAGCTGGCTTAGTTTTTCCCTCTGAGAATATCGCTTTTCCTATTTATATGATTGCCATTTCAACTCTGCAAGTGTAGCCAGGACTTGGTCTGGAGGAGGTGAGAAGGGAGCCACACTGGAGAAGCCAGGGAGTCTGGGAGAGCTGAGAAGTAGTAACACAGTATGCATTGCCTTTGTCAGTAAGACTACAGGAGGAGCCAAAATTGATAGCATGATAAGACACTCATTTCCTAGGAATGGCTCTGCCTTGCTTTACCTGATGAAGTAGTTTCAGTATTAAGCATCTCCCCTCTACTCCTAACCCTCTGCTTCCTAGCTTCCATGAGGTCAGTATCTTTCTTCCATTTGTTTCCTGCCTCGCCAAAGTCTTCAAAGCAAAGGAACTTGATGACTATGGACTGAAACCATGAGACAGAACACATCTTTATTCCATTGTTATTATCTGTAATTTTCCCAAATCGTTGTAAAATAACTACTGTGTCCAGAATGCTCCATTTTAACAGGGAGCTGTCAGAAGGATGTAGCCTTAATCCAAATCTGTGGTGGACTGTAAGGTAGAATGGGTAGGGCTCTGTAGTAGGATATCTACAAAGCCCATTCCTGAGGTCACCACAGGATTGCAATTAGACATGTGTCCGGAGAGTTTTTTAATATCACAGTTAAGGTAATAGATAGTTTTGGCCTCATGAAGGAGAAAAAACTAAAACTAAAAGTGTGTACACTACAGTTGTTCCAAATGGACTCAACAAAAATAAGAAGAATGTGCAGGATGAGTCTTCAAAGGAAAAATAAAAGGGATTCAAAGAATAGCATTCACTGTGAAGCCACCAGAGCAGGTAAGATGCAGTCCCAGGAGCTGCAAGTCCTTCCAAGTTAAAACAGTAAATAATTTGATTGATATAAAGATTAATAGCCAAAATCACAGGAGTCCTTCAGAAGCAGACTAGAACAGCAAGCGCCAAAGATTAATAATGGCAAAAGACAACACTGTGATAATCAACATCACAGCGATGGATCATGGGAGGGTTTAATGAGAGAATCTCAGAAGAGGAATTTCAATAGAGCTGACTAAACTCAGAGAAAGGCAAATCACACAGCTAAACCTGAAAGCAGGCTGCCTGCCCAGAGGGCGCAGGCAGGAATGCCATTTTCCTGTCTGCACACTAAATGCTAAAATATCACACAAATTGGTGTCAAGAGGTTGAACGGAATCTGCTGCAGCAAAACGTGACTGGAGCAAAGAAACTGTGTTCGCCGCTCTCATCTGGAAAGCAGAAGAGCTGGGCTAACAGAGCAGAAGCATGTCTTAGCATGTTCCTGGAGGCCCAGCAACCATCATTAGTCTTCACTGAGGAGGTGCACACATTTGATGCCATTGGTTTGCAAACCAATGGTATCCTGTTTCAGGAAGTAAGTAACAGACTGTTCTCAGTGCCTGGGCCAGCCGGTATGTGCACAAATGCAGGGATGGTATATAGTCATAAGGAGATACATGCTATTCTAAGCCTGAAGGATGGAAGACCGACTGAGCCTTGGTCCACAGTTTAAAAAGTAGAGGCTATATGTGGAGCACAGATTGAAATTTAATGGAACTCATGGGTGCACAGGGTAGGGAACATAGACTGTGTTTCACGACACAGAAATTAGAGGCAAACTGGCCAATGTTAAAGACTCAGCTCTGTCACAATTTCATGGTTGTGGCAAGGGCTTCAAGTAGAGTTTCCTCACTTGCCAACGTGAAGGATCATTGTTCTTTGTTTTAACTTACTAGAAAGCTTAGTGGGGATAGGGATAAATGGCACATTCTTTAGGCAGTGCCATGGCACATTATACCATCCTACAAACAGAGCATCATTTCCCCCCAAAAGTTAATACCTGTCTGAATAACAACGACATCATCACATACGAAATTTAATTTAAATAATCAAGTATACAGAGAATAACTTTCTGCACAGAAGGTTGGACTCACAATTTGGGTTAAGATTAGTAGATTTTTTTAAAAAAAGAAACAGATATTTGGATGTGATTGCTTAGAAACATAAAAAAACTATGCTCATAAAACAAAGGGAGTGAGGGATTTTGTAAACCAAAGCACACATTGTGCAAATGCATGGCTAGCTTAAAAACTGGTAAGAATTTCAGTGTGGTTGAAAAATTCCATAGCTCATAAGAGCAAGGAGGAAAAACTGGTTGAGTTAATGCACTGAACATATAAACACAGTTAAAGAAACTTCCAAAGAAGTAAAATTGATCATTGACAGACTTTACTTAAAGCAACAACAGCAACAACAACAATGGTAACCTGGAAGAATTCTAAAGCACAGGAGGAATAAAATAGATCAAAAGGAATTATGACAATTTACTCTATAAACCCTTTCTGTGTGTGTTCATATATATATATATGTATATATATATATATATATATATATATATATATATATATACACACACATACATACAGGTCTTCCAAACCCTACCTACATCATAAGCACAACTGAATCAAGTCACTCAGATTACTAGTATTGCTGCCAATCACCAAGTAATTTCAGGCAATTCTGTCATCATCTGTGTGTGAGTGACTAGCTAGTATTTCTTAGTATTCCTTCTATGCTAAGTGCCTTGTTCTGCACAAGCTATTATTTACCTCCAGTCTGCTGATCATCAATTAGAACTCTTGAGAGGTTAGATCACTTGCCTAAGTATATGAGCACACACACACACACACACACACACACACAAGTTGAGCAACACCTCTAGTATGTAATCTAATTCAAATCTATAACCTTATCTCCCTGCCTCTTATTTCCTCTAAAGCAACCAGCAGTAGCAATCTATTCTACAGAGACCAAGAGAGACTTTAAACTCCTGCTGGCTTCCATCTACTCACATTGGGCAAATCACATTATAAATTAATCCAGATGAAACCCTCAACTCTTCCCTACCCATAAGAGGATGTACTGCCATCCTCAGGCTCCCACAGACAGATCTTTAGAGGAAAAAATCCAGAGGCCTTGATTACATTTGCTTTTTAATTAATCCAGAGTGTTCATTTTCAGCTGGATGAAAGATAATGTTTCCTTTTGTTGATCTAATGGCCACAGGCAATGCTTGGGCTCTTGTGGCAGAAGTCTGGGATAACTGTAGCGTTCCCTGGTGCTACAGGAAATGTGGTGCTAAATAAAACAGCTGTCCTGGCAGCAGAGGGTGTGGAAGAGTGCTTGCAGATGGTGCTGGCTGCTCTTAGTGAGAAGACAAAAGAGGTTGATTTTGATCCAATCAGGCCACCCTAATATTCTCTCCAGGCACATTCTCTTGACCTCATCACAATTCTTCTCCGAAGAAAAGAGAAAAGAAGCAAAGGGAGAAAGGAAGAAAGAAGTAGCAATTTCTTCCACCACAGAGGAAGCACTCTGGGTGTAGCCTTTTCTGACTACCACTCTATCCCCAACTCTCTCTTCTTGGCCCTTTCTGTGTAATCACCGTCCAGGTTGAGACCCTTTTAACTAGAACAAGGAGTATTATTTGGAAGCCAACTTAAAGCTACAAGTCACCAGGTTCTTCAGAAAAAAATCAAGAGGTGTGAGGAAGATTAGCTATGTGCGGCTGTCACACACACAGAAAAGTGGTGGGATGAACCAGGATGTGGTCCTTGTAATCTCATCTCTCTGCTCCCAAACCTTAGGGAAACTTGACAGAGGTCAGAGGTCAGCAGGCAGAGGTCAAATTCCTGGGCAGGAACCTAAGGGTTGGGGATGAGAAGCAGCCAGAGCATCTGAAATGGCTCTTGACTCTAGTGTTGTTTTACCTGATGCTCATCTATTCTTTCCAAATACCAAATTGCTACCATCATTTCTTATGCCAAGTCACACTGAGTAACAGAAGTTACCTAGAGCACATGTTGAAAAGAGATCACATCCCTCGGGGTTTGGAGAGGATTCTCTGAGTTTAGTCATGCCCAAAGAGGAGGAAACACGGACTATGCCTACCTAGGCACTACCTGGTTGTTTCCTAGCTTGCCAATGATACCAAAAACTTCAGTCTCTAAAATGTGACTCCACCCTCACCAGCCTACTCCAAAGCCTCCTTGACCAAGAGTGCCAGCCAGCCGTCCTTTGGAAAAAAATCTACTCTTTTTATATTCTTCTAACCAGTTTCTTACATACAAAGTTGTTCTTTGCAGTGAACCAGTACCTTTGAAAATGTTTCCTTCTTGAGATACCAAACTTGAATGGCTGACACTGGCTCTGAGTCTCTATGTGAAAAACATGTTTAATTCTGTGTAAAATAGGGATGGGGTGGACTTATAGCAAGCATCAAGGGTTACACCTCTGTGCACAGAAAAATTATTTCCCAGTGTGTATTTGGAACAATGAATTCAACCCATCCACTTTTTAATGGCTTGCATTATTAAAAACATTACTTATGCTTTTTGTGTGACAAAGAACATGAGCAATGATTCTGATAATAATTTTGTCTTTCATACACAAAGGATCTCAGTGTGAAAGTTTAAAAAAAAACTGTCTTTGGGGCAAAACTGTCGATTAGCAACACACTGGGAAATGAGTCTTTCGGTTGAGAGAGACTAAAGCAGAGATTATTATTTTTTTTTTTTTAGTTTTAAAATTGGAACCCTGGCAGACAGCTGTTAAAACAGTTAACAATCGTATTCGCCGGTATGTTTGCTTTGTAGAATAAGACATGAAATTCCTGGTGAGAAAAAGTATGTGCGTAGGGACATTCATCACTTTTCTTTCCTGGTGACAAGATACCATGATCAAGCCAACCTAGAAAACAAATGTTTATTTTGGCTTCTGGTCTGTGATGGCGGGGACAGCGTGGTAGCAGGCAGCTGAGAGATTGCATCTTTAACCACAGACACAAAGCAGAGAGAATAAACAGGAAGTGGGATGTGGTTTAAAATTCTCAGACTTCTACAAGTCTGCTCCTCCTTGTAACCTCTCCAAATATTGCCACCAACTGGGGACCAAGCATTCAAACACCCCAGCCTAGGGAGGATATTTCTCATTCAATTTACCACATTGCCTGCACATCATTTCTTCAGTATTTTCCCAGCTCTACTATTTTTCTCCTTTCACTAAGTATGATTTTAAGATTGACTTTGTTTTCACAGCAACAGTTCAAAGTAATTAATATAAAATTAAGACTCAAACTTTTATGGTCATGTCTGTAATTTCTGCAAGTGATAGCTGCCATTCAGCCAGACAACAGTGGGTGTTTATTGAGCGCCTATTATGTGCCTGATCCCAAATCTAAAACAAGTCAGGATCCCCATGCTGTGGAACTTATACTCCGAGTTGGGAGACACAAGCTGTAAGTAAACAAATGAGTTAAGTTGCATGTTAGACGGTAAGTTCTGTGGAAGAAGGGCATAGGCTAGAAGATGGAGCGGAACTGTTACAGTTTGGATCCTGGATGTCCCCCAAAGTTCTAGATGTGGAAGGCATGGTCCCTGCAGGGTTGCTGCTGGAAAGTAGTAGAACCTCTGGGAGACAGGGCAGAGTAAGAGAACCACGGCTATTGGGGGTGAGTCCTCAGATGTGATTGTGGGCTTCACAGATCCACCTTCCTTGATTCCTGGCTCTAAAGAAAGCAGTCTGTTCCACCATGTGCTTCTGCCATTGCCACCCGGCACTTCCACTAAAGGCCTGAAGGCCAGGGGTCAATCAGCCAAGGATTGAAACCTCACACATGGTGAATTCACAAAAGCCTTTTCCATTATAAGTTAATTACCTGAGGGAATCATTACAATGATGGAAAGGTGACCAACACAGGATATTTTCTCATCCAGGGAATACTTTCCTCATGGATGGAACATCTTCAGAGACAAAGATGTGTGGGGCACTGGGTGCAGCCACTGTAGACTGGACTTTAGTGTGCCCACCATGAATAGTATGTGATCCATAGATGTTTCACTATTTATTGAACAAATTATAAGCTGGTAAGGATGGACAAATCACCTAACAAAGCTAAAGGGATACCCGATTTTACTCCAAATCTGCATTACAGCAAATGGGAAAAAGTCTGCAACGCTCACCTGTACTAAATTAGTCTGGCTGGATGAAAAGTCTGGAGAGTGTCCTGTTAGGAGGACTTCAGGCATCCAGGGTACCGCTTGGTGCACTGGTGTTGTGAACACTTTAGAGGGAACCTGGTCTATATTTCTCGGTTTACTTGGCTAGTCATTCAGAGCAGTGACCCTCTCCCATGCAGCTAGTCCTCTCTTACACTGTTAACCCTATATAGGTTTGCTCGGTACTGAAACTGATCTTACATGACATTGAGAGACACGGTCTGGCCTTGGATGCCAGTACCCAGCAGTGGAGGTGTGGGATACTAAGCTTCAGTCTTTCTGTTTGCTCCACTTTCAGAAGCAGGGCCTAAAGTCCAATGCACCGTGAAGAAGAAATGCCAGAGAAAGGCGTTTGTTTGTGTGCTGGGCCAGCTGGCTAAGGACACTGGCCTCTCTGCCTGCCTCCTTCAGAAGGTAGCATTCACCCAGCATCTACTCCACAGGGTGCTTCATTTTCTCAGTAGAGCTATGATAATGGAATTGTCCCTATGTTATAGATTAAAAAACCAAGGCTCCGAAAAATGTTACCCACATGAAGAAAGAATATCAGAAAGTGATCAGCAGGGCACAGATATTCACCTCAGATCTGACCTAACCTTAGCTACTGCTTGGTGACGTCACTAAAGAGACTGAGCAAATCATGCCCATCCACTGGCTCTCAGGGCCTCTCACATAGAGTGCCTCCCCTGGACGTGAATGTGTTAAGCAGAAGAGAGCATGTTCCCATAGATCAACATTTTAAAAATGTAACTTGGCTCAAATTCTGGCCTTTGTCATGTTTACATTATATTTAGGGAAATTTACTTTCTTGCATTTTCAAGGTAATGTGTTTTCTACATTGAAAATATTTTCTGTGGGCAAATTTGGGGAAAACAAGAAGATATGGCATTTAAAAATTAAATGACATAAAACAAGATTATGACTGT
This sequence comes from Arvicola amphibius, assembly GCF_903992535.2. Classification (NCBI taxonomy): domain Eukaryota; kingdom Metazoa; phylum Chordata; class Mammalia; order Rodentia; family Cricetidae; genus Arvicola; species Arvicola amphibius. The sequence continues at coordinate 50,624,230 of NC_052058.2, forward strand.
GACAAGACACACAAAAATAATCTTACTGGAGCAGGGGAAGAAGAGTTATTTGGACTCACAGTTTCCAAGGTGTGAGTCCACAGGCTGCTGGCTTTGTTACTGTGAGCCAGAACGTCATGGCAGCCAAACATAACCAAGGGCAATTCATTTCATAAAGTCAGGAGACAGGAACGAAAGATCTGAAGGGATCGGGAATGTGATATCCTTCAAGACATGCTCCTGATGACCTACCTCATTCCATCAGGCCTTACTTCCCCACATGCTGGAGCACAAATCTGTAATCTGTGCTTCTTTGACGGAATGGGAGGTGGAGGCAGGAGAAGCCCTCGGAGGCTCATGGTCCAGCTAGCGTAGCATAAGCAGAACTGAATAAGGGACTCTTTTCAATAGGGTGGAAGGCCGGGATCCATCTTTGACTGCCCCCTGACTTCCACACCATGCAGTGGCCTGTGCATGCCAGTAGTCACTCATGAACATAAACATGTTCATATATCACATACATGTGAATAAAAAAACGATGGATCCATACGTGGATTATTCCTCTGGTAAAGCTCTGACCCTGACTCCCTCAGGCTCTGATACGCTCTCAATAATGGCAGTCATGAACTGGGAACCAAATCCTTTAGTGCATGAACCTTCTGAGGGGCCACTTCATAGCTGTAGCACTAGGGTCTGACTTGTTTCTGAGGCAAAAAAAAACCTTGCTCTTCACAAACACACACACACACACACACACACACACACACACACAGACAGTTTTCAGGATTGTCAGGCACCTTAACCCTATTCCTATGGGGTTTAGGGCTGAGAAAAATGTTTGGTAACCAGATATGCATAAGTGGTGGTTAATATTGTGAACACTGTCTCTGCTTGAGCCCTTAATTAATTAATTAGAGATACATAGGGCCTATGGAACCAAAGATGGCAATCCTCCTGCCTCAGCTTGCTTAAGGCTGTGATTACAGGTATGCACTATTGTACCAGCTTGCTTGAACACTTTAAATAATTAATTTTATGTCATATGATTTTGAACTTTGAAATTAACAGCTTCGTATTCCTGAACCGTTGATGGAACTCCAACACTTTCCCTTGGAGATCAGTGTTCCTCTTAGCAAACCTCTGAGAAAGCTGCACCCCTCCTTCAGAGCCACAGGGCACTCAAAGTCAATAGAACCTCCCGAGACTCTGGAGGAGATGTTGCCATGGAAATGTGGCTGCAGAATAAGCTTATTTGGAGTCAGAGAGATAAGGTGAGTCACCATGAGAATCCAGTTTTAGAGCAGGCGGTCATGTCATCCTGACGGAAAAGGGTTCTTCAGAAGAATCCAGTTTTAGAGCGCTGTCTGAAAAGGGTTCCTCATAGCTTCGACTTTCCCTCAGGCGAAACAGTAAAAGCCTGCACGCTGTCTCGATAGGCCCCCAACTGAGTTGGTGGAATAACAGGTGTCCCCAGTAACCACTCCACCCATCAGGAATGAAGATATTCTAAAGAGACAATCTTGCTTTTCCCTTTGGCTATCATACTACTGAAACAATGGTCTGTAAAATTAGAACTGTCCCAGGATCTCATGTTGGGAAAATGAAAGGCTGAGCCCAGAGGGTAGCTAGATTAGAAATTTATCTCCTGGAGAAGGATTTGCATCTTGTCCTGACCTTGCAGCAGAAAATGACTTCGAAGGGGGCACAGGAACTGAGTTAGTGATGGATGAGACTACACCTTGAATGGGAGGCTCAGCTGTGTTGTTTAAATCTTACTCTCGCGTATGACCCTAAAGATGGACTGGCGGGGATCTCTTCGTCACCCTTCCCAATGTGTCACATTGACTAAATCTCCATTTTCTGCTTTTCACTTTTAATGGATCTTTAATTGGTATATTGGGGACAGGTGGCCATGCCTGGCAGGGCAGGGCTAGCAGAGCACAGACCCTAACTAATGAATCCATTAACACCTCCAACACCAACATACCTATGATCGTTTCTACCAGGCTTCCCAAAGGGTGCTGTGCACAATTATCATGTCTCACTGTGTTTCTCTTGTTTCCTACCTCATTCAACCAGAACACTATAAGCCAGATTCTTCTACCATCTTAATCCCAGACACCCCTATGTGGCCACACAACTCACGTGTTTATGCAAGGGCTCAGTAATAGCACGGAGTCAGCGCCTCTCACCCTGGGAGGGCACAGGGACTGTGCAGTACATAGCCCAGTTTCTTTTCATCTTGGTGCTATACCACATCATCCTATCTTGAAGCTATTTGGCTCATGCCCAGCATCTTAACAAAATTTCTTCTCTCCTTTGAAAATGGTCCTACTGTTTTACTGACTTTAGCTCATTGCCTCTATGAGTCCAACCTGAGCCTTGCTTATCCAATTCAAAACACAACCCATCAGACGAAACTGTGTTCTGCTCACCACATGCAAGGCTATGCTTTGGAATCATTGTTGTTCAGTGTTCGGGAGCCAGGGTGACATGTTCATTTTCATCTGCCATGCCAGGTGACCAATATCACACACTTAACACCGCGCTCCACCAGAACTCACAATGCAATTTCAGGATATGTGATGGTTTTCCTGCATGCAAGGCTAATCAGCTGTGTCAGGATCGAGGCCACCATAGTGACCTTGTCAGCATGCTCCCCAGACTGTTTATACTGCACAAAGATCAAAAAGCATGCCCAGAATGAAGGCGAATACCATGAAATGGCCCTATGCTTTAATTTCTTCTCTGAAGGTCAGGGCTTTATAATGAGACTCACAAAGGAGCAATCCAGTGGGCAAGAAACATGCATTAAAGGGACCTTTCCTATATCAAAAGGAAAAAAAATAGGTCATCGACCATTTTAATGGGATCATTTCAGACTGCTGGCCCCTGGTGCTAAAACCATATTGGAAATGGAAAAGTGAGTGGGATCTTTTATGTTTGTTAATAACATCCAAACAGCAGTACGACTGAAGTGGCTCTAAAATTACATGCTTCTGCACAAGGCGCAGAGGCCAATGGATGCAGTGTGTCTTAGCACAGTGTTGCATGACTTTTCCTGGGGAGACATGACCAAAGGTCTATTTATCCCAGATGGGGCACCACTGCCAGACTAAAAACACAATTCTGCTCAAGTCTAGCTTGGTGAAGCGGTGAGCCTGTGAAGGCTTACTTATAAGAACATGCGTGAGAGGTTGCTTACAGGCCTGCGGGTGACCTTCAAACAGCTCTGTCACTGAAAAGTTCCAGCGTGGGTAGCAACCTCCTGAATCCTGCATAGACAGAGCCTTCCTTCAGTAACTTCTGCTTCCTATATCCCAACACCTCCCAAGAGTACATGTGATTGGACCAAGTTACATACAGCTATACAAAGAGGGAGAGAGCGAGGGAGGAGAGAGAGAGAGAGAGAGAGAGAGAGAGAGAGAGAGAGAGAGGGAGGAGAGAGAGGAGGTCTAGAAGATGGTGATAGCCATGCTATACCTAGAACAGTGTTCTACACCAGGCAGGATTTCTTAAGAGGAAGCCTGAAAACTTAGTGTGCACGAGTTGATTTGTTGTGGGTATTTGCACACTGTGTGCCAATGTGTTGCTCTGACTGGTGTGATAAAAAGGCCAATAGCTAGGCAGGAGAGGGCAGGGGGTGGGGTTCTGGGGAGAATAGGGAAGAGGAAAAGGAATCAATCAAGGCGAGCAGGGAATTGCTGGTCAGACTGGGAGGAAGTAGGATGGACAGCGTAGAGATGAGGTAATGAGCCTCGTGGAAGAACATGTATTAAGAATATTGGTGAATTTAAGTCATAAGAACTAGTTAGGAATAAGCCTACACAAAGGTCAGGCTTTTATAATTAATAAGACGTCTCTGTGTCATTATTTGGGAGCTGGCTGGTGGTACAAAGAAAGACTCACTACATTTGTTTGGCTAATCAACTTCCAGGATGAGGGACTGCAGTGTGAGACAGAAAATACAAAAGCCCCAAGCCAGGCTGTCAGGTTTGCTCCATTGCACACACTGGAATTCTCTGCCCCTAGGACCCTCTGTGGAGCGTTATAAAAATGTGTCTCAAAAGTGTACACTGGGGAAAGGGAAGAAAGAGCACCATTCCCTGGCTGTCATTTCCCTTCCCAAAGCCACCAGGACTAAAGTCCTAACTCTTTGTCTCCAGGCTGTCCGTATGAACCAGCCCAGGAGCTCTGGCAGCCACAGGAGGGGCTGTGTACACATGAAGTTGGATCGCACCCCAGTCAAGGCTGCCGGGGCCCTTGTCAACTGGCTGTCGCAGCCAATCAAGGTCTAAGAAGTTGAGCAAAGCTGAAGCCGTGTCCACTGATGCCTGAAACAATTAAGTTGCCACTGGCAGAAGGCGTTCCGAGCTCTGCACACAGAGCAACCCACAATCGCACCTTCTAGAGAAAGACTGCTCAAACTGGGTATGGTGGTTCACACCTATAAGACTAGCACTAGGGAAACAGAGACAGGAAAGTTGCCATGACTCTGAGGCCAGCCTGGGTCACACAGTGAGTTCGGAACTAGCCTGTGGCACACCTCAAGCCCTGTCTCAATTCCCTTACCCCCTTATTAAACACAGAAGGAAGGAAGCCATGATGCTCAAAATGTGCTCATTTCTCTGAGCAATTGTAACCAGTGAATTCTCTCTGGAACAGCAGCAGGTCCTTTTTTGCCTCTTTCCAGTTTAACAAAAAAAAAAATTCTCAAATTTCATTGCCATGGTATTGGCATTGTGTTTCACGTAGTGATTTGGGATTGACACATTTAATACAGTTCTGCAACCTGGACGTTTCCATCCTTCTGTCTTCCTCAGAACGGATTCTGACCGAGCCCATTATTTTATACCTCTGTCTCCATAACTCAGAGACAGCTTATGATGAACAAATGGAAGTTTCCTTTGATCTAATACATTAGCACACCGTACCTCCCGAAGAGCCTGCGAGTCAGTGGCACCTGTGGCAGGGTCTGTCTTAAACACCCAGGCTAAAGAGAACAATTCCTCCCGAGGTTTAGGTTGTTTTTTTTTTTTTTTTTTCAACTACATATAGTCTCATAGGTTACTGAGTTACTAGGTACTTTGGAGTAAAGTGAGAAAATGCCCCCTTGGCTGTATTTATTGCTTTGGACAGGAATTCCTGCAGTGGCTGTGGGTGTGTGGTAGACTAGAATTGGAAAGCGTAACAATACTTGTGGCTTCCCCGCTTTTTCTTGAATGGTGAGTGACTTTACGTTCCAAGTTGTCACTTCAATCTAGTCTGTCTGGCATTTAGTTCTCAGCAGCTCAAAAAGTTTTGGTACACAGCCTGCCTCGATTGCAGGGCTGGTCCCCGCTTTGTCATCTGTAGATTTAAATCGTTCCCTGCGACGCACAGAGACCCAATTTGAGTTAGGGGTTTGATTTAAATGTGCTGTCACTTTTGATTTTTCACATTATCTGCCTGTGCTAGCAGGGAGGGCTGACTAAACTAGCAATAACTTTTCAATCCAAAGAGGTCAAAAGAAAGGCATTGTCACATGAGCAGCCGGGAGGGCTCCTTCTGACCAGACTTGGCCAAATGAAGGAATGGAGCTGCTGGATGAATGCGGGGGTTGGGGGGCTTTTCTCTCTAGGCCTGGGCAACAGGATTCCACTCTCATTAACATCTTACCTTTTGAAGAATCGCTTCGCAAATTGTCTGTAGAGCTCTGCCACAGCTACTAATTAGATGCCCTCTTACTGATTGCATGGCCACAAAGAAAACAGGAACATCAGACAACATCCATCAGCAAACGTCTCATGAAGCAATCTGGGAGTCTATCAGTGCCTTATATATGAGAGGCATCAGCAAAGGCACAGACAAAAAGTCATGTACTCAGCCTGGCACAAGGCTTTCTTCAGCTGGCATATGAATGTCCTGTCTGGCTGGTTTTCTATTTCACATGTCAATACATCAGTCCCAGCTCCACAACTGGTAGCCACCAGGGCAGCATCTCCTAATTTGTCTGAGTGGGAGGCAAATGCTCTTAGCAGGGAGCACTCTGGAGGAACAGCTGAAGAGATATGGCTTTTCTTCACTTAGTTTCCATCCATTCTGCCTAGACAGCTCTTGGTAGTCAAGAAGGGCAGGGTTACGACCCAGTAACCCCCGACCTGCACTCTCCTTGACTTTTAACCACAGAGTTATTTCTTGCTCTTACTATATGCTCTATATGAGTTGCTGTGGGTGCTGCTTTTAAGTTACTCAGCCACCCAACCTGACTGGGGTGTGCCCATCTCTACTACGTTTATGGGATTCCTGTAGCTAAGGAAGAAAAGAACACTCCAGCATCTTCCATTGGCAACTCTGTTTCTGCCTAGAAGAGATTGTATCACATTCTGCTCACATTCATTCTGAGACTTGCAGGGGTCTCCAGCCTGCATCCCAGGATAGCTATAAGCCAACACAGAATGGTTAACTAACTTAAAACACTGTGAGAGAATTTCTTGTGACTTTTTTCACTCTGTGTGATGATCCAGCTTGAACAAACATTTCTGACGGCAGCATGGACACTCCCGCTACAGTCGACTGTACCAGCTCTCAGCAAGGGAGAAGAGTTGCAGCCTGTGTACTGAGAAGAAGGTGGCAGGTGACAGCGTGATGACTAGGACACGGGCCTTTTGTTGATCACACAAGGCGAACCTGGGTTGTGGATTTGCCTCTAATTTTAGGCAATATTTAAAGCTCTACTAAAGGTCATATGAAAGATATGGAGGAACTTCCTATAGAAGAAAACCAATGTGTTATAGTGAAAATATAGTTTGAGACATTACCCATACCTAATCTCAAATAGGTAAGCAGTTCAGCTTCTGTGTTAACTAGTACCTATGGGGCCTGTAGCAGCCAGAGACCATTACCAAAGGCCATGAGTGGTCAAAATCTAGAGAGCTTATCATGCGTTGCTCAGCCATGATTTATAGTCTACAACACAATCCCACACCTAAGTCTTGGGGACATGTAGAAGCGGGAGACAGAAAGATGGCAAGGGCCAGAGGACCAGGAAGTCAGCTGTGAGGTTTTGTCTCCTAGAAATGACAGAGATGCTATACCCAGCAAACCTCAACAATACGGCTGCCTAAATGAGGCCTGAACCATGACAACCTCAATTGACACACTAATGTGGAAAGAAGAAATCTCACAGGAGCTCACCTGCAGATGAGGAGGTGTAGGCAATTAAGGGCTGCTGAGAGAGAGAGAAAGAATTACTCTTCCCGCGGGATGAGCCCTAATTGATTATGCAATACCAAGTGGTCAGCCTTGAGAGAAGCAACATTAAACAGACTCAGCAGGTTGTCTTTAGAGCGCGCGCGCGTGTGTGTGTGTGTGTGTGTGTGTGTGTGTGTGTATAACAATAATAATTAAAGAGAAAGAAATCACGAATTTGAGAGAGAGAATAAGGGAGAGGCAGGGGGTTGGAGGGAGGAAAGGAATGAGGATTGTGATATAATTATGTTCTGCTTTTTTAAAATTTCAAGTAAAATAAAAAAGAACTAGGTATCCATCTAGGACGGCAGTCAGGACTGTGTAGGCCTGATCAAAGCCAAGCTTTCTTGGTCTGTCCTCGAGACTCCTACTCATAGCTTACCTGATTACTGAAATCGGGAAATTAAGTCTGAGGCTTTGGTTCACTGATATACCCCAGAGGGGAGATAGGAGACTGGATGAACAGAAAGGCTTATTGCAGTGAGCGCTGGCAAGAAAGGGCCAGATGGAGGACATTGTGTAGGACTAGACTACACCCCTATCCCACAAATAACACCATCCTCTTTGCCCAAATTACTCCCATTGACGCAATGCTTCCTTCGGCCAAGCTGAAAAGCACAGCCCTTCCTAACTCTCTGTGGATCATATAGGGTCTCAGAAAGGTTGTCAGGACACAAGCATAGAAGCTCCACATAAGCTCGGCCTCCTCAGGAAACAGGATTCACATATCTGTGGCTAAAGCAAAATCAATGAACCTAAGTAACTTACATTGACTCTTTTCATGTAGGTGTAGGCCACACCAGTCAGAACAACAGGGGAGTGACCCACCTGCCTGCCAAATAGCTCCACTCTCCAGATTCTATTACCTAAGGCCTATCTCATATCCATGCACCCCTTAACACACACACACACACACACACACACACACACACACACACACCACACCACACCGACCACTGCTGGGCCCTGTACCCACACTGGTGAACTCCAGTTGCTCAGGCTCAGGTCAATCACTGTTGGGTCCCAGGGGCATAAAATGGGGAACAGACCACCAGCATCTAGGAACCAGAAACCAACTTCATTCCAATCACCATGGGGCACTAAATACTTCTAGTTTGCTAGGGACACAGGTCAGAGTTCAGGCTTCTGACACTTTGACAGTGGGGAAGCAGGCTTTGAGCCTGTTCTTATGGTAAAAATCAACCATCAGGTGTGAGTCAAAGAGCTTCTACAGCCTTGAGGTCAGGCATTTTAAGATTTATAACCTTTGATTGTAGGATGCTAACTTAAGATATTTGCGAAAGCCTGGCTGACACAGCGACTTTTCACTCCCCTGAAAAAATGCAAGGCAGGGAGTGTGGTCCCATAGGGGAACAGTTAAAAATTAAGGGAATAGAGGGTAACCTTTGTCTGCCACAACTGCCTAGCTGGAAACTGCCTAGTTGGGAGGCAGGAAGCAGTTGTTAAAAGTTTATCTCTGTACACAACATCTGCCGGGATGTTTGTTTGTAAGGCAGAAAGTGATAGTTAAAAGTTAATAATGCTGTCAGCTTTCATTTTACCAAAATGTGTTTAGGCTTACAAGTTTATATTCTGGACACTTTGATCATCAGGACATCTGAGTGACCTGCCAGCCAAACTGCTGCACTTCTCAGATTCTGTCCCCCAAGTCTCATGCCAATGCCCAGCCCCTGCTACACCATCCTCCCTGAGACCAGCCCTTTCCCCCAACCCCAGAAGACTTCACCTTATCTTAGGCCACATCAGTCAGAACAAGTGCAGGCAACACCAATTAAAGAACAGAGGACTCCCCTTCTACTACAACAAAGGCCAAGCTAACCTCTAGAAGGCCAACTCCCAACTTGAACAGAGACTCCCTACTTGATCAGAGCCCATATCAGGTGCCTGAAAACCAGGCCACAAGGACTAAAGAGGAAACAAAGCAAGGAACAAAACTCTGATCCAAGAAAGACAAACTCAGAAATCAGAACCTAAACCTAATCATCTGAAACCAAAATGTCTAAATGCCAGTGTAAGAATACAATCAACAATAGTCAGGGCAATATGGCACCACTAGAGCCCAGTTAGCTAACCTACAACAACAGCAAGACTTGAATATTCCAATGCAGTCAAAGCCCAAGAAAATTAAAAAAAAAAAAAAAACCCTTTAGGAAGACTATAGTCGTCCTTAGAGAGGAAATAAAAATTTCCTTAAATCAAGTAAAAGACAAACAAACAAAAAATGGAGGGAATCAATAAACCCCTTAAAGTATGGCAAGAGAGTCAAGAAAAAACAAACAAGTGAAGGAAACTATTCAAGACCTGAAATTTAAAACTGAAGCAATAAAGAAAACACAACCTGAAGAGATTCTAGAAATAGAATATCTGGGTAAGCAAAAAAGGAAGTACAGATACAAACATTATCTAAAGAGTACAAGAGATTGAAGAGAGAATCTCAGGTGCTGAAGATAAGTTAGAAAAAAATAAATTCATTAGTTAAAGATAATGTTAAATCTAAAAAAATCTTAACACAAAGCATACAGGAAATCTGGGACACTATGAAAAGTTCAAACCTAGGAATAATAGGAATAGAAGAAAGAGAAGAACCCTAGCTCAAAAAACCCAATTGGATCAAAAATTAAAGTCCCCTCACCACATAATAATCAAAAAACTGAGCATACAGAACAAAGAATATTTATTTAAAACTGCCAGGGAAAAGGGCCAAGTAACATATAAAGGCAGACCTATTAGAATCACACCTGACTTCTCTCAAGAGAAACTCTAAAAGCCAGGAGGGCCTGGACAGATGTCTTGCAGACTCTAAATAATAATGTATGTCAGCTCAGACTATTACATCCAGCAAAACTTTCAATCACCATAGACAGTGAAAACATATCATAACAAAGTCAAATTTAAACAATATCTAGCCACAAATCCAACCCTATAGAAGGTACTCATAGGAAAATTCCAACTCAAGGAGGTTAACTATACCCATGAGAAAATACAGGCAATCTAACACCAGCAAAATCTAAAGGAGGGAAACACAAACACTGTTGCCACCACCACTAACAACATAATAGGAGTTATAAACAATTAGTAGTCATTAAATCCCTCAATAGCAATGAGCTCAATTCACCAATATCTCACAGAATAGATAACAGGATCCATTCTTCTGCTGCATACAAGAAACACAACTTAACATCAAAGGTAGACATTACCTCAGAGTGAGGGATTAGAAAAAGATTTCCAAATAAATGACCTAACAAATAACCAGGTGTAGCTATCCTAATATCTAACAAAATAGATTTCAAACTAAAATTAATCTAAAGAGATGAAGGACATTTCATACTCATTAAAGTAAAATTAATTCATGATGATGACATCTGAATTCTGAATATCTATGTGCCAAATGCAAGAGTGGTCACATCAATAAAAGAAACATTACTAAAACTTAAAATACACACAGAACCTCACATATTAATAGTGGGAGACTTCAACACTCCACTTTTATCAATAGACAGGTCATCAAGACAGAAATTAAACAGAGAAATAATGGAACTAACAGATTTACTACTCAAATGAACCTAGCAGATATCTACATTATATTTCACCCTAAAACAAGAGTATTTCTAGCTCCTCATGGTGTATTCTCTAATACTGACTATATACTCAACCACAAAGCAAGTGTCACCAGATACAAGAAAATTGAAATAACCTCCTGGAATTTTTCAGACCTCCATAGATTAAAGTAGGATTTCAACAACAGAAACTACAGAAAGCCTACAGACTCATGAGAACTGAAAACTCTCTACTGAATTATCACTGGGTCAAGAAAGAAAAAGAAAGAAAAGGAAAGGAAAGAAAGAAAGAAAGAAGGAAGGAAGGAAGGGAGGAAGGAAGGAAGGAAGGAAAGAAAGAAAGAAAGAAAGAAGTTATAGATTTCCTAGAATACCATGAAAATGAATGCACAACATAGCCAAAGTTATGGTACACTATGAAAGTGGTTCTAAAAGGAAAGCTAATACATGAAGTGCCTTCATAAATAAACTGGAGAGATCTCACACTGGAGACTTAAAAGCACAACTGAAAGCTGTAGAACAAAAAGAAGCAAACACTCCCAAGAGAAGTAGATGAAAGGAAATAATCAAACTGAGGCCTGAAAGCAATAAAATAGAAAACAACACATAAAATCAGTGAAACAAAGAGCTTTTTTTTTTTGAGAAAAATGATCAAGATAGACAAAACCCTTAACAAAACTAACGAAAAGGCAAAGAAAGAATATCCAAATGAAAAAAAAAGTCAGAACCAAAAGAGGGATATAACAATAGATTCCAAGGAAATCTAAAGAATCATTAGTCATAATTATATCTCAAAACTTTATTATACTGCAAATCATTAATCATGCTTCAAAAACCTGTACTCCACAAAATTGAAAAATCTAAAAGAAATGGACAATTTTCTTTCAAATTAATTTTTTTAATTTAAGACACTACTTAACAAAGCTAAATCAAGGTCAGATAAACAATTTAAATAGACTTATAGTCCCCAAGGACACAGAAACAGTTATTAAAAATCTCCCCCCTAAAAAAGCCCAAGATCAGATGGTTTTAGTGCAGACTTCTACCAGACTTTTAAAGTAGAGATAATGCCAATATGCCAACTATCCTCAAATTTTTCCATACAATATAAACAGAAGGGACATTGCCAAATCCATTTTATGAGGCATCAGTCATTCTGATAACCACACCACACAAAGATTCAACAAAGAAAGAGATTAGATACCAATTTTCCTACATGAACATTGATGCAAAAATACTCAATAAAATACTCACAAACTGAATCCAAGATCACATCAAAAAGATCATCCACCATGATCAAGTGGGCTTCATCTCAGAGATGCAGGGATGGTTCAATATATGAAAACCTGTCAATGTAATCTACCATGTAAACAAACTGAAAGAAAAAACCAAGCACAATATCATTTTATTATATGCTGAAATGCCCTTTGAGAAAATTCAACATCCATTCATGATAACTTTTGGAAAGATCAGGGATACAAGGGACATATCTAAACATAATAAAGGCAATATACAGCAAGCCAATGGCCAGCATCAAATTAAATGGAGAGAAACTTAAAAAGCAATTCCACTAAAATCAGGTACAAAAATAATGCTGTCTACTCTCTCAATATCTTTTCAGTATAGTACTCAAAGTTCTAGCTAGAGCAATAAGACAATAAAAGGAGATCAAAGGGATACAAATTGGAAAGAAAGAAGTCAACATATCAATATTTACAGACTATATGATAGTGTACATAATTGATCCAAAAATCCTACTAGGAGTTCCTACAGCTGATAAACACCTTCACCTACGTGGCTGGATATAAAATAAACCAAAAATAAAATCAGTAGCCCTCCTATATACAAATGATAAATGGGCTGAGAAAGAAATCAGGTAAACAACACCCTTCACAATAGTCATAAATAAGATAAAATACCTTGGTGTAACTCTAACCAAGCAAGTGAAAAATCTGTATGACAATAACTTAAAGTCTTTAAAGAAGGATATTGGAGAAGATAATCATAATCCCAAGATTATGAATCAATAGAATTAACGTAGTAAAAATGGCCATCATACCAAAAGTAATCTACAGATTCAACACAATTCCAGTCAAATTCCAAAAAAATTCTTCAGAGACTTTGAAAAAAGAAGCACTTCAATTTCATATGATTAAAAAAACCAGAGGATAGCTAAAATAATCCTGTAACAATAAAAGAATTTCCATAGGTACCACCATCCCTGATTTTAAGCTTTACTATAGAGCAATAGAAATAAAAAAAAAAAAACCTGCATGGCATTAGCATAAAAACAGACAGGTTGATTGGTGGAATCAAATCAAAGACTCAGAAGGAAATCTAAACACTGAAGAACACTTGATTTTTGACAAAGAAACCTCACAAGGTTTATGGTTGGATGTCAGCCGCTCTAAACCTTCAGGATTCAGAAGAAAAGCTATAGCAAGCAAAAACTGACTGCAAGAGGTTTGAGGGTAAACAAATTAATGCACAGATGTCTTTTAATCATGTCCCATTTATTTTTCCTATGTTCTCCCCAATGCTTTCTTCAGAGCTCTTTCGATGTTTCTCAATGATCTCTCTCGATGTTCCTCCCAATCCCACAAGGTTTCCAGTTTATATATCCATGCAGACATAATTATTTTTTAGGGATAACAAGATAGATAATACTGGCAAGGAAGGCTCCTTTAGTATCAGAGCGGTTGTGTTTGTGAAGTTCTCCAGCAGATACCAGGGAAGAGCAGTTAAGGATGGGGCTTTAAATCAGTGCAGAATTTTAAGAAGATGAATGTAGGGGTTGTTTACTAACTACATTTCTTAAGTGTGACTAGTTAAGTTGAAAGTTTATAATTGATAAACGTAGAGAACAAAAATTTAAGACTGCCCTGTCATTCTCTGAGTACTTCTGCTTCCTTCTGTGGGAGCTGGAAACACAGCATTTGCAGTAACCATGGCAACCAGAAGAAGCCCTGTGAGGAAAGCAGAAGACATTTGGTTTGTATTAGCATCTGGCTAGCTGAATTAAAGGGAGTTTCTTTGGAGACTGCCATTTCCAGCCCTTGGCTAAATGGGAGAAGGAATTCCTTTCTCTGGGGCTGACTTAGTGATTTTTTTTTTCTGTATGTCTAGGGGTAAAGGCACAAACAGTAGATTTACTAGTCTAAGATCTCGTGTCAATGGAAATCAAAGTGAAGGGTAAATACAGAATATTAATAGCTTGTTAGGGTAGTGCAAAGACCAGTAGATTACATTCTCCTGAATCTGCTGCTAGAGAATCCAGAGCCACCCAGAGCTGTTTATTAGTGAGGGCAGACATACCATACTGTCTCTTCCACTCAGAGCCTGTCTTTTGAGGTTCTTAGGTGGTCTGTTTGCAAGGTTCACTTCCTTATCAGGTGTCCTGTCATTGAGAATAATTGTGGGGGGCTACCTTTATGTAAATTCAACTGTGAGGATAAAGGTTTCTTTGACTGAGTGAATACTTTCACACCAGGGTCCCACAGCATGTAAAAGGCCGTCTCATTGTCAGTACAGAAAGAAGTTATGCCCAATAATTAAAATAACTGCTATTTGGTGGGGGGGGGGGGGGGAATCACACTATGGAAAGGACGAAAGCTATGGCTTCACAAGACTCGTGGGCTTATAGGAGAAACCAAAACTATACAATGGAAAAAAAGAAATCATCTTCAACAACCAGTTCTGGTCTAACTGGCCATCAGCATGTAGAAAATGCAAATGAATCCATATGTATCATCCTGAACAAAACTCAAGTCCAAGTGGAAAAAAAGACCTCAACATAAAACAAGATATGCTGAACCTTAGAGAAGTAAAAGGGGGGAACAGCCTTAAACACATTGGCACAGGAGAAAACGTCCTGAACGTCACACGGAGAGTGTGGACACTAAGATCAACAATCAATAAATGGGAACCAACGAAACTGAAGAACTTCTGTAAGAACAATATCAAAATGACAAAACAGCAACCTAAAGAATGGGAAAGGTTCTTCACCAATCCTACATCTGAGAAAGGGGTGATTTTCAAAACATATAAAGAACTCAAGAAACTAGACATCCACAAACCAAATAATCCAATTTAAAAATGGGGTACAGATCTAAGCAGAGAATTCTCTATAGAGGAATCTCAAATGGCAGAGAATCACTTAAAGAAATGTTCAATATCCTTAGTCACTAGGGAAATGCAAATCAAAACAGCTTTGAGATTCCATCTTAAACATGTCACAAGTGGTAGCTGATGCTGGTGAGGATGTGGGGCAAGGGGGACTCTCCTCCATTACTGGTGGGAATGCAAACTTGTAAAATAATTTTGGAAATCAATATGGTGATTTCTAAGAAAACTGGGACTATATCTACCTCAAGACTATATCCAAAGGATGTTCTATCCTACCACAAGGACACTTGATCAACTATGTTCATAGCGGCTTTATTCTTAATAGCCACAAATTCAAAACAATCTAGATATCCTTAACGTGAAGAAAATGTAAAGAAATGTAAAGAAAAATGTAAAGAAAAATGTAAACAAAATGTAGTACATTTGCACAATAAAATATTATTAAGCTTTTAAAGACAATGACATCATGAAATTTACTGACAAATGGATGGATCCAGAAAAAATCATCCTGAGTGAACTAACACAGACCCAGAAAAATTTAAGAAGCCTTTAAGACTCCCTTTCAGGATTAAATGAAGGATGTCACGAATAGCTAAAAGGGGGTTAGAAATTTAGGGGTTAAAATGTGAGGGGGCCTGTCTCGAAAAACCAAAAAAAAAAAAAAAAATGTGAGGGGGGAGAATTCTACTCACAATGGGAATTGTCTGTCCATGTTTCTTTATCCTTCTCTCTTCAACCCATCATCTCGCATTGTTCCACCTGTTACCCTGTTATTTGTTCTCCTTGTTCTACATTGTTCCTCCTTGTCCTTAGTTCTACCCATTACCAATGTTCCCAGTCATATATACCCTTGAACCAGTAATTCTCCAGCCCTAGCAGGTTCCAGGGCTGGAATTCTTTGGCCCCATAGAAAATCAGATAAGAGTTTTCACACACACACATACACACACACACACACACACACACACACACAGAGAGAGAGAGAGAGAGAGAGAGAGAGAGAGAGAGAGAGAGAGAGAGAGAGAGATCTGAGAGAGTGGCTTTAGACTTCTGTCTTATTGTCTGGGCATCTATACAATATCTTCACTTTATTCTCCTTGACTTCTAATCAAAATTCCCATTCAGTTATTTAACAGCACAAATGCCAACCTCTGCCCTAGAGTGGCAGGAAAGGAGAGAGGCCTTGGCATTCTCCTAGGAATATGCCTATTAGTGGAATCTGCTTTTGGCCCTGGGTTTTGCTGCCCAAGGCCAACTAGTAGGGTTCCTGGAGATACTGTTCTGTTTACTGTAAATAACAGAGAGCTAGAAGACAGGTAGGAAAGAGAGGGGCATGCAGGGGGTCGCACTGGGCTAGACTTTCCAACTCGCACACTTGATAAAGTCTTCTCCAAATGTTTTATATCTTATTTCTAACTATGCATCCCAGGAGGATCTTGTATAATGATTCTGTGTGATCCTTCTGAGGATGGGATTGCAGGCATGAGCCACCACACCACACCTGATCAATACATTCATGTCGTGGTCTTTGTTTTTTTTGTTTTTTTGTTTTTTAAGACTTTAAAAAACAAAACAAAGCACAAAAAAATGAACAGCTCGGCACACTCACCTATGAAAGAGGGTAGCATCACTTGGCCTTCTCATTTGTGAGGTGCTTTATAAGTGAGTTTGTGGATCAAATCCTGCATCTGGGTCCTGGAGCAAGTTGGGCAAATGGAGTATACCTGTGGCAATGATTTTAGCATCTCCATACATGAAAAAAAGCTGGGATAAAAGAGCAATTGCCCACCTAGAGAGTAGTACCTTTCTCTTCCTGAGAAGAAATGCAGGCATCTAATTATTGCATGGCATAGATGGCTAGCCCGAGTTTCCTAGGGTGAGCTGGCATCTTTGGTAGGAAACTTTTCAGTCTCAATTAGGTACCACACCATATATAACAATAACAAGTGCCTGGACCCTGGAGTAGGGGTTCAAGAGAAAACAGAGAACTAGAAAGAGCATCTGTTTGGCTATGTTCTTGTTCCTTCCATGTCCATGCAATCCGCCATCTAGGAGCTGAGACCTGTCTTGATTGAGGGTTCTCTAAATGGGTGAAAAGACAGGTAGTGTTTCTGCTGTTGAGGATGTAGGAAGTTAAGGCCTAGAAACCAACCTGGTGTCTGCCTGGCACTGTCAGAGGTCCTGGTCATGCCTGTGCCTAGCCAATGAGGTACAACCATGCAATGTCAACTGTCAAGGGATCAGAATGCCTGGGCGCTGGGAGATTTTCTAAGTCCCCTGGCCCTGTTGTTAAATAAAGGAGTCTGCTGTATGTCTTCTACCTGACTCCCAGTGACTGAGACATTGACACTGCACCTTCTCAATCTCTCCCCTGAGGAAGACATTAGGGCCCAGAAACATAAGGAGTTGATATCTTGTCAATGGTAGTGACAGACATAAGCAAACTATCAAAAAAATGAGAAGTACATCTAGAAAGGTAGACTATCAAGGGAAGTAAAAGACACCTGGGAGAGTAACTGGGTGATGTCCACCTCGGGAAGGTGGTGTGACACTTGAGAGTGTTCTGAAAAGATGAACATGAATCAGACATGTGATTAGCCACAGAGATATGACTCAGGTAAAAGAAACAGCACTACATAAACCCAAAACATGAAGGGTCAGAATGGAGAGTAGTAAGTGGAGGGGGATAAAGACTAGAACAGTAGAGCAGGGTCATATTGTGACGAGATGTGTCCCTGATTTGATTTTGGCTTTTCGCATGAGGTGAGGGGAAATATCGCCAAGAGTGCATCTGAGATCTTGGAAGCTGGCTATTCCAGAAAGTCGTTTAGATAGATCAAGAGCCAGAAGGGCTTGCATGAAGCTTCTCAATCTGGGGTCCAGTGTACAACCCAATTTGAGGGGCAAGTGTGGGAGTCAAATGGGGGACCAGAGTTGGGAGCTGAGAGGATACAGGTAGGGGCAAGCAGTGATAAAAAAAAAAAAAGATGCCAGAAGATCAGACGCATCACAACTTTTGCCACTGACTCAAGGTCCTTAGTAGTCTTCTTTTCCTCTGATTGTTTTGGCCAATGCTCATTAGAACGGTTTCTTCTTGTAGTACATGGTAATAATAATCACAGAAATCTACAACAAGACATATGCAGAGAGGGGGAGACTTCAGAGCACTTAGTCTAAATGAGATGTCTTCCTTAAACCCTGCCCTGGATGCTCAGAAATCTATGTGAGGAAGTATGAATATTGTAAGAGCCAGAGGTGGAGAATAACTCCAGGGAAAGAGCATCATCCAGACACAGGAGGACTGATGCACATATATGAACTTCTAGAAACTGGCAGAATGAACCAGACCTGCAGAGTTCAAGCCAATGTAGTCCCAGCACCGAGAGGAGGAATGGACACAGGCTCACACTCTGAAGAAGCTATTTGCAATTTATACTCACTGGTAAAGGGAACATGAGCTTTCTCCCTTGAAGTACCAAGCACACACCAGGGCAGGCCCCATATACAAGAATAGTTGGCCAACGCAAAATGAACTGCATGTTTGATTTTTGTAAGTGGATTTTTTTTGTTTCACTTTGTTTTGCTTTGGCGTGTTTTTTTGTTTTGTTTTGTCTTGTTGCTCTTTTGTTCATTTGTTTTGATTTCATTTTGTGTTTTCTTGTGGGGGTTGATGAAAGAGAAAAACAGTAAAGTCTTGTGGTTACAGAGATGGGGAAGATCTAGTGGGAGTTGGGAGGGGAAACCATTGTCAAAATACATTGCATGTCATATATATATATATATATATATATATATATATATATATATATATATATATATATATATATTCTAGAAATATGTTGACTTAACGTTTCTTGTGAAGGCTTCTGTAGTCTCTGGTGGTTAAATTCTCACACAGCCTGTGTGGTGATGCATGTTGGTAACTCCAGAACATGGGAGACAGAGGCAGGAGAAGCATTGCAAGTTTGAGGCTAGCTTGGTCTACATAATGTAAAGGTCTACATAAGTGCCGAGCCCATGACCCAGTTTCAGGACACGCTGTAGGTGGTTAGAGTAGGGTGAACACCTTTGGAAGGAGGACAAAGGAAAACTGAATAATCTCTCAGAATCAGGCTGCAGGTGCTGACAGATCTGAAAGACCAAGCCGAGGAATGACATGATGAGAACATTTCAGATCAAGGCTTCTGTGGTCTCCTTTTCTGACAATTTGACAAAACATATTTTATAGTAACGCTCATCTCTTCAACTCACTACAGGGATCAGATCAATATTAGCATGCCTTCTAGGGGAGGGGAGGCTAGGAGTGACTCTCTGGAGAGATATGGGAAGTCTGCTAAGGGGCAAATTGTGCTCTTTTTTCTTTCCAAACACAAAGGGGGTAAGCTGCAGGCTAATGAAAGGTATCAATCATTATTTACTTCAAATGTTGGGCCCTCTCATAACAAAAGCTTCATTCTCTGTAATCTTATCATTGTTCCCTAACATAAAGGCACTGAAATCCATTTACACCTCCAGCTCTGGGTATGAGGGTTACCTACTGCTCCCCCTCAGTTGCTGGTTTGGGTCTATAATGCTATTTATAAGGCTTCCTCAGTGAAGGTGTGGGGTACAGCTGCACCAAAGTCTCCTGCTTCCTCCCATCTGACAGCTGGTATGTTGTCTGAAAACACAGATTATTTTGAAGGGATTCCTGTCAGGCATACTTAGCCACAAGGATAAAATTAGTTAAGTTTCACTGCCTTGTCCAAAATTAAATCTTAATGACATAGGAACAGGAAGTGACTCCAAGGAAAATATTTTATTTTTTACTTTAAAATGTACTTAATTCCCATTCACACACCCAGGTATGTACACTCAGAGAAGATTAAAAATGACTATTATTTTACCGAGGATATAAATTCTGAGTATCTTTTAAGCTTTTAAAGTGTGACAAGAACAGATCTCAGTAAATTTCCATCAAGTAGGTCATACTTCAGAAAAATCAAGGCACTGAAGCCAGCAAGGACAACTTTAGGTGGCTAAGATGGCGCCCAGTGTTATCAACTCCTAGAAACACCAAGACTTAGGAAGAGCTCAGGGATCCACTCAGCTGCTAAAAGCCCATTCCTTATGGAGAATGTCCTCTCCGTCTGTCTGCCTTTGACCTTAGGAATTTCTGAGTGTGGAGACATCTTGAATATCCTCATTGCAATTGTCTGAACTTTTGTATCATGAAGAAAATACCACAATCCATAAGGTAATGTGTGTGTGTGTGTGTGTGTGATATTTGCATTTAAGGACTTCATGGAAGTCCATAAATGAATAATCAAACAAAAGAGAAAGATGATGTGTCAACAAAGCTGATATAAGCAAGTTGTATAGACTGAGTGGCTTATATAATTCATTTATCATAGTCCTGTAGGTCTTGGCTGTATGAGGACAGGGCATGTCAACAGGTGTGCACACTAAAGTTGCATATTGTCAGATTCTCCACAAGCATAGCCCAAAGAACTCCCCAGAGGCTTTTCGCCAGGGTCATTAATCGTATTCCTGAGATACCCTCATGATCAAATCATCTTGCAAAAGTATCACAGAATGGGTGGAGACCTTATCGTCTGATTTGAGAGAGAGAGAGCAGAAATCCAAACTGCAAAGTCAGTGGGGTTCAGTCAGCAGCTCGGGCTGCTTTGTGTTGGACTTTTGGAGCACTGGTGGTGCAGCGTTTCCTGGATTCTTGGGGACTCTGACTCCCTGAACCTAATTACCTGATACTACACACCAATCTCCATCGCAGAGCTCCCAAATAACAAGGTTCTGGAGGGATGGGGAACAAGAATCTACATTTTTCAACAAGTATCACACACCAGTAGACTATGAGAAAAAGCTTTCTTCACAGAAACTTTCTTCAAGGACATTTTGCCTATGGAAGTTTCTAAAAATATAAAGTACAAAAATTCAAGCAAACCCCTATTGCATTTCTGCGTAGACTGTAGTATGTTTAAATCATTTTAAAATGCTGTAATAGTGATGGTAAGTTAGTGCACCAGCAGCAAACACTCATAACAATCACCCTTCCTACAACAGTGCCTTTTGACTGTTTTTAAAGGAGCATGTGTCTATTAAAATCAGGATCGTGTGTCCCACACTGTATGTCACAGGCATACAGTGTGTCTCTCCATAGCCTCGATTTCCATGCTCTTTCATGGGTCATAAAGAAGCTGATGTGTAAGGACTGTGGGTTTTTCTACCAACCACAGGAGTAAGGGGATGTTAAAGTAATTCCAGAATCACCGAGCAAAAATTCTAACGATGCGCCTCCCATTGCAAAGCTCAGCTAGGAACTCAGAAGCAACTAAGAAGCCAGGCCTCAACCTCAGATGATTTCAATCCTGAAACTGGGCGAGAGACAAACCCCCGCTTGTTTACTTCACCAGGAAGCACCATGGACAGCAAAAGAGACATGAACAGTGAGGACCTGGAGAAGGTGAGGTCAGCTGACATGAGGAGACAGATGGGCAGGGGTCCTGTAAGACTCTACTCAGACAACCTGGATGGCACAGCCAGCGAGTGGGCAGAACGATTTAATTACTCTAAGTGCTGTTGGGAGTGAAAAGACTATGCCAGATTCCCTTTGCTCCTCTTCTGCCGTGTGTGTCAGATGGCAAACCCTCAAGGGGATGTTACCTACTGGTCTAAAATACCCCAGCACAAAGGTGCTGCTTAATGCTTTTCTACATTTCTTATGGTGGTTAGAATTAGAGCGTTTCCCATAGGCTTGGTCTCCGGTTGGAGGCATCCTTTGGTAGGTTAAAGAGTTGCAACATTGCTAAGGAATTTGAAGTTTCAGAGCCACACCTCATTTTTGTCATGGATTCTTACCCCTCTGGAACCATAAGCCCGCATAAACTCTTTCTTCATTACATTATCTTGAGCATGGTGTTTTATCCCTACAGCAGAAAAGTAACTAAAACACTTTTGTTTCAATAAATATATCAATTTTTACCAAACTTAAATGAAGAGATTAGGTACTAAATGTATACACCTTACAGTTTAGAGAGAAAGAGAGAGCCATAGACATGGACAGGAAAGGTATTATGGAGTATACTTATTATAGGGGCCCCATTTAAAACATAAGAGAGAAACATGAAAGGGAGAATTAATTCACATGTAGAGGAATCTTCTGAGGAGAAAAGTTTTTGATCTTGAACTCAACCTATCTGAAGATTTAAGATCTTTAAGGTTCAAATTGATTTAGGAACTATTAAATAAGTCAATTCTATAGGGTCAATTATAAGAAAGAATAAATATTACACGAATAAGCTTTTGTTGTATAGAAGAGTCCATTATGAGTGCACTATGTCAGAAACACAGACACAAAGGTCTCTGCCCTCCCACAATGTCAGCATTTAACAACAGCAAGTTCACAAGGTACAATGGTTTCATTGGCAGTAATTTGTCAAATGGCCCCACTTCCCTCAATAGCCTTAGCTGAAACAAACATGAGTTTTTAAATTCGAACCTTAATTACTAAAATTAACTCTCAGATCATACAATACACACCACATAGTAAATATATTAACATATATACTTATATGTAGGTTATAGAATGACTGTAAAGGCTTAAGAGGTGGCAGTGGAGTTCACAGAGTTTCGAAGAGACCCATGAGGCAGGAAAACTGATGTAGATGAAACCAGGAGTCTTGGGCAGGGGCTGTATACAGTACCTGACCCTTGGCCCTGATGGAGGTCTGCTAGAGATGGGTCTGTATGCTCAGAGTTGGGCTGCAGACATGAGACATGATGGAGGCTATGCAGGCAGAGGATGGTCCAGATGGACCATACGCAGATGGATGAAGGTTTGGATGGATGAACAGGTAGACAGACAGGTGACAGTTCGGGTAGGTCACATCAGCAGTGGGGTCAGAGCAGAGCCAAAACTCCTGGGAGTATTAGAAGTTCTCTATCGGTTCCTTGATACATACCTGGGATATTATATTGAGATGTCAGTCAGTGGGGCCATCAACACTGATTTCTAGGTGTCCCCTTCTTCAGAGGATCCAGATAAAAGAGTTGTCTCTTTTCCTCAGTCTTGAGTGTCCAGTAATTCTCAGGACTGGTTTTCCTGATATGATTTTAATAAACTCATGGAATCCTACAATACCAGTTACTTGAATAACTGTACAGGGTGGCATTCTTTGTTCTTTCTAGAAAAAGTCATTTCTCGGTACCTGGTAGGTAGTGTTGGACAGTTGGTGTGTGTTTACATGTCCACTGAGGAGCAAATGCAGCTTCCGTCCTTGATATAGAGCCCGATACTGCTGATAAAATGAAGGCTTTGGGGGACAAAGCACGGTTTTATACGTCACGGAATAACACAGAGCGGAGAGTAGTCTGATGAACTTCAGTGTTCATCACTGAATATGTATAGACATGTGTTCTTGTCATTACTCCTTAAGTAATTTATGATACATAACACATAGTTGTATAATAAGCAACCAGTTTAAACAACAGATCATCACATGGGGACTATTAACACAGCATTTGCTGCATGTTAGACAAGATAACTAATTCAGAGAGGATTTAAAGCATATGGGGATACACATGGATCACAAGCAAATACACCTTTTATAAAGTCTCGAGAATCTTCCAAGTTCCTTCTCTATAGGGGTCCTGGAGCCGATTACTTTATTTTTTGTTTGTTTGTTTGTTTCAAGACACATGGTTTCTCTGTGTAGCCCTGGCTATCTTGAGCCAATTACTTTAAAACTAATAAATGTGTATAAAAAACACATGCTGAATTAATTTTTTTAAAATAAAATCTTTGATTTGGACCAGGGGCAAGAAGAAGGACATTATATGAAAACACATTCCTAAGGCTAACATATCTTCAGCACCTCCTCTCATGTTATAACTATTTTAAAAACATTCAAATTTCAAAATCCCAAATCCTAATGTCAAACTAAGTATGTTAACTGCTTTAAGCTCCCTAGGTAGAAGAGTGGGAAAGGGGCAGGAGCAGTTTGGATGGCTGTCACTAAGCCCTTTAGTATGAAGAAAAGCAAGCCCACACAGGAGGTACCATGTGCCCAACCCACTATGAGCAGATTTGTAATCAGTGTGGCTCCCACCGGTTGGAGTTTCTGGCATTGTTGCTGTTAAGTTAATGCCAGAACTGAATGGGTACCACCTCCACAAAGTGATACCAAACGGCCACTCACCTCGGATCCTCCAAACTGACGTTGCACTTTGGTGAGGACCTTAGCAAGCCATCTCATCCAGCCCTGAAAGTCAATACCTGAGTCCTCTCCCCACCCAGAAGGTGAATTGATATTGAATCGAATCTTCCTTGGGCTGTGTTACAAAATAAGCCCTTAAAAAACAATGAGCAAATGGAAAATAGAGTGTCTTTTATTGATTGTGATGTTTCCACTTAACTTGATTCTGGCAGGGGAGCTTCTGAGGTGGCGCATGCGCACAGAGCAAGGGCACTGCCACGATCGATAATTCCGAGGAAATGGACAGCCCCTGTCTGCCTAATGGATCTCTCCAATATCCTCCATTGGAATCCAACTTGGGATTAATCACCAGACAAATATCTCAACGGTTCCTCTGGATAATGTTTGCCTTCAAGGCAATTTGGTAAATGTCCGCTGAGCATCTTCATGAGATCTAAGTCTCTCTAAGCCCATGTGGCACTGAGGTGTTCTGCTGCTTTCTGTGTGGTCATCTCTGATTTTCCATATTTATTTTCTCAGAACGGAACTATTAAAATGTACACTCCCATGAAGCAGGCGTGTGTGTGCTTAATAAAACATTGTGTCAAAAAAAGTTTCAGTAATTCCTGAAACTCCCCTCTTCCTCTCTCAAATTGTTTTCAATATCGTTTCCAATGACTGTTTCATACTGGAGGAATTTCAGACACCTGAGAATGTTGCAAAGACAGTGCAGTGAGCCTCTCCAGTGTCCTTGCTCAGCAGGGTACCCACCCTTCAGTGCCATCGTATTAGTATGGTGTACCTGCCAAACTGGAAATACCCCCTGGTTAACTCCAGGACCATTTTTTGTATTTCTCGTATGCCTTGTCAGTGCTCCAAGATTCAGTACACACAGACGTTCCACTCGGTTCTCCAGAGCCCTGGTTTCCTCTGGCCTATTTTCCAGTCTTTGCTTATAATCACCTTGCCATTGTTGGGGACAATGGCCTTTTGTGGATGTACTTGTCTCATGATTCAGGATGGTTTTCTCTGGCTAGCTTGGGTTGGGGCGTCGGTTAGCAGTGGTGAATACCTACCTATGGGTGACATTTCTTCTCAGTTGCACTTTCTTGAGTGTAGCTTCTCCCGAACCCTGCCAGATTTGATTAAATGGCCAGGTGGTATCTAGCAGTGATAGGTCAAACCCACGTGAATGTGAGTCATAAATGTTATGCCCAGGTTGGGGGGCTCCCCTCAAACCACCAAGGAGTCCACACTTGTATGAAAAGACAAAGAGCCTTTGTTCAAGATCAAATTTGGACCTTTCATCTATCCAACATAGCTGTGAGGTCAGATGGCCACGAGCCCAGTTGGGGTGGGGAATTTTTTTCTCATAGCAGAGGTTTAGGTGAGGGAATTTTTAGGGTTCATGATCCTTGATTGGTTGACATTTGCTAGGGGTGTCTTGGTGAAATGGGATGGGCATGTGCTACGCTAAGGGACATCAGGTGATCCTATCTACAATGGTTGGAATGTTAGATATTTACCCTTGGATGGTCTGTTCCTGGGTTTTACCCGGGTGGTCTCTATTGAGCCTGTAGGGTTGGGCCCCACAATAAGCAAGTTAAACTATGGGAGCAAGCAACCAAGCAAAAAGAAAGCATCACGTGAATGGCCCCAGACTCATCCAAGGATTATACAAGCCCTTTACAGCAGCTATAGAAAATTAGGACAACTTAAAAAAGGATTCACCCCTTCAGAGAGCTCCTCCTTGTCCGGTGGGGAGAAAAAGTTCTTGGAGCCTAACCTAGAGTTCTTAAGTCACATGCTTACTAGATACTGTGGGCAGTATCTTATCTTTTTGTTCTCATATTTAATACATAAAAATAAATCGAAAGTCACGTGTCCCACTCAGTTCTTCATTTGAGACACAAAGAAACTAGCTATGACACCAGGGAACAGCATGGAGTCCCCCTCCGGAAACTCCAAATTTCTCTTCTATAAACCTTTTCATTTACTAAAGCAGCAAAGATAGAAACTATGTCATGAGCACGCAATCTTGATAGGTACTATCTGATGATACTAACATTTAAAGTACTGCAGTTACGTCAGTGTTCATAGAAATAGAGGGAAGTTGAGACATTAGAGAAGGGGACGATATCAAGGAACATGTTCACTTCCAAAATCTGTTTCCAAAGCTCTTCTGAAATCAGATGTTCATCTGCAAGCATCACTCATGACTCAGGGTCAGTCTTCCAAGACTAAGCCATAGAACCATTTCTTTGCTATATGCAGCACAGCAGGCTGGCACCCACTTCAAAACTCTTGACATAGCTTAAGGTGAAATTAGCAATTGCTAACTAAAATTCATGACTTTGCACCTCCAAAGAGGTGAGAATATAGTTTTGTGTAACTGGAGGGACACTAGCCCACTCAAGCATGTGGTTCTGGCAGGCCCTGCCCTTCTCCCTGATTCCCTCCACGCTGATAAAAGCCATTAGTTTACATTCCTAAAGCTTGTCACCAAGATCTATTCCCTTATTACATCACTTCCTCTCCCTAAGGCTGACTACCAAAGTCTAGCAACCACAAACCCCTTTTGGCTTACTAATTAACCTGCCCAATTAGAGTCAAACACCTCATCCTAAGATAGGGTTTCCCCTTTGCCTTTATAAACCACCATTTGCTTATGTGCCATGTCTGTCTCCTCTCTGTGTAGAAGCAGTCCTTCGTCTCTCCAGGACAAATACCTCTGCCCCCTCTCCCTTGTTCCTTCCCCTTCTCCCTCACCCTCATCTCCTCTACCACCATATCCTAGCCCATCCTAACACAGACCTCCCCTTTTTCTCTTAGGAAAAACAACGGTAAGGTCATTTGCTACTGTTTTTCTGCCTGAGTCAGAAAGCAGCCAATTTAACTTTTCTTCTCAGCGTAATAGAGGAACTCTTGGTGGAAAAAGGTGTTTGGGTGTAGTTTGTGCCTATTTGGTAGCGGGGGTTCTGGAAGAGAGCCTCTGCTGTTCGCTGTTTGCTATTCAGGATCCCTATCAGTAACAAATTCTACTAGTAGACCTTGGGAAGAAAAAAAAACAAGAAAAAGCAGCTTCATCTTTTAAAAATCTTAGTGAC
Source organism: Arvicola amphibius (assembly GCF_903992535.2). Lineage (NCBI taxonomy): Eukaryota > Metazoa > Chordata > Mammalia > Rodentia > Cricetidae > Arvicola > Arvicola amphibius. The sequence continues at coordinate 50,651,443 of NC_052058.2, forward strand.
AGAGCCTCTAGCGCATAAAAAGATGTTTCTGCAATAGTGTTCTTCATGGTAGCAAAACCCATAGTGCACCAAAGGCTTGCTTTGCAAACTATGATGCTCTAACACTATGTTATGTGGAGGACATGCAGAGAGTCTCAATTCCACCTCAGCTTCCCAGAATACAGTCTCCTCTCTCTCTCCCTATCTCCCTCCCTCTGTGTGTGTGTGTGTGTGTGTGTGTGTGTGTGTGTGTTATCTGTCTTACATGTATGTATGTGTGTTATCATGTGTATAAGTACAGGCATGTACTTCTATGGCAAACGTGTAGATGTCAGAGATACGGGTGTCAGTCCTCACCTGTTTGAGTCAGGGCCTCTTGTTCAACACTGTATATGCCATCCTCACTGCTCTGGGAGCTTATTGGGATTCTCCTGGTTTGTCCCCTATTGCTTATCACAACGGGAACACTGCAATTGCAGAAGTGTGTGCCCAGCGTTAAGCCAGTCCTTAGGTTCTCATGCTTACAGGCATAGCGCTTCACCTGGAGACATCTCCCCAGCCCAGAGAGTGCATTTGAAGTATTCGATCCCCAAGTGAGGCAAACACCATTAGAGTTTGATAAGCAGCCTCGGGGATTACCTATGAAATCTCAGATGTGAGAGAAAAACACCCAGCTCATGAAAAAGACATGTAGAGGGACCTCAGTCTTGCGGTCTTCGTGAAAATATTAATACATGCTTTAAGAACATACTTGGCTAACAGAATTTGTCCTATTAGCTTGAATTACACCATTTGATTTACATCTCAAAGGCAAAATGATGTTACTGGACAAACTGCCAGCTAAAGGTACCAAAGAGCATGCACCTACTGTTAAACAAAGTCTTTCCCTGAAAAAAAAATTAAAAAAAGCTTCATAATGCACGAGATACACAAATCCATATCTGCTTATTTTGGATTCATCTCACTGCATCCCATTGTTATGTGTCTACTCTGCAGGTCTTCTAACAACATAAGTTTGCTTTTGGTCACCACAGGAGGATACATTGTGACTTGCCTCTTAGCTCTGCTCTGACCGTAGTAGCTACTTTGTCTCTGGTTGTATGTTAACAGGTAAAAGATTTGCAGGATCATACAGTCCCATTCCTTAATGATTTTAAACTTGTTTAATATAACTGTAACAGAAAAAGAACCATGCCCCAGAAGGAATTGTAGGTGCTGTTATGAGCCGGTATGGATACAGGTTAGCAGAGTGAGGCACTGGTAAAGACTTGGCAACAATTCTGAGAGACTCATCTTTGGGATGAACCACAGACAGAAGCACCAGAGAAGCCAAACTGACAACCTTGTGGACAGATGGGAAATAGGAAACCATGAAACTTCTGGAACCCTACAAAGTAGAACCATGTCTGACTTGGTCCAGCACCAGCTGTGTAACATAGCTCAAGGTACTCAACATCTCAGAAGCTACAATTTCCTTATCTGTCAGATGGGATAATGGTAGGACATACTTCAGAGGAGTGTCACAGAGCTCATGACACAATGCACCACACCCAACATCATCTGTCACTATCACTCTTCCCACTGGTGTATATAAATACATGCAGGTGCTTTTGTAACACCAGGCACACCTAAGTATTCAACAAATGTCTATTTCTGTTGTGATGTAGGAGTTGTTATACTGAATTCTAAGATTTAAAATTTAAAAATTATTGAGTGGAATTGCTGGGTCCTGAGGTAGGTTGACTCCCAGTTTCCTGAGAAGCCGCCACCCTGATTTCCAAAGTGGTGGCACAAGTTTGCATTCCCACCAACAACGGATGAGTGTTCCCCTTATTCCACATCCTCTCTAGCATAGGCTATCATTGGTGTTTTTGATTTTAGCTATTCTGACAGGTGTAAGATGGTATCTCAAAATTGTTTTGATTTGCATTTCCCTGATTTAAGGAGGCTGAACATGACCTTAAGTGTCTTTCGGCCATTTGAACTTCTTCTGTTGAGAATTCTCTGTTCAGTTCAGTACCCCATTTTTTAATTGGGTTAATTAGAGTTTTTTTGAGGGGATGCAGTGAACTTTATTGATGGTATTCAAGAGAGTAGTGCTTCTTAAGCCCCTCCTGCAATCTGGGGTCTAGGATGGAAGTTCTAAGGGAGACGCTCAATGTCAAGGGTTGAGTTAGGACAGGGACTGCTAAGCAGCCGAGGGCCTCTCTCTTGCTGTGTCCTTGCTAGGGTGGGCTGTCCAGGGTGAGCTTCTTACTCCTTAGAGGCCATGTAGGCCATGAGGTCCACCACTCTGTTGCTGTATCCGAATTCATTGTTGTACCAGGAAATGAGCTTTACAAAGTTGTCATTGAGAGCAATGCCAGCCCCAGCATCGAAGGTGGAAGAGTGGGAGTCACTGTTAAAGTCACAAGAGACAACCTGGTCCTCAGTGTAGCCCAGGATGCTCTTTAGTGGGCCCTTGGATGCCTGCTTCACCACCTTCTTGATGTCGTCATACTTGGCAGCTTTCTCCAAGCAGCATGTCAGATCCACGATGGACACATTGAGGGTAGGAACACGGAAGGCCATGCCCGTGAGCTTCCCATTCAGCTCTGGGATGACTTTGCCAATAGCCTTGGCAGTGCCAGTGGATGCAGGGATGATGTTCTGGGCAGCGCCACGGCGGTCTCACCACAGCTTCCCAGAGGGACCATCCACAGTCTTCTGGGAGGCCATGATGGCATGAACTGTGGTCATGAGTCCTTCCACGATGCCAAAGTTGTCATGGATGACCTTGGCCAAGGGGACTCAGCAGTTGGTGGTGCAGGAAGCATTGCTGACAGTCTTGAGGGTATTGTCATACTTGTCATGGTTCACACCCATCACAAACATGGGGGCATCTGCAGAAGGGGCAGAGATGATGACCCTTTTAACTCCACCCTTCAAGTGGGCCCCAGCCTTCTCCATGGTGGTGAAGATACCGGTTGACTCCAGAACATACTCGGTGCTGGCATCACCCCATTTGATGTTTGTGGGATCTTGCTCCTGGAAGATGGTGATGGCCTTCCCATTGATGACAAGCTTCCCATTCTCAGCCTCAACTGTGCCTTTGAACTTGCCATTGGTGAAGTCATACTGGAACATATAGACCATGTAGTTGAGGTTGATGTAAGGGTCATTGATAGCAACAATGTCCACTTCACCAGAAGTGAAGGCAGCCTTGGTAACCAGGCATCCAATACAGCCAAATCCATTCACTCCAAACTTCACCACCGTGTCTCTGGAACGAGGCTGGGACTGCATGCAAAGAAGCAGCTGTCTCTAGAACAGGGAGGAGCAGAGAACCAGTTAATTAGAGTTTTAATGTCTAGTTTCTTGAGTTCTTTATATATTTTGGAGATCAGACCTTTGTCTAATGCAGTGTTGGTGAAGATCTTCGCCCATTCAGTAGGTTGCCTTTTTGTCTTAATGACAGTGTCCTTTGCATTACAGAAGCTTCTCAGTTTCAGTAGGTCCCATTTATTCATTGTTGCTCTTATTGTCTGTGCTACTGGGGTTCTATACAGGAAGTGGTCTCCTGTGCCCATGTGATGCAGACTACTTCCCACTTTCTCTTCTATCAGGTTCAGTGTGGTCAGATTAATATTGAGGTCTTTAATCCATTTGAGTTTTGTGTATGGCGATAGATGTGGATCTATTTTCATTCTCTAACTCAGGACCCAGCAATTCCACTCTTGGGAATATACCCAAGAGATGCCCAATCATACTACAAAAGCATTTGTTCATCTATGTTCATAGCAGCACTATTTGTAATAGCCAGAACCTGGAAACAACCTAAGTGTCCCTCAATAGAAGAATGGATAAAGAAGGTGTGGCACATATATACTTTAGAGTTTTACTCAGTGGAAAAAAAAAAAACAGTGACATCTTGAATTTTGCATGCAAATGGATGGAAATAGAAAATACTGAGTGAGATAACCCAGACCCAAAAAGATGAATATGGTATGTACTCACTCATAAGTGGATTCTAGCCATAAATAAAGGACATTGAGCCTATAATTTGTGATCCTAGAGACGCTAAATAAGAAGGTGAACCCAAAGAAAAACATAAGTTATCCTCCTGAATACTGGAAGTAGACAAGATTGCCAGGCAAAAGTTGGGAGTACGGGGGTGGGGGTGGGATGGAGGTAAGGGGAGATGGGGAGGGAGAAGGGAGAAGGGGAGGATTGGGGAGAGCTTGGGGGAATGGGATGGGTGAGATGGAGGAAGGGTAGATATGGGAGCAGGGAGTAGATATCTTAATTAAGGGAGCCATTTTAGGGTTGGCAAGAGACTTGGCTCTAGAGGGGTTCCTAGATGTCCAGCTTGTTCCGTAGGCAGCAGAGGAGAGGGTGCCTGAACTGGCCTTATCCCATAGCCACACTGAGGAATATCTTGCATATCACCATAGAACCTTCATCTGGTGATGGATGGAGATAGAGATAGAGACAGAGACCCACATTGGAGCAATGGACTGAGCTCCCAAGGTCCAAATGAAGAGCAGAAGGAGGAAGAACATGAGCAAGAAAGTCAGGACTGCGAGGTGTGCGTCCACCCATGGAGACGGTCGGACTGATCTAATAGGAACTCACCAAGGCCAGCTGGACTGGGACTGAATGAGCATGTGACCAAACCAGACTCTCTGAATGTGACTGACAATGAGGGCTGACTGAGAAGCCAAGGACGATGGCCCTAGGTTTTGATTCTACTGCATGGACTGGCTTTGTGGGAGCCTAGTCTGTTTGGATGCACACCTTCCTAGACGTGGATGAAGGGGGGAGGACCTTGGATTTCCCACAGGGCAAGGAATCCTGACTGCTCTTTGGACTGGAGAGGGAGGGGAAGGGGGAGTGGGGGGAGTGGGAGGGAAATGGGAGGAGGGGAGGAGGTGGAAATTTTTAATAAATAAAAAAAGAGAAAAAAATGAAATATTATAGACTCCCCATTGTGATCTATAACAAAAAGTATTGAATAAACTGAGGGAAATGAACTAAAGAGTAGAGTTCTTCTAACCTATGCTGGCCTCACTGGATCCATCCCAACCTCAAGAACCTCTCAAATGTGGCTTTTGTAATTCCTCCTCCACGTTCCAGCGCTGGCAGGAGGAAGGCCTCACGCCGGAAGCTGACATGATGGGTGAGGACAGTTTTGACTTGGGAGAGGCATCCAGTCAGTCCTCGGGATAAGCTGCAATGTTTTTCTGAGACGCATAACAAAGGTCAGCCCAGAGACAACTTTTCTTAATTGACGACATTCCCAGTCACCAGAGAAACCAAATGTCCCTCGTGCGAATGTCCCCCTGACATCCTGCATCTTGACAGCTACAATTCTTCCCTTTTCAATTTCAATTCTTATTGATTTTCAAGATTCTCATTTTAGAGATGTATGCCTTCATTGTACTACAGTGTTTAGCCATTTATCTGTGCCTGCGTTTATACGCTAGATTGATCTTTTCATACCAAAACTGCAGGGGGAGGGGAGAGCTGTTCTTCAGGGGCCACCCCCTCACAACCTATTAAGCAGAGACATTTCACTATCTAAGCTGAAGGAAAGATCCTAAAACAGCAGAGACTCATGCTCACACCTGGCAAGGAAGCAGCAGCAGCAGCCAGCAATAAGCTACTTCTGAACCTCTGAACCACACAACAAAAGCATAAGTCAGGAACCGCTGTCTCTGGGAAGAACTGGGTGAAAGGGTCACCCCTGCAATGTCTGACTTCAAAGGTCACTACTTTCTCTGAGAAGTCACAAAGAATATCACGTTCTCCGATTAAAACCTTGCATGGATTTGGTTGTAGGCAGAAATGGTGGTCTTTTCTTTTCTTATCACATGATATCAACAGCTTAAGGACATTTTAAGAACTATGGAGCCAGATATGTCTCTCTTAGGGTCCTCTTTGTTACCTCGCTTCTCTGGGGTTATAGACTGTAGGCTCGTCATCCTTTGTTTTAAGCCTAATATTCACTTATGAGTGAGTACATACCATATTTGTCTTTCTGGGTCTGGGTTACGTCACTTGGGATGGTTTTCTCCACTTCCGTCCATTTGCCTGCAAATTTCAAGATGATTTTTTTTTATCACTGAGTAGTACTCCATTGTGTAAATGTATCACATTTTCTTTATCCATTCTTTGGAGCATCTAGGTTGTTTCCAGGTTCTGGCTATTATGAATAATGCTGCTGTGAACAAAGGGGTCAAGACCAGGATGGGGAAACACAGAAAACACTGACCCAAACTAATGGGAGCTCACGGACTCTGGGAGACCTGGAAAACACCAATCTAGCCAGTGACAGTGGGTGGCTTGGGCGGTTTGTGAGGCCACTGGCAGTGGGACCAGGAGCTCTCTTTAATGAATGGTCTGGCTTTTTGGAGCCCATTTCCTATGAAGAAAACCTTTGCTCAGCCTAGATAAAAGAGGAAGCGTCTTGGTCTTGTCTCAATGTGGTGATGTGACAGAATTCGCTGACTCCCCATGGGAGGCCTTACCCTCTCTGAGGAGCAGATGGGGAGGGGAAGGGGGAAGTGGGGTGAGAGGGAAGGAATGGAGGGAAAACTGATATTAGTATGTAAAAATAAAATAATTTTTAAAAAGTATGGAGAAGGCAAATGAAATAAATCTGGATAGAATAAATTTATTAGCTAGTTTCCGCAAGAAATAAATTCTAGCATATATGTTACAGTTTTACTTGACTAAATTAACAAGCTCGTGATGGGACAGGACAGACCATTACACAATGAATTGGAATTGCATGGGTCTTCGAGTAAAACCCATATAGTTTAGGGAGGCTTCCTTGAGGTTCCAGCTCTCTAAATTGTACTCGAAACCCCTCTTGGGGTCATGCAACTGAATGTGGGAGGGGTCATGCAAAATTTAGCAAGAGTAAAAGATTTCTGATTATGCAACAATAAGAAGCTCAAAAGCTCAAAGTGTTTGGGACAGCATTAACCCATGCTGCATTGAGAGACCCTCTACAGCTTAGGCTGTGGGTGCACAATATGTGTTCTGTCCATGCAAGTGCCATCATAAAACATAGCACCAATGAATGTCTAAAATAACTTGACTTGGATTCAACTCAGATTCAAAACTATGTAATGAATTGGAATGTTTTTATTACAAAGTTTTCTGTCCTTGCAGAAACATGATGGCCTTTGAAAAGCAGATATTTTAATATTTTCCTATTGTCATTCCTCAACATCAAATTAGTGTATCTTTTTATTGCATTGTGTTACGGATGTTTGATTTTAAAAGTTTGCATTTGAGTTGCTGACTTATTTCATTTTAAAATAAGTTAAATGAGTTTGGGCTTAAGATTTTCATAGGATTTACATCAATTTCTGAAATGAACCTGTCCTAGCTTCACTTCTGTTCCTATAAAAAAATCACACCAAAAAAAAAAAAAAAAGAAAAAAAGAAAAACAAAAACAACATAGTGAGGAAAGGGTTTATTTTGCTTACACTTCCAAGTAATAGTCCATCATTTCAGGGAAGTCAAAGCAGAAGAAACTTAAGCAGCAGCCCATAGTACATTTACAGTGAAGAACAAAGAGTGAATGAACACATCCTTGCTTGGCTGCTTTCAGCTAGCCTTTTCTTAAACTGTTCATTCCCCTCCCCAAGGAATGGTAACCCCTCTGTATGTTTGGTTTTCCTACAATCCACCAGAATCATACACACTAGCCAACTTGATCTAGATAAGTCCTTATTAAGATTCTCTCTTAGTTAGGGTTTCTATTGCTGTGAAGAGACACCATGACCAAGACAACTCTCATAAAGAAAAACATAGCATGGCAATGTGCAGGTAGACATGGTGCTGGCTACATCTTGATATGCAGGAAACAGGAAGTGAACTATGACACTGAGAGTAGCTTGAGCATAGGAGATTTTAAAGGCCACTGTCACAGTGACACACTTCCTCCAACAAGGCCACGCCTCCTAATAGTGACACTCTCTTTGGAGGCCATTGTCTTTCAAACCACCACAGACTCTCTCATGGTTTGTGTTAAATTGATATCTGACATAAAGTAACATTGTCCTTAGATCTACTTCTGTTAGGGGGTGGAAAGATGGCTGAGTAGTTAAAAGCTTAATACTGATCATTATATATAATCAAAATATCAAATAAAAAAGATTGAAGATGCCCTATAGTGTCAATTATTTAGCTAAGATTTATTTTTATGTAAAAATGAGCAAGCACATTCTCATTAATATGCAAAATTTGTTTGTCTTTGGTAAATGATAAAAATGGATACAAAAGATTGTTAACAAATACGTTTTGTTATAATTTGGTATCAGTAAATGTTTGATTTGTATATATTCTGTAGTGGTTTGGATGTGAAATCTCCCTGTAGGTTCACACGTTTAAGCATCTGGTCTCTGGGTAGTGGAACTGTTTGGCAAGGCTGTGGAAGATTTAGGAGGTGGGGGTTTGCTGAACGAGAGGATCACTGGGAGCTGACCTTGCGGTCTTTCATCCTGACCTCATTTGTTCTTCACTTTTTGTTTCTTGCTTACCAGTGCAGGGTGAGCAGCCAGTCTCCAACCCCTGCTGCCGTGCCCTTCCTGCCATGATGAGCTATAAGACCCCTGAAACTGTGAACCAGAATGAATGCTTTCATTTTTATGTTGCTTTTGTCAAGTATTTTATCCCAGCAACAGGAACAAAATGAGTATACCCGCTTTCTATGCCCACATGGATAAAGCCATGTAAAATGTTCTCTGAGATTACAATCTGCAAGTGGAAAAGTTTAAGAATCCCTGGCCTCAGAACTTCTGCATCAAACCAAAGAGACCAGAAGAGATCTGCAGGGTGCTTTCAGTGAATCCAGAGAGAAGAGGCAAAGGTAGGTGACCCAGGAGTAGATAAATAATTGCCTCAAATCTTAATCTGCCTTGGTTGTTATTGAGACGGGCCTGAAGACTGCCTTCTGCTAAGGATGCTATGAGCCATCTCCTTGAGCCAATGGTAAAAGAGATAATTAAGTTCATTTTATTGCAGTCAGTAAAGGGATGTATTTTGTGGTCAAGAACTTGGATGTGTGTGCAAATTGAGATAGGAGATAGTTAAGTTGCTTTTATTGTGGGTTAATTTTTAACTATTACTAGTCTTGAGTTATAAATTAATAAAGAGCCACCTTTTCTTGCTGTCAGCTTACCTTTTGCTTTTGAGGCTATTGTAAGGCCCCAGAATGTTTTATCTTCATTATCATGATCACCATTATCATCATCACCATCATCTTCATCATTCATATCGTCATCACAGTAATAATCATCATCATCACCACTACCATCACCATAATTATTTTCATCATATTCATCATCTGCATTATCATCCTACCACCACCATTGTCATTATTATCATCTTCATCATCATCATCACCATCATCATCATCATCACCATCATCATCACCACGACCACTATCATTATAATCATCTTCATCATCACCATCACTATCATTTCTTTTTAATTAATCAGTGACAGGTAGTTTGACTTGCTTATTGACATGTCAGCGTTACAGAACTGTGTCCATTCTCCAAGACCGGCTCTTTTTCCAGGTGTCAGCGTACTTTTTCTCACCTTTACTATTGATCCACCTAAAAAGACTTCCCGCAATCCCTGTTGTGTGGAAGGACTGCCAACCGCAGTTGTTTACAGGAATTGAACATTAACTGGGCTATTTGGGAGCCTCCAGCAACACAAATTATGCACTGTTTATCTGAAGTTTAAATGAAGCAGCTCTATTTGAGACATGCTCTTACTAAAAGTTATTCATTATTTATTGGAAGTTCTAATAACCTAGCATCCTGCTTTTCACTGGGCACCTTTACATGTTGCACAGCCCTGAACACATGGTGCTGTATTACTGTATTTCCCCACGGAACACAGAAGTCCATCTTCTCATCCAATAAGATATGCCATCCTCAAATACCACCATTTATGCCAATCTGCTGGGAGTCTGGGGTAAGCCATGCCATTTGGAATACATTTCTGAATATCTTACGTATCCTGCTGCATCTTTGCTAGGGCTGGCCAGCTTCCCTTAAATACCCTTAGACAGCTGTTACAAGGGAAGACACTACTCATAACAATAGCAATCAGTATGTATGGATTGATTGTTTTAGAAAGTGGCCCCTGTGACATGATCATTTCATTTAAAAGCTATCTACCTATTAATGCTGTTTAGTGTTGGTGCAGAAAGAGAAGTATGCATTTTAGCATGTGTTCATGAGAACTTGTTCCAATTGGCTAGAAAGATGACACAGCAGTGATGTGGAAGTCCCCTCTGTGTGCTGTCATTACCATCAATGAATAAAGAAACTGCCTTGGCCTGTTGATAAGGCAGAACTTTGGTAGGCAGGGAAGACAGAACTGAATGCTGGGAAAAAGAAGGGCAGAGCCAAAGAGACACCATGGAGCAGCTAGAGACAGACATGCCTAATCTTTCCCAGTAAGCCACTGCCATGTGGCAATATACAGATTAATAGAAAGGGGTTAAATTAATGTAAGAGTTAGCCAATGAGAAGCTAGAACTAATGGGCCAGTGATTCAATTGATACAGTTTCTATGTGATTATTTCAGTTCTGGGTGGCTGGGACAAACAAGCATTCCCCCTCCCTCCTTGAAACACAGCAGTTAAAACTATTTGCTATTCAAAGGACACGGTTCAATTCCCAGTTCCCATGTCAGGGGACTCACAACTGCTTATAATTCCACTTCCAGGCAGTCTGATTTTCTCCTCTAGTCTCTGTTGGTACTACATATGCATGGCAGGAACATATGCACTTAGGCATGCACACATGAGGTAGTTAAGCATTTTTAAGAGATAATATGTTCCTGGGGTAGTGAATGTTCTAGTGCTCCCAGACTCTTCCCCATGCTCTCAACTCTTTACAGGGTCTGAAAATGCTATGATAAGATGTCTCTCTGCTTTGTTCATCTGGAAGTATTTTACAATCGGTGCACGCACACAGAGGACATCTGGAGGCCAGCTCCCCAGTGTTAAGCTTGAAGAGATGGCTCATGGCACGCAATCTTCTGACCTTCTGCATCGCCTGCAGAGTTTCCCACCAGCACAGCAACATTTAGATTCACTTTGTATAAGATCCTAACAAGGTATACGGGGAACAGGCCTGCTAATGGGATGAAATTTGAAAAGTTTCCACATATTCTTTCCTCAGCACCGAGCTATATGCAGCTTAAGTGACCCCTTTTTGCAAATAAGTCTGGGACCCCGCTCTCGGAGTCAAGTGGAGAAGGCAGAGAAGATTACCCTGAGAGTATTCAGGCCCATGTAGGATGGGAGAATGTTTGAGAAGAGAAAGGAAACATATTTAGAAGCATTTGTTCAAATGGAAGATTCAAGGATGCATTTCTTGAGTTTGATGAAATGAAATGGTCCTGAAATGTGCTATCATGGAGCTTGAACAAACCTGGAAACTATATGAGATCCATTAATTTAGAATGGTTAACCCCTTTTTTTTCAGAGTGGAACAATTTGGCTTTTTGGCAGAAAAGCAGATGACAATACTTAGTGAGTGAAGCTCTTTTACTCTTACTTTTAAAATAAACTTCAGGGGGAATCACATACCCTCCTATTTCAGACAAAGAGGTGGGTTTTAAAATGCTTATTTCCATTGCCATAGATTGAACATATAACAAGATTCCAGGTTCCGGGTGTTAAGCCGGTCTCTTCCAATTAGCAGCATTGTGTCTGTGACACTATCCCAGGCATGAGCAGTGAGAAGAGACAGGCTCCTTTTCACAAAGTTCAGTATCACACCTCTCCTTAGACATGGAATAGATAGTGCTCAGCTCTACCAACTACAAGAACTAATCATTGCCTAGGAACCATCAAACCAAAAAACAGTTAACATAGCCAGTGTAGACTCAGTCTTGAATTCATAGAGGTCAGATTGAGAGGGAAACAGAAAAGGGGAGAGAAGTGCAAGAAGAAACTCATTAATAAGCTCAGAAGAGTGGGGCAGACAGCACAGCAGCCAGAGAGTAACAACCAGACACACCTCAAATGGGGACAATGGCCCTTCATCTTCCTCATTTTAAAGCTCCATCATGCAGAGCCTTGGTTCTGCTGTTGTCCTGTAGTTAAAGTGCTGCTGTTGCTGCTGCTGCTGCTGCTGCTGCTGCTGCTGCTGCTGCTGCTGTCCCCACCACCCCCATTGCTGCTTCTGCTGCTGCAGGGACAGTCCTACTTAAAGCCTCCACCTCTCTCACCAATTCCTTTCACTCAAATTATTCCTTTTTCAGACCACAGATTTTATTCAACAAATACAGAACAAACCCATTCTCCCCAAATTGTGATCTGAAATCCATTTCTGAGCCGTCATACTAATTCCCAACATCCCAACACAGCTTCTGGCACCTGTTGGGCCCCCATCCAGTTCTTCACTGAATTGAAATGAAATCAAAGGAAACCACTCCTAATTTATTACCTTGGGTAAACAAATCAGACCCTGTTTGAGAAAAATTAATTTTCAATTTTATATTTGCCATGATAAAAATAGGGCTCTCTTCTACTAAGCTGGATGGGCACATGTGTTTTCATTAAGGGACAGCAATCTAATACCTGATAGAGTCCAAGGAGACAGGCTGAAGAGAAGCATGGGAAGCTCCCTCTAGGGATTCACATTCTCTGCTCTTCATGAAGATTTCCATATTCATGCAGGACTGTTTCTGCCTTCCCACCCATCAATGAGCTTCACTGAAGTGTGCAGCATGATTGGCCATGTGTATGGGACTCCCAGGATGCTATCTGTAGGAGGAGAGCCTGCTTGTTCATCCTGGCTTCCTGGCTAGCTTAGATCCGATGTAATCACACAGAAACTATATTAATTAAATCACTTCTTAGTCCATTAGCTCTAGATTCTTATTGGCTAACTCTTACATCTTAATTAAACCCATCTCCATTAATCTGTTTATCGCCACATGGCAGTGGCTTACTGGCAAAATTTCGGCATGTTGAGCTCTGGTGGTGGCTCCATGGCATCTCCCTGATTCTGCCCTTCTTTCTCCCAGCATTCAGTCCAGCTTTCCCTACCCACCTAAGTTCTGGCTTGCTATAGGTCCAAAGCAATTCTTTATTCATTAACAGTAATCACAGCACACAAACTCCCACATCAGCTATTCAGCTACAAGCTGATAGGAAGGCTGTAGCCCAGATAAAGAGAAAGGAAAAGGCACCATTCTTGGTTATTCTTGGTTGTCAACTTGATGACATCTGGCATAGCTAAAACACAAAAATACCTGTGAGGGATTTTTGTTTAATTTCAAAGAGAAAAATCTACTTGTAATCCGGATCTATGAGGTAGGAAAACACCTTTAACCCAGATCTTTTGAGCTGCATAACCCCACCTCTAATCTGGGCCACACCTTCTGTAGGAAGCTTAAATATGAACATGTGAGAAGGAAGCTTTTGCTCTTTGCTTATTTGCTCTCACCTTGCTAGCAAGTCCATTCCTTCTCTAGCATTGGCACCTACATCTTTGGGATTGTATCATATACTGAAGTCCAGCCGAGTCATCAGCCTTCTGGACTGAGCAACTCCTGGGTCCTCAAACTTTCCATTCTGTTGCTTTAGAGAACCCTGACTAAGACGGCATGCAAACCACTCAAAAAGTATCCAGAATGCACACATATGAGTCAACGTTCACTGCCACAATTATTTATTTGTAAAAAGCAATATGACTTACCAAAGAAAGGCCACAAAGAATGCTTGTTGCTTGATTCTTGTCAAAGGAGGGTGTTTGCTCAGATCAGGGCATTGTCTAGGATATTTAGTGACTTCCAGGTAATCAAAAAAAAAAAAAAAACTTTCCTCAAAGGAAACCAGGTGGATAGTGAAGATAAATTCCAGTAATATGTTTTTGTTTGTTTCTTTAAGAAATTTCATTTATTGCATTCTGGTTTTGCTTATGTTTTAAGACAGGGTCTCCCACTCGGTAGCCTCGGCTGTTCCATAACCCACTATAAGTGTAGGCTGGCTCAAACCTGTACAAAGTCCTCCTATCTTGGCCTCTCATATGTTTGAATCACAGGTGAGAATATTTATGCAAAAGTAGGGACTTTTTTCAAAGACACCATGATGAATAAGTTGTAACAGAGAAAAAATAAATCTCTTCAGGGCTAAAGGAAACTAAAATTGCCAAGATTGTGTAGCTAACAGAGGTGCCAAAGAAGGAGATAACTGTGGGAATCCTTTCAGTGGTATTTACCCAGAGGAGGCTCATCAAGCTTTGAAAAGACATAGAAGCACAAATAGGTACAGTTAGTGAAAAAATATAGTCGGACCAGTGGATGCCAGCCAAGGGAGGAAATGGGGATAGATAGGCAGTGTGGGCATTGTAGAGTAAACATTTGTGTGTTGGGAAAAATTTGTGAAAACACACAGAATGTATAATAAAAAATAAATCTAATGCTAACTGTGGACCTTATATAATAACCTTGTGACAATGTTGGCTTATCAACTATAACAAATGTGCCTCATTACTGCTGAATAATTAAAGGGGACAGTCAACATAGCCTTGGGACCTGTACTAGGACAGGGAGAAAATCTGAACTTTCTGCTTAGTATTTCTGCAACCAGAAATGACTCCAATGTTTAATGCATTCATATAAAGTTATAATTCAGCACAACAATAATGTTAAGCAAAATGTTTATCAAGTTATTATAAACCTGTTTTTTTTTTTAACATGGAAGGAATACTGTAAGGGTTTCTTGTGTTGGACATGATACACAGCAAGGATTTTGAGAGTAACATAGGCAAATGTTTAAAAAAATACAAAGTCAAAAACAAAGGAGAAGCCCTTGGGAACAATCATCTCATGACAACAGGGCAACCAGGCAGAGCTGAGACAGAGGAGCAGCTAAAGGGAGGAGAGAGTGAGGAATGCCATAAAAGGGCCTAGTGAAACAGAAGAATTACAGGCATTGTTTTCTAAGGTCTAAAGGCGGGAGCCACTGCAGGCTATGACGTGAGAAGCTATCAAGCTCCAGCACTTTCCCTACCTCCATCCTCTGCTTTGTCTTCAGTGGCCCCAAATTTTCTAGATCCCGTCCATTTGACCAGGAGAGAAGTAAGAGCATGAATGCAGTTCCGACCTGACTCCTCCTTCAACCTGATGTCCATACCATACACAAGATTCTGGGCAAGGGCAGTGCAGAGATGAGGAACTGTAGAGAGGTCCCTACCGGCTACCAGGCATGCCCATGAAATCGGCCTTAAAGATGTGAAAAACTAAAATCAATGCTTTCCATTGAGGCAGAAAGATGCTCTCTTTTCTGTCTCTTGAAGGGCGATTCGATCAAGTTAGATACTGGCCAAAACTGAAGGCACCGTCATCTTTTGTGGTTGAGTTCTTATCCACTGGATGGAGGAAGGTCTGAGCCACCAGGCCTGGAGTGGGTAGAATTTTACTTCAGAAAATCTTGGACTTCCCATCCACACTCTGCATTAAGCACAGAAAAGGCACAGAGGGAAGCCAACTTTGTTTGTTCCTCCAAAGGAATGAGAAGTTAGTAGTAGAGAGTCACAGGAATACAGCTGCCTCCTCCAACTGAGGGCTGCTGCTTCGGATGAGGGTCACGGAGTCTGTGTGGTTTGTCATCCATATCTCATTCTAGAGGGGTTTAGAAGCATTTGCTTTGAGTCCTTATGTTTGTTTACAGTATTACCCCAATGGGTGTCTGTTGGAGTGTGTGTCCGTGTGGGTGAGTGCACACATGATTATGCACATGTGAATGTGTTCAATTTTAATTGGTGTGCATGTGTTTAATTTTATCATATATTAAAGGTATTATTTCAAAAAATAACATGCTAAAGAAAAACACAAGCATGATCAGTGTTTTGGAAAGCAATGGGAGGTAATCTGAAGCCACCAGAAATGAATGAGAAGAGTTAACTTTGTCCTCTCCCTCAGCTTCAATGTGGCAATCTACCACCCTAGTCCACACAGCCAGGAGGGTGTGCCTCTTTGCAAAGTTGTCCTGCAGGGATGGCTAGTCCTGTGTTACTTCATTCCGCATTGAAGGAGAAAATCTCTAGCTAATACCACCCCACCGGAGTGACTGGCAATTAAGATTTGTTACTTCTCCATAAACAAGAACCACTAAGGGTCAGAGCATCATGAACTACCCTGTCATAGCTTCTGTAGGAATGACTAGATTGTACTCAAGGTCTATATACCCCCCTGGGGTCTTTCATCATGTTTTTAATAATCCTATGTTAAGTCCAAAGAGCTAATATCAGAAGTGTTGGTCTTGTATATTGTAACAATGTCTAGAACTATCTGGAGAGCTATAATTATGGAACTCAGGGTAATGGGAAGTGAAGAAAAACTCACAAAAAATCAACACCCTTCTCTGGGATGAGAACTGATGTTTCCTTAACATCACACCCATATTCCCTTCCCTGTCACGGTGGCAGAAGAGCCACAGGTAAAAGTTATCAGGGTAGATAATGAAGAACTTAAAAAATAACCAATAATTATCAAATACTTATGTGTCAATACTTGTCAAAGACTGCAGATAGTCTGCTTATAATAATTAGAAGTCTGAGGAGATGGTTTTCCTTACAGAAAAATCCTAGCAGTCCATTCCCAGTCTCAGTTTTAGGAACCACAATAAGACACCATCTTTGATATAAGATAAGACACCAGGACTTGCAGAGGTATAGACAAAGTAGGGTGCCACGAGGACAGAATGTCAGTCTGTTTTCCCTGTTGGCCAGACAGAGGGGACTGGCAACTGGATTAATTTAGGTGTCTTGCTTGAAAACGATTGGGTTGGGGGAAAGGGCTGCTTGTTTGTCCTGGCTGCCTGGCTAGCTCAGAACCAAAATAATCACACAGAAACTGTATTAATTAAATCACTGCTTGGTCCATTAGCTCTAGCTTCTATTGGCTAACTCTTACATATTAATTTAACCCATTTCTATTAATCTGTGTATCACCACGAGGTCGTGGCCTACTAGCAAAGTTTCAGCAAGTCTATCTCTGGCAGCGGCTCCATGGCATCCCTTCTCCCAGCATTCAGTCCAGTTTTCCCCACCTACCTAGGTTCTGCCCTATCAACAGGCCAAGGCAGTTTCTTTATTCATTAACTAATAAACACAATACATAGACAAAAGGACCTCCCACACCATGACTGATTTTCTGAATTACACCCATTATAAGAAATATACTGACTAAACAGGGGAATCCTTTAAAACGTTAGTGTGAGGGGACTTTCCCATGTTTTTAAGTAGAGGAAACAAAAATGTTAGTGGTCCACACCCACATTTCTCACTTTTACTTTATATTTCATTTGCACAAGATTCTACTACTGCAACTTTGCACAGGACCACTGTCCTTCCTACCACTGCCTCCATTTAACCTCAACTTTTGGGGTTTCTTTCTGAGGAGTTGATATTTCATATGTTGTTCAACCTTAAAAACAAAAGCTAATCAATGGGAGTATGTCAATATAATGCCATACAATGTCATAACAGATGGGGATTATATTTACACAGACTTGAGAAAAAGAAAAATAGGAACCATATTTTACAATTTGAAAACTTATGATAAATAAAACAGAATGGTTTGGCATAATGAGGACCATGTGGATCAATACAGTAAAATTGAAAGTCTTGAAATGGGCTCCGATGTTTACAGAAATTGATTTTCGCCAGGGTGCCAAGGCCATTTAATGTGAAAGGAAGAGTTTTGGGAACACGTGGTACTAGGACACCTAGATGCAAAAGACTGAAGGCAAGGTGTCACCTCAGATCGTATGCAAAAAGGAATGTAAGATGAGTTAAAGATATAAATGAAAGGGGTAAAAATATAAAGTTCCCCTAGAAAGACACAGGGGAAGGTCTTAATGACCTTGGAATTGGCAATGGAATCTTAGATATGACAACTAAACTAAATGTGAGGAGAAATAAATGGATTAGATGTCATCAAAATTGAAAATTTATATAGTTCAAAGTACTATTATCAAAAAGGCAAGAGAAAAAGACAACCTGAAAAATGGGAAAAAAATGTTCATACATAATTTAACTGTTACTTAGTGATCTATGGTCATTAGTGATGATCTTGTGTAGTATCCAGAATATTCAGAGAACTCTCAAGACTCACAAAAAGTTAAGCAACCTTAATTAAAAAATGAACAAATGAACTGGGGAAACATTTGACCAAAGAAGTTATAGAAATGACCAAGAAGTATATGGAAAGATGCATGACATCAAGTCCCTGAGAACTGCAGAGACAGAATCAAGGAGACTGTGATTGTAACACAGTGTGATTGTAACAATTCAAAGAAAACAGCATCATAAAGGATACTGCAAAAGTGAACCCTTACCCATCACTATGGAGAATGTAAAACAATGCATGTAAAATAATGTAGAAAATATTCAAATTTTTTTACAAGATTTAACATAACATTACCACATGGCCCAGCAATTCCATTCCTAAGTATACACAGTGTTTCTAAGGGGTTTGTGCCAACCCTTTTTGGAAGTTATTATACCAAGTTCAGTTATTATCACTGGGAGGCCTACTCTTTTATTGAAGGGGAAAAAAGGAGGGGTAGATCTGAGGGAGACAGGAGGTGGGGGAGGAAACTGAGAGGTGGAGAGGGAAGAGAAACTGAGGTCAGGAAGTAATGTATAAGAAAGATTAAAAAACTATGCCTTGGGGGGGGAGGGAAGGAGAATTGGCCCTGAGGTCATAAGAGCAAGAGAACTGCCCCTGACCCTTACCAGCTGCAGCACCTGGTAGAGCAGGCCCTGCAACCACCCAGGCAGCACTATAGATCTGATTCTGTTGGTGGAGTTGTGGGTGAGCCGGCCTTGAAGTTGTGAGCATGAGAGAGCTGCCCACACTACTCCTCCATCATTCAGAGGTGTGGGTAGGGGAGAGCTCCCCCCTCACACCTTGCCATTTGCAAGAGACAAGAGAGCCATGTCTTCCTCTCATTAGCTGCAGCACTCAGGAAAGTGGGCCTTGTGCCTCACCTGGGCACCACAGTAGAGCTGACCCCATTGGCAGAGGTACAGGTGAGCAGGCCCTGAGGAAATGGGAGTGGAATAGCTCACTACTTCCCATTCAGCTGCCATGTGGTGGTGAAAGAGAGGGAAAGATGCCCTCTTCCCTTGTCCCTACTACCTGTGGTGGGTGAGGGAGCTGATCCTCCCCCTTACCAGCTGCAGTACTCAGGAAAGAAGCCCTGCTCCTCACCTGGTCTCCACAGTAGAACTGACTGGTGAGTAGGTGAACTGCCCTGAGAATGTGGATATGGGAAATCTGGCTCCACCACTCACCTGTCCTATAGTGGTGTGTGTGGGGGGGAGGGATGGCTTCCCCTCAACTTTCCCTACCTGTGGCAGGTGGAAGAGCTGGCCGTGGCCCTGAGGTCATAGGAGCAGGAGAGTTATGCCTACCCCTCACTACCTATAGCACAGGGGAGACTTACCCCTGCACCTTGCCTGAGCAACACAGTAGAGCTAGCCCTGAGTGTAGATGTGGGAGCGCTGACTCTTGTTTATCTCTACAAGGGATGAACTAACCAGGGTAATGATGGAGAGTTCACTCTGGTAGTGAGGACAAGAGAGAGCTTGCAGGCTAACAAACCCTGCAATTCTCCAGACCCAGAACCAGGGTTATGAGTTGGTCCACCCTGTCTGTGATATGCTGGAGCACATGAAGAGCCTGGTTCTTCATACCCAAATCTTCAGGTTCATCCACAACACAGGGAAACAACAAGATATCCAAGTGGAGTCCCAGTGAGGGCCCAGCATTGATAGTGTAGCAGAAACCAGAGGATTCAAACCAGACCAATGACTCTGCAACAAACACTTATAAAGATAAATGAATAAAAGGGTTTACTGTGTGACTCACTGTGTCACAACTATAGCTTCTATGATGAGATTTACTGTTCCTTTTTTCCTTCTTTTTTCTTCTCTTAAATTTTATTATTATTATTATTATTATTATTATTATATTTGGGGTTGCAGTGTCAGAGGGCAGATATGAAGGGATGAGGAATGAATGGGATTGAGATGTATGACCCAAAGAAACAAAAAATAAACAAAAGGAAAGTTTAAACATGTACCTTATTGCCCATAGCAGTGTCATTCAGAATAGCTAATAAGTGCGAACAACTCAAATATTTACCAAATAATAAACAGATAAATACAAACTGATAACCATATAAAATACTATTCATTCATAGAAATGGTGAAGTACAAGATGAGGGGCCGTGGGGAGAGGGCCAACAAAAATGAAGGGGTAAGAATGGAAACCTATAATCTTGTCATCAAACTAAAAAATAAAAGTGGTAGAAGGGAAATCTCCTATATGGCTTGTCAAAACTCTTCCTTGCAGCTATGAATTGTTAAACAAAATCCTCCATCAGGTGTGGGAAAACTCTTATGAATTCTTGGTCAAGGAGGCCCTAGATATCCACAAAATAACACTCTTGTGCTATCGCCCCTGGTTACCTACCAGAACTAGACAAGACCCCATTGCTGAAGTTATCCATCGCACACCTTGGTGACTGCATGTGGAGAAATCAAGCTGAGACTGAGGTGGAAGTCTCCTCCGTGACAACTAGTACTCGGGAAAGAGAAGGCATCAATTGTTTTACCCATCTATAATTGTTACAAACTACAACATTTGGGCAGGGGTGGCACAGCTATTATGGGGATAACTAACTGCTCTGGTTGGATTTGAGACCCACCACACAGGAAGGAATTCATACCTGATACCATAGAGCCACTAAAAAACCCTACGTCTAGGAAGGACATCAGACTTAAGGAAGGAAAATGATTCCATTGCTTAGGTAAATTGACCACCTCCTAAAATATATGTTTATGCTCATAAACAATTACAACTCTCACGGTTAGTCAGTGAAGTCTGTCTTGTCAGTAAAACCGTGATGGGGACAGAACAAATAACAGCTCAGTGTGTATCCCTGAAGATTCATCCCCTTCCAAGACTCGAGAAATCAGAGAAAGACGGTACGACTCAGGATAGGAGGAGGGCTGTGATGTTCTGTTCTCTGGATAACACACAGTACAACAAAAACAAACAACCAGACTGCATTGTATGGATGCATAAAACAACTGTCAAAGCTCTAACTTAATAAGAAAGAACCAATTTTAAAAGCCAACTACTAAACTCTATTATTTTATAAGCCCTTATACATTTTTAAATCATCAGCCATTCATATTCTGAAGCCTAAAAATTATTCAGAAAGATCTACAAATACCTTCCATTGCTTGAGTACTTCATTCCTATCGCAAATACAACTTAAAAAGTAGTTTTATACATACTACTATTTCATATTTGTTTTAATTTCTTCTACCGTTTTCAGAATTATCCGCTGAATGTTTGACATAATTTGGGCAGACATCTTTTGTCTATAACACAAATCACTTGATTATGCAATAAATAGATTTTATTCATATAGTAAAACTCCAATAAATTCCCATTTATTTTACCTAAAATAGAGTAAAACACAGTTACATGGTATAATATGGATAAACTTTGAGAAAATTATACGAAGTAACAGGTAACACGCACAGAAGCCTGTTATTATGAGTTCACTGAAAAAGTATTCAGATTAAGTAAAGCCACAGAGGCAGAAGAAAGACAGCTGGATTCCAGGTCTCGGGGAACTAGAGAGAATGAGGCCACCTACCAGTGGGTGTGGCATCCTTGGGGAAGCATCGACATTTGGAACCTCAATGATTCTGTTTTGTGACTCTACAGAACACCACAGGCAAGATAACTCACATAGAACACAAATGAATTTCTTAATATTCTGTTGGCGGACAAGTCTGGCTCAATCTCCTGGTACTTGTGTAAGGCCTTTCTACATTGTTTCACATAGTAGAAGGCAGAAAGGTAAAGAGAGATCAAATATTGCTTCTCTGTATCAGAAGAGAGCATTTCTGGAAGCCCTGTGGAGTGACCTCAGTCTATCCATAAGGCATGCTAGAGACCTCAATTAATGTCTTCCAAAAGGCCTCATCTACCATCCCTATTTTGCTAGGGCCAACCAACATGGATTTCAAAGGACACATTCAGACTACAGTAGAGCCCAATGGACAATCAGACAACAGTGAGAATGTATGAATCACGTCTGAATTAGACACTTTGCATGTTTAGTTGTATGGTACATTTTACTTCCGCTGAAATGTCCACTAGTACATTATGCTTCTGTTCCTTAAGAAAACCAGGACTCTTTGCTTTACAGAAGCTGCTCAACTTCAGGAGGTCCCATTTATTCAATGTTGCCCTTAAAGTCTGTGCAGCTGGGGTTATGCATAGGAAACGGTTCCCTGTGCCCATTTGTTGTAGAGTACTTCCCACTTTCTCCTCTATCAATCTCAATGTGTTCAAATTAATATTGAGGTCTTTAATCCATTTGGACTTGAGTTTTGTGCATGGTGATAGATATGGATCTACTTTCATTCTTCTACAGGTTGACATCCAGTTATGCCAGCACCATTTGTTGAAGATGCCCTCTTTTTTCCATTGTGTACTTTTGGCTCCTTTATCAAAAATCAGGTGTTCATAGGTTTGTGGTTTAAGATCCGGGTCTTCTATACGATTCCATTGGTCAACTTCTCTGTTCTTATGCCAATACCAAGCCGTTTTCAATACTGTAGCTCTGTAATAGAGTTTGAAGTCAGGGATGGTAATGCCTCCAGAAGTACCTTTATTGTATAAGATTTTTTTGGCTATCCTGGGTTTCTTGTTTTTCCATATAAAGTTGATTATTGTCTTCTCAATCTCTGTGAAGAATTTTAATGGGACCTTGATTGGGATTGCATCGAATCTATAGATTGCTTTTGGTAGAATTGCCATTTTTACTATGTTGATCCTCCCAATCCACGAGCAGGGGAGATCCTTCCATTTTCTGGTATCCTCTTCAATTTCCTACTGACTGGGAAAAGATCTTCACCAACCCTGCAACTGACAAAGGTCTGATCTCTAAAATATATAAGGAACTCAAGAGACTAGACGGTAAAATGCCAATTAACCCAATTAAAAAATGGGGCGATGAACTGAACAGAGAATTCTCAACAGAAGAAGTTCGAATGGCCAAAAGACACTTAAGGTCATGCTCAACCTCCCTAGCTATCAGGGAAATGCAAATCAAAACAACTTTGAGATATCATCTCACACCTGTCAGATTGGCTAAAATCCAAAACACCAATAATAACCTTTGCTGGAGAGGTTGTGGGGTAAGGGGCACACTCATCCATTGCTGGTGGGAATGCAAACTTGTGCAACCACTTTGGAAAGCAGTGTGGCGGTTTCTCAGGAAATTCGGGATCAACCTACCCCAGGACCCAGCAATTCCACTATTGGGAATCTACCCAAGAGATGCCCAATCATACAACAAAAGCATATGCTCATCTATGTTCATAGCAGCATTATTTGTAATAGCCAGATCCTGGAGACAGCCTAGATGCCCTTCAGTGGAAGAATGGATGAAGAAACTGTGGAATATATACATGCTAGAATACTACTCAGCGGTAAAAAACAATGACATCTTGAATTTTGCAGGCAAATGGATGGAAATAGAAAACACTATTCTGAGTGAGGTAACCCAGACCCATAAAGATGAACATGGGATGTACTCACTCATATTCGGTTTCTAGCCATGATTATAGGACATCGAGCCTATAAGTTTGGGATCCTTGAGAAGATAATAAGAAGGTGAACTCCCAAAAAAGATATAGTAATCCTCCTGGATATTGGAAGTAGACACGATCGCCAGGCAAAATTGGGAACTTGAGGGTTGGGCAAGACTGGGCCAAGGGAAGATGGGGAGAGAAAAGTGTGAAGGGGAGAGCGGGGGGAGCTCGGAGGAATGGGGTGCTTGGGATATAGGAAGGGTGGATATGAGAGCAGTGAAGCATATATCTGAATTTAAGGAGCTACCTGAGGGTTGTCAAGAGACTTGACCCTAGAGGGGTTCCCAGGTTTCCAGGGAGACGCCCCCAGTTAGTTCCTTGGGCAGCTGAGGAGAGGGAGCCTGAAAAGGCCAGTTCCTATAGCCATACTGATGAATTTCTTGCATATCACCATAGAACCTCCACCTGACGATAGATGAAGAAAATGACAGAGCCCCACCTTGGAGCACCGGACTGAGCTCCCAAGGTCCTGATGAGGAGCAGAAGGAGAGAGAACATGAGAAAGAAAGTCAGGACCGTGAGGGAACCTCCAGCTGGCGACAGATGGGGAAGGTGACTGAGCCCCACATTGGAGCACTGGACTGAGCTCCCAAGGTCCCGATGAGGAGCAGAAGGAGCGAGAACATGAGGGAGAAAGTCAGGAACGAGAGGGGTGCGTTCACTCATGGAGACGGTGGGACAGAACTAATGGGAGATCACCAACTCCAGTTGGAATGGGACTGATGGATCATGCGACCAAACCCGTCTCTCTGAGTGTGGCCAACAGCGGGGGCTGACTGAGAAGCAAAGGAAAATGGCTCTGGGCTCTGATTCTTCTTCATGGACGGGCTCTGTGGGAGCCTTCTCAGCTTG
This sequence comes from Arvicola amphibius, assembly GCF_903992535.2. NCBI lineage: Eukaryota > Metazoa > Chordata > Mammalia > Rodentia > Cricetidae > Arvicola > Arvicola amphibius. The sequence continues at coordinate 50,675,998 of NC_052058.2, forward strand.
GTCGATCACCTTCCTGGACCTGGGGGGAGTTGGGAGGACCTTGGTCTTAGCATAGAGTGGGGAACCCTGATGGCTCCTTGGCCTTGAGAGGGAGGGAGGGGAGGTATGGGTGGAGGGGAGGGGAGGGAAGGGGGAGAAGGAGGAAAAAGAAAAAAAAATTAATAATAAAAAATAAAGTATAAAAAAAAAAAAAAAAAAAAAGAAAACCAGGACTCCAAAATAAGTATAACATTTCAATTGCATGTAAGTAAATATGTCTGAGAGAAAAAACATGAAAGAAATAATATGAAATGTTAATGAGGTCATACTTAAGATACAAAATAATGAATGATCTTTCAGTGTTTTTCACCTTTGCCTCAAAATATATTACTTAAAAAATATGACAAAAGAAGCTTAATAGTTTAAATAAATACAACCAGGAGTCTGCTTTTATCCCAGCATGGTAGACTGGGAAAGCTAGTAGTGAGAAAGGGAAAAGAAGAATCAAAACAGAAGAACTGATCTCTGCAGGAAAGAGCTTGCCAAGGGTAAGAGACTCTTCAACAGAGTACCTGACACCTCCTGGACTGGCAGGAGGGATCCACAGAGCCTGCAGGATGACCACTGCCAGCCACACCCTCCTGTGACCCTCCTGAACAAAGCCAGTTCATTGTGAGGCAGAGGGCTTTCAAGATAAGCCAGTCCTGAGTGTTCTGGGTAAATGAGTGAGACCTGGTAGCTTGGTAGTTAGATGAGCAAGCACAGTGTGAGCAATCAATAGCCCAACTGTGTGCATGCATGCATGTGTGTGTGTGTGTGCGCACACATGCATGTGTGCACATGTGTGGCTTAGAAACACTCAACTTTCATCTTCATTGCCCTCTGTCTTTTGCAGTTGGACTGTTTCCCACATCAGAACACATGAATTAGGGGAGCTACGGGGTGGCATTACTTTCACGCTAAGACATTTGCTAGTAATACATCACTGGCAGGATTGGGGCTTTTCAGGCCCTGGGATTTTGTCATTAATTATCCTAATACTAGAAATTGGAACCCAGAAACCAGGTGTTATCACAAAGAAAGCTCTGACAATACATAGCTGCACTAGCTACTGGGCAGCAGGCAACAAGGAGAGAGGCAACGGTGATCTGGGCATGTGTGCCTATGGGCAGCTTAGCAGACTGACCCTGGGTAGCCATTCTGACAGCAGGTGTTGGTTACCAATGGCTACAATACACATAGCAAAGTGTTGCTAGCGAGATGAGCTATAGGAAGAACTAGCTAGTTTACAATAATAAACAATATAATGAAATGTGTGGGGTTTCTAAACTCCAGGTTTTGCATACAGTGCCCAAGCCATCCTCTCTATTGAGTCCAATAACTCACAGCGAAAACAAAATGTAGGATTTAGATTTCCCATTCACCATCCAACACAGCCTCAAGGGAATGTCCCACTTGGGACAAAGAAAAGATTGGAAAATAAACTCCAGACACATCTGAAAATTGTTGCCCCCAAATTTTCAAGGACAGCTTTGACTTATGGAACATAAGGGCAGTTCTCAACAGAAGTTTAGTTATTTATTTAAAAAAAAAATACATTGCCCAAAGCAACCAGAAGCAAGGCGCTAAAAGCCTCTGTCCATGATTGACAAGGATGCCAGATCTCTACCTCTCACAGACAGCCAGTGCCAAGGAAATTGTACTCCAGCCAGTGCCAAGCAGTTCGAGCCCCCAGAAGAACAATTGACAAAGGAAACCCTTGCGCACAGTCTAATCGGGAATCTCCCCATTTGGGGAGAACAAGAAACTTCCTTTCTCCAGCAAATTCTAGGTTTCTGGGAGCCAGTGGCTGCTGGATGACTCCACTTATTTTCCACTCTCTAAACATTCTGAGTTACACAGATGGATAGCATACAACACCAGGGTCACTCTGAGGAAGGATGGCCTGCCTTCCATGTCCAAAGGAACTGCCTACAGGATCCAATCATTAAAGAGACTGGCTATAGCCGAACCAATCGGTGCTGTCTCTTCTGGCGATCGTCTGTGATAGCACTGCTAAGCAAATCAGAATATCCTCTCTCCCAACCACCTTCAGTGGCCAAGCAGCCATGCCCCACCCTATGCTGCCCATTTGCCCACATGCCAACCTGAAGGCCGCACCCATAGTTTTAAAGAATAGACTGTGATGAGCTAATATATTTACTCCATCTCTTTCCTGACCACTAAGTCCTTACAGGCCGTATGTCCCTGAGGACTTAGCTATCAGAGCCACTGAACTACAGCTGTGTTTATGTGAGTATGAGATAATCATGAGCTACTAGGATTTGTCAGTTACTGCTCTAAAAATAACCTCCAGCATATAAAAGACATTTTGGGGGATGAAGATGTTTAAAGAAGTAATAACAGAGGATATGAATTGGCTACTAAGACACTAACTTCAGGGACCTGTACAGTGACGCCAGCATAAGGATTGATGACAGGATTCAAAGCATGAGGCTTACAACATGGGATAGTTATCTGTTCTAATCTTAAAGTGCTGGGTGTCTTGGGGATGTCATCAAGCAATGCTGAGCTTTTGCTAACCTCTCGTAAAAGGGAGGCTCTCACAATCCCAGAGTTTTCCAGTGCCAACTATGGACATCAGTTGCTTTGTTCCATGTAACTGTCAACTTGCGTTCATCTTTCCACACTTAAATTCCAAATAAAGGAGCTGGATCTGAAATCTGCGAGGCTACATTAAGGGAGATGCTTCCAAAATATGATTCTTTCTCCTCTTGAGGAGAGGAGATAAACATGGCCTCAGCCTTGTGGGTACCAAAATCCAACTAAGAAGTATGCTACAATCTATTGAAGATGAACAGTGGTTGGGTGTAGGATATTCTAGCAGTGGTGTTAAGAAACAGGCTTCCTCCAGGGGACAAGGAAGACAAGGAGTCTTAGCAGCTGTACCTCTGCAGTTGCATAGAGGACTAACCTCTCCCACAGTGCTGCAGCAGGCGCCTTTGCTGATGTCATGATTCAGCGTGGGTCGTGTGAATTGAAGTGCAATGCTTTGCTTTCTAGAAACCTTTTCATGAGTTTCCCTTTATTTGGGTTGCTTTCATTCTCCCTACATGCATTTTTTTCCAACGCCAACTAATTCCACAGCACCAGCTATCTGTGGCAGACCAATCCTGATGCTACCTCTGGTTAAAGGCTATCTTGGAAGAATCTTAACTCCACAGGTTAAGGACTCATTTCCGCCAGACTTTCTCCATTTCAGAAGACAGCCACAAACTGGCATCCCAGGCCTTCCACAATCTCCTTGACTAGCTACAAATTCAGCCATTCCTACTACCACCTGTTGAACCACTACTCAGAGAACTCAGGGAAATATTTTACTTGTGTAGTGGTTGGTTTACTCTTTTTACTCTTTTGAGGGGTCCTTCTACCCAGCTCCCAAATAAAGCACCCACAGAGGCTTATTGTTTGTTAGGAATGCCCAGTCTTAGCTTGGCTTGTTTCTTGACCACTTTTCTTAAATTATCCCCAACTACTTTTTGCCTCTGGGCTTTTTCCTTTTCTAACTTCTGTACATCTTTCTTTCAGTCTTACTGTGTGGCTGGCTCCTGAGGTCCTCCTCCCCTTGTTCTTTTGTTGGTCTTCCTTTTCCTCTTCATTTCTCCTTCTAGTTCTCCTCTCTGCCTACCAGCCCTGCCTATCCTTGCTCCTGTCTCACTATTGGCCATTCAGCTTTTTATTAGACCATCAGGTGTTTTAGCCAGGCAAAGAATCACAGCTTCACAGAGTTAAACAAATAAAGCATAAATGAAAGCCACACACCTTAAAATAATATTTCCCAGCATACTTACAATTACTGTTTAATATAAACAGCACATACAGTCAAATGT